>NC_090444.1:130458086-130766338 GCF_031143425.1 Pleurodeles waltl
GGTCCTGGTTAGCATACTGACAAGCAAAAAGTGGGGGTAACCATGCCACAATAAGGGTACTTTGCTACAGCTACATACCCTGGAGTCACAACACCCCATAGATGACCACGTTCTGTGGGGAGTGGGCAACACCATGTCCAGAGGTCCTAACTTCCACCAGACACAAGTAGAATTTCCTAGGCTGTGTCCATTTCGGGCTGGTCACCCTAGGGGTGTGTCCAGCCTTGCAATGCAAAATGCCTCCTACAGAGCTAATGTTCCTGAATATCCAGGTGCCAGATGGGGTGTGGGGGTGGGCATCTCCCTCTCAGAGACTAGATCTGTCTTGGAATGCAGATCATGCTATGGGAAGGGGTGTCCAACACCTCACCCTGAGAAGCTTTTTGTCTGACCTCCAAAGAGCAAAGGATCTCACCCCTGGATCTCACTCTAGTCTGTTGGTGGCAAACTGGCTAGAACTGGTCAGTTAGCTCAGAAGCAGTTGTTATGTTTTCAGGAGGAAACTGTAAGGTACACTCTGGATGCGTGCATTAATAAATCCATCGCCAGGGCTTATAAAACATGAGAGGTTCAACATCCCTATTTTCATTGAAGACATCATGGAGCTGGGCAACTCGTATTAATCAGTGGCCAACACATCTATTTAAAATGGATTCCCTGTTCACCTAATATATCTAAGAAACGACAGACCTAGCAGGGGCATATCTTCTCTTGCAGATATGACCACGCATATAATAATATGGCCTATAAGGCCTAATAGGGCTATAAGGCCTGCTATAGGGGTGACTTACAAATATTACATGCAGCGTTTTGGGGACATGGCACACAGTCCATAATTTATGTTGCGTTTTCACTTTTAGGGGGCACCTTGTCAAGCAGTCTGCATGAGGTCAGTGCTGGGTCCCTTAGAGAAGAACAAGTTCTGCTACAGCTCTTAGCGACCCTCTGCAGCACCGAGGCACTCTAGGTAACACTTACTATGGGACTTAGAAGGGTGCTACAGAGCCTTATCACTTGGGATCAAGGGATCAGGTGTCTTGTTTTGGGGAAAGACTGGCACTGGGGACCAGCTTACCAGGAAGCCAGTGAACTTCAGTTAAAGCTGCATCAAAACTTGGCAACAAGTTGGGAGGGGGCAAGGGACGGACAGCTAAGTACAAGTCTGAGTATGACTTTTTTGTGATGTTCGTTAATTGGTTGCAATGTTACACAAGGAGGACGGGCTGGGAGTTGAGATGAATTTGTGAGTATGTCACGTGGTGCCAAAAAAATCTTGCCATTGAATGTATTATGACCTTGGCCTAAGTTGTTAAATATAGGGCTACTCAGTTCCAAGGCAACCAAGACTTACTTGGTTTCACCTTATCCCATTTTGTTCTACCGTCCTACTCTTCCTTTCTCCTTATTTTATCCTTGCAGGTTCATTTTCTTCTCTACTTTCTCCTGGTGATTGCTTCTCTATGACCCTGTTCCCCTTCCCATTCTGCCTTTTGCTCTTTGGCCAGGTCACTGGCACACTGGTCTACATTCTAAAAGTTTTAACATCTCATTTTCAGGGATAGGGAGGTCTTTCCATTATTGTAACACGGGAGCAGCTCACTACTATTCATGGAAATAATATGTGTGACACCCTCACATTTACAATATATGAGGTTCTATTTTGATGTATGTAGGAAGTTGGCTCTGAATATACTATCTCAAAGTGAGAGATAGTGTGCACAGAGTCTAAAGGTTCCCCTTAGAGGTTGATAGTGGGAAAATTAGATAATTTGAATGCTCTATTTTTTGGTGGTGTAGTTGAGCAGTAGGCTTGTCAGAGGGTAGTGTTAAACATTTGTTGTACACACACAGGCAATAAATGAGGAACACACGCACTCAAAAGACTTAACCCAAGTCCAATAGTTTGCCTGCAGAACATCAGGATCCCTTGGCGCCGGCGAAAAGTGAGGGCTACTTTGAGCGACCTCAAAAACTGAAGGGACCAGTGACAACTCCGGACTCTCCTGCTGAGGCGTGACAGTAGGACTCATCTCCCATGTCTTCTGGCATCGTGAAGATAGAGACCTCGACCTCGATCGGCTCCGCTCCGAAAGGCGCAGAGAGTCATGATGACGCTGCTTCTTATGCTTTTTGGGAGAAACATGGAAGGAATCCTTTTTATGGCCCTTCTTCTTTGCTTTGGCTAAGAAGAGCTTCGCCTCGCGCTCCTTCAGAGCTTTTGGATTCATGCTCTGACACGAAGAGCAACCTTCCACATCATGCTCTGAACTAAGGCACCAAATACAGTCCGAATGGGGGTCGGTCACTGACATCCGACCCCCGCATTCTCTACACGGCTTGAAACCGGACTTCTTCGGAGGCGACATTGTAACAACCACATATCGTTACAGTTAACAACGAGCCAGGAAGAAAAACCGTTGGCGTCGAAGGCATGGAAAAAAGGAAAACTGATGTCAGTACGCCGACAAAGACCTCTTATTGGCACGTTGACGTCAGACGGAGTCACGTGGAGCCATGCCATTATGACGTCCTCGTCGACGTAAACAGCTAGGAAGAAGACTTTCCGTTGGATGCTGGCGCAAGGATCCAATTCATAAGGTGAGGAATCCACAGGTAGTTGTATCCATCAGAAATATATTTTAATTTATTTTAGAACCACAAGATTCAACTCAGGTTACTCACGTTATCGCAGTCGCCTGGGAGTCCCCTCTGCGGTATTTGTTTTCTGGAGCTCGAGATGGGGGCATTGGATGCAGAGTGAGAAGTCTCACGCTTCCGGCGGGAAAGGAGAGTTCTTTCAAAACTTGCAAAAATGTTGCAGTGTCCTCAGAGGTCGCTGTTCCGACAGATGCGTCGCTGTGCAGTTTGAGTCTGGGGACAGGCCGGTAGGGCTGGAGCCAAGTCAGTTGGTGTTTCCGTCATATCTGCGGGGCTTTCAGGTCAGCAGAACTTATTTGTGCAGGTTGCAGGAATCTGATTTCCTGGGTTCAGGGTCGCCCCTAAATACTCAATTTAGGGGTGTGTTTAGGTCTTGGGGCAGTAGCCATTGGCTACTGCCCTTGCGGGTGGCTATACCCTCTTGGTGCCTCCACCCTGAGGTGATGGGGGCACATCCATATTGCTTTTGGGGGCATCTTCCAATCTCAAGATGGAGGAATTATAAAAGTTAAGCGTCACCTCAGGGCACCTTAGGGGCTGTCCTGACTGGTGGGTGGCTTCTCCTTGTTTCCCTCATCATCTCCTCCAGCCTTGCTGCCTAAAGTGGGGGGGAGTCCATCTCCACTAGCTGGGATGCCCTGGGGTGTTGTAACAAAAGGCATGAGCCTTTGAGGCTCCCCGCCAGGTGTTACAGTTCCTGCAGGGGAAGGTGAGAAGCATATCCACCCAGTACAGTCTTTGTTCCTGGCCACAGATTGACAAAGGTACTCTCCCCATGTTGCCAGAAACTCGTCTGGTTGTGTCAGACTGGCAGAAACTGGTCAGCCTAGCACTAGGAGTCGGACTGGTATTCCGGGTCCCTCTCTAAGATGCCCTCTGGGTGTATTTTAAAACAAATACCACACTGGCATCAGTGTGCATTTATTGTGCTGAGAAGTTGGATACCAAACTTCTCATATTTCAGTTTAGCCATTATGGAACTGTGGAGTTCGTGTTTGTTAAACCCCCAGACCTTATACTCTTATGGCTAACCTGCAATTACAATGTCCAAGGTTTTGCTAAGACAACGTAGGGGCATGGTGCTCATGCAGCTATTCCCTCACCTGTGGCATAGTACACCCTGCCTTAGGGCTGTAAGGCCTGCTAGAGGGGTGACTTATCGATGCCATAGGCAGTGTGAGGTTGGCATGGCACCCTGAGGGGAGTGCCATGTCGACTTAGTCATTTTCTCCCAAACAGCACACACAAGCTGGCATGCAGTGTGTCTGTGCTGAGTGAGGGGTCTCCAGGGTGTCATACGGCATGCTGCAGCCCTTAGAGACCTTCCTTGGCAACAGGCCCTTGGTACCAGGTGTACCATTTACAATGGACATATCTGTGTGCCAGGGCCGTGCCAATTGTGGGTACCGGTTAGGGAAAGAACACCAGGCAGATCTTATCCTCCAAACCCACCCTTGCTGCCATCCACAGAATCAGGAAGAGCACATCTGAAGGCAGATGCTTTTCTTACCTTGTAGCCCAGTCAAACACGCTTCCACTCAAACGCAGACATGCAGACTCACTGAACCAGCTCACAAAGGATCTAAAGACATGGATCGCAGAGTGTGCAGCACGTCCGCAACAGCTATTTGAGCCTCCATGGGTGATAAGCCGCCCTTTAAAAGCGTCTGATTGCTCAAATGACTGATGTGTGCAAAAATACCTTTATTAGGAATGAAAAACTTGCCTAACAATAGCTTTACAAGTATGTCTCAATAAAAACATAAAAGAAAAGAAATTTTTTACCTAGAAGTTATTTTGAAAGATTAGCAACACATAACTCACCCACTGTTCAATATCAGTCATGTTTGGCCACTAGAAATGGCTGCCAATACTCTTTTTAGTTTTGTTAGTTCCAGAGTGACCTCCAATTAGTGAAGAATGTAACTTATTAAAAATGTGTGTTGCCAATTCTTCACCAACAATAACTTGTGCCTTCTTCCCCTTTTCTACAAAGAACACCTTTTCACCTAATTTGACAAAAAAACATGAGAACGTTTAAAGGACGATTTCTATTTACTGCAGATGTTGCATGAGATATACATTAAAAGCACGTAATATATATATATATATATATATATATATACACACACACATACACACACACGCTAACAATCATTTAAAAAAATAAAATATAATGAAATGAATCAGACTAAACAATATTTGTTAACACATAAGTAGGTAGATCAATATAATTGAAAGGATCAACAATTCATGAAGCTTCATTCAAACAAGTACAGTAAATTGTATGAATGTCGAACAATTTTCTAATTCCAAAGTAATTTGAAAAATAACTTACCATCAATGGTGATTTTTTTGGAAAGTCTCCGTAATCCATGCTTCATTATTTTACTGAAATCATCAGGGTACACATTACTGCGTATATAAAATTCAGAATCTGGTTGTACTTTGTAGCATCCATTGTTCTTTACAATAACAAAATAAATATAAACTGAAGAAAATCTAAACATCGTAATAGTAAAAAAATAAAATCACATGGATGAATATACGTTAACAAAGGTAAATAATGTGTTCCTCTGATTGACAATTTGCACCCACACATTCGTTTTTTGAGAATGGATACCATAAGAATATCTCTCCACAGTAGCTGCCTCCGCTCTGGTGGGAGGAGCACATAAGCCATCAGAAGTCTGCTTCTTCGCCAAGGCATTGCACCTTTTAATAGGAAGAAAAAGATAGTTGGAGATGGTCCTCTTCTCTCATCAGCTTGCCTAATTTTCACAGCAATTAAGCAAATAAAAAGCTGATCATCCATTTAGCGTTGTTTAGTACAATGAATGACCGCTGTGGGTCAAATATATGTAAGAATGAGGAGGTAGAGAAAAAGTCGTCAGGACAATATTTATACCAACGTGAAAGAGTGAACACTTTTGGAAAAAGAGAACCAGCTTGCCTCAATAGATGGTAGTTAAATGTGTGGCTACAGAGAGGGTTAGATGCTCGTTAAGACTTATGTAAGAAGTAATTACGGGAAAAAAAGAATATTGTATCGTCAACAAACCTATAGGTCCTCATTACAACCCTGGCGGTCGGTGTTAAAGCGGCGGTAAAACAGCCAACAGGCCGGCGGTAAAAAAAATGTAATCACAACCGTGGCGGAAACCGCCAACATAGACAGCCACTTTAACACTCTGGCTGCCACAGTGGTACAAACAAACAGCATGGTGGTCACCACCAACAGACAAGCGGAAGACAATGTATCGCCCACAGTATCATGAGAGGCCAATCCGCCACCTTTTCAGGGGCGGATTCAACGCGAACAAAAACACAGCGGAAAAAGAACTTGGAAGGAAAAATGCTCACCTCTACACACCATATGAGGAACCAGGATGCCATGGAGCCGGAACTCCATATTCTACCATCCATTGTCTTCCTGCTCCTCTACCAGGAGCACGAACGCCAGCGGCGAAGACCACAGTGAAGTACTGCACCTACGACACAGGGGAGGGGGGAGGGAAAAGAGTGACACACACACGCAACACCCCCACCCTCACCCACTACAACACACACACACACAAATACATGTTGATACATTACAGTTACACCCCCCAAGGCCCCCGGAAGAATGCAAGGACAATGGAAATGATTGTAACGATTCTGATCAATAAAAATCCAGTACTCATAAATATATATACACACTATTAACAAATATATACACCAAGAATTAAAGTCCATGTGCTGCACATACATAGTCCGTGGACCACTGGGACCAAAATGCATGGGCGAGGCCCACACAAGATATCCAATCAAAACGGAGCGAACACTTCAGGGGCATCAGATCGAAATACAACAGGCACCTCAGGGGGAAGGGAAGGGGGGGGCACCTCAGCCGGATGAGTGCACAACGCCAGATCCATGAGGGGGCTCCATGCCCATTGATGTATCCTGGGGAGTGCAACGCCACAGTCTCACAAGTCTTTTCAGTGGGTGGTTTGCCCACTGCTGCATCCTGGGGAGTGCAAAGCCACAGTCTCACAAGTGAATAACAGTCTCCACTGGTTCTGGAGGGGGGTTTGTGCCCAGAGTGCTTCATCCTGCCAAGGACTGAGGTAGTGGATGCTTTTCTCCACTGGTTCTGGAGGGGGCTTTGTGCCCAGCGTGCTTCATCCTGCCAAGGACTGAGGTAGTGGATGTGAATCTCCACTGGTTCTGGAGGGGGCTTGGTGCCCAGAGTGCTTCATCCTGCCAAGGACAGAGGTAGTGGATGTGAATCTCCACTCACGGTGGGCCATGGAAGCTGTCCAGGCCCCTGAAATTGACCACCAGCTTCGTATGACTGACCACAGAGGATGGCAGCCATATCTGCGGTGGTGCCACTGGCATATGTGGCGTGTCCACTGGCGGTGATTGTGGCAGCCTCAGTAGCGGCGGTGCTTGCGGCGCTCATTGGCCTGCAGTGCTGGTTGCGGCGGTGTCCTGGGACGCGGTGATGGTAGCGGCGGTGTCCTGGGAAGCGGTGCTGGTGGTGGCGGTGTCCTGGGAAGCACTGCTGGTGGCGGCGGTGTCCTGGGAAGCAGTGCTGGTGGCAGCGGTGTCCTGGGAAGCAGTGCTGGTGGCGGCGGTGTCCTGGGAAGCAGTGCTGGTGGCGGCGGTGTCCTGGGAAGCGGTCTTGTCCGCCGTGCAGGTTGGCGGCGACTTCCCTTTCTTTCTGTGCCCCTTCCCCACCTTGGATGGTGGTGCAGCTGTCTTCACACTCCCAACTGTAGTCCTGGGAAAGCCCTTGGTGGCAGGTGTTTTGCCCTTCTCCCTCCGGGCTGTGGCCAACTTCTTATGTTTCTGAGGTGGGGGACTGTCTGTGGTCTGGCTCCTTGGCACACTGGCTGCCCTGCTGCTTGGCGCACTCCAGAAGCCGGTTACTGCTGGCACCACTGTTCCCGTTGATGTGGTGGCTGAAGTGCTGGGTTTTGACCTGGAAAGCCGTGCCATAGGGGACGGAAGGGGTGGTGGAGGTGAGGGGGAAGAGGTCAAGGTTTGATAGGAAAAGTTTTAGACACACTGGGAAGGGTAGATGGAGGGGGTTTGGGAGTGGAGGAAGAGGTAGTGGTTGTAGGAGGTGTACATCTGCTGAATTTGGGTGACGGTGCATGGGCTGGAGGCTGTTGTGAGGTGGATGGGTGTTGGGTGGGTGGGTGCCTGCGTTTGTGTACTTTGAGAGGAGGGCTCACAGACACACTGGGAGAGGAAACTGGGGATGTGTGACTGGTAGTGGTGTGGTGAGTGCCCATGAGCGGTGTGTGGTGATGGACGTAGTGGCTGAAGATGTAGTGCATGCAGGTGTGAGTAGAGACGTGACAGGGAGGGATGAGGGAGACGAGGAGGAGGGGGACACAGTGGAGGCAGTGGATGTTGGTATGTCTGCATGGGTATGATGCTTGTGTGAGTGCCTGTGGGATGTGTGGTGCTTATGTTCGCCAGAGCTACCCTTGTGTGTTGAGGTGTGTGCATGCTGGTCTGATGGTGTGCTTGGGATAGGCTGAGGTACAGGGGATTAGGTCTGGGTGGAGGAAGTTGGAGGGGGGAGGCTGGACACAGGGACAATGGCTGCCATCAGTGCTGAGGCCAGCGTATGAAAAGCTTGCTATTGGGCTGCCTGACCAGAATGAATGCCCTCCGGGTATGCATTTGTCTGTTGCAACTGCCTCTCTACACCCTGGATAGCATTCAGAATGGTAGACTGCCCAACAGTGAGGGATCTGAGGAGGTCAATGGCCTCCTCACTGAGGGCAGCAGGGCTGACAGGGGCAGGGGCTGAGGCGCTGCTGTGAGGGCGGTGCTGGTGGGGGGGGTGGCGGCTGTACCTGTAGATGCAGGGGGCACAGAGGGGCCCGCCACCGCAAGGGAGCTCCCATCAGAGGAGGAGTCCGTGTAGCTGGTCTCAGCTCCTGTCCCCGCCGTGGAACTCCCCTCGCCTGCCGTTTCGCCCTCCAGGGCCATGTAGGATGCAGCTCCCTCCTGCTCCGGTGCCACTGCTCCTCTGCCTGATGATGCTAATGCACACAAGAACAGGTAGACCACAAAAAGGTGGGGAAGACAGAAGAAAGACATGTTCAGTGCATGCAATACCGCTACAGTTGGCGGACACTACAGACACAGCAGCCCTCTGCACTACGCCATGCACTTAGAGTTCCCTAATTAATCACAGGGACATGGGGTACAAGGCCTATGCCCGACTGCTGCACACATGAGTCACAGGAGCCAGACTAGGTGTAGATGGCTCTTAACACTGGTGGGGTGCCACATAGCCTGCCTTACGGAGGGAACATGCCTACAAAACTCGTCCTGGCCAAGGGGTACCCACAGCCCACCTCCCCCAACCAGACACCTCCAATGTGCGCTGAATCAGCTGAATGAGAGTTTACTCACCCCCTTGTGACTGCTGTGATGCTCAAGCACCCATCCAACTCTGGGTACGCCACCGCCAGGATCTGGAACATCAGAGGTGTCATGGTGCGACGGGCACACCCCCCCCCCACGTCCCCCCCCTACTCCACGTTGGGAGGCCATCCCCAGCTGGGCCTCCGCTGTCTTCTTTCTCAAGCGGCGAATGTCCTCCCATCTTTTCCAGCAGTGGGTGCTACGTCTGTGGTGGACACCCAGGGTCCTGACTTCCTTGGCGATGGCACGCCAAATATCCTTCTTCTGGTGGGCGCTGACCTACAGGAATAGGACAGGGGAAAAGGAGAAGATATAACCGTCCGCACCGTCACAGTCATTGGCCCGCATTCCTACCCTTGCCATGACACACATACACTCACCGTCGTTTCATGCACGCCTAATTCTCCCCTTTCATCTTCCATCCACACAGGCATTGCCCATACAGCATGCTCACAGTGTACTTACCTGTTTGTCTGGAGGAACGTAGAGCAGCGTGTACGGGGGGAGGACCCCATCCACTAGTTTCTCAAACTCCTCCGTGGTGAAGGCAGGGGCCCTTTCCCCAGACACATGAGCTATTGTCTCTTCCAGACTGAGGTCACAGCAGCACTTGCAGTGTAGGTCATCTCCTGTTGAACATCAGGTATCAAGTGAGTGAACAGATAGAAAATGGCGGTCACGTCCGCTGCGGTGCGTACTGTCACCGCCAGCGTACATCGTCATTGGCTCCAGGGACCCATACGGCCCAATGTTAACCAATGCAGGATTGCGCCGCGGTCTTCGACCACCTACTGTGACGGTGTACAACGCCAGCGCAGTTACCTCATATCCCATTGTCCCACCTTACAGGTCGGGCAGCCGCCATTTCAGGGGGCCACATGGCATTATGTTTAAATGCGTCACACATACCTAGGCCTTGCATACACACTAAGATAGGCACATATCGGATTGAAAAATATGTACAATAAAGTTGTGTTTTCGTACATCAGTGTTGGCTGACCCTCTGCTCGCTGTTCTCCTCCACAGAGTACGTCCGCTGGGGCAGGTGAGGAGATGGCGGCATCCTCCGGTGTACAGACCGCTGGTGGACCTGTTGACAATGGAAGAGCGACATGTAATTGTCACCTACAGACTGCACCGTGCCACAATCCATGAACTGTGTGCCCAGTTGGAGCCAGACCTGATGTCAGCTATCCGCCATCCCACAGGTATCCCCCCCTATAGTGCAGGTGCTGTCAGTACTCCATTTCCTGGCAAGTGGGTCTTTTCAGACGACAGTGGCCATAGCCTCTGGGATGTCCCAGCCTATGTTCTCCAATGTGTTGTCCAGAGTGTTGTCTGCCCTGCTGAAACACATGCACAGCTACATCGTGCTCCCTCAGATGGAGGATTTGCCTACAGTGAAAGGTGACTTCTATGCCCTGGGACATATCCCCAACATCATAGGTGCCATTGATGGGACACATGTGGCCTTGGCCCCCCGCAGGAGTGAACAGGTGTACAGAAACCGGAAGAGCTACCATTCAATGAATGTGCAGATGGTGTGTTTGGCCGACCAGTACATCTCCCATGTGAATGCCAAGTTTCCTGGATCAGTGCATTACGCTTACATTCTGAGGAATAGCAGCATCCCTTATGTGATGGGGCAACTCCAGAGGCACTGTGTGTGGCTATTAGGTGAGGACATGGACCCTATACAGTGTGACTAGGTGTCTGGGAATGGGGTTGCCCCTAAGGGTAAGTGTGTGTCTAACAGTTGTAACAACATTTGCAGATGACTCTGGCTACCCCAACCTGTCATGGCTACTGACCCCAGTGAGGAATCCTAGGACAAGGGCAGAGGAACGCTACAATGAGGCACATGGGCGAATTAGAAGGGTTATAGAGAAAGACCTTCGGCCTCCTGAAGGCCAGGTTTAGGTGCCTACATGATGGGTGTTTCCCTATTCTACGCACCAAAGAAGGTGTGCCAGATCATCGTGGCCTGCTGTATGCTGCACAACTTGGCTTTGCGACGACAGCTGCCTTTTCTGCAGGAGGATGGTCCTGAAGGAGGTCTTGTGGCAGCTGTGGAGCCTGTGGATAGTGAAGACGAGGAAGCAGAACAGGAAATAGACAACAGAAACAAGGTGATTCATCAATACTTCCAGTGAGACACAGGTAAGACGACATCACTGCCTGCTACATCTGATACACTTGTTCTACCTCTCATCTGTCTGTCACTTTCACCCAGTGTATGGACCCTGATTTGTCACTTTCCCTTTCGATTTCACAGATGTGGGTCCCACTGTGTGACCTCTGCTATGTTTCCTCATGGACAAGAGCTGTGTGACATAGGTATGCTGACAATACAATGGATATTGCTATTTTCCTCAGTTATTGCAAATACACATTTGTGAAAGCACAGACTGGCTCCAGATTGTTTTGTGATTTAAGTGTGTTTATTTAAGTGCTAAATAGTGGAGGGGGTTGTAAAATGGTCAGGGGTGATGGTGGAGGAATGTCCATGGCAGAGTCCAGTCTATTTGTTTCACCGGTGCATTGTCCAAAGGGACATAGGAAGTGGAGCTGGGGCAGTTGGATGGACAGGGTGGCAAAGTGGGACAGAAGGATGACAATCAGTGTGGTCTTATTTCTTGACGGGGGTCTTGGCATCGTGCTCTGTCTTTGTCCTAGATCTCAGGGACCGCTTGCGGGGTGGTTCTCCATCTGTAGGGGGTGGGGTGCTGGTGTCGAGGTCCTGTGGCGGTGCCTCCTGTCTACTAGCGCCAGCGGTGAGCAGTTCATCGTCCAGGCTAGTGTCAGGGGCCCCTTGTTGTGCCACAGTGTCCCTCCTGGTATTCACGAGTTCCTTCAGCACCCCTACAATAGTGCCCAGGGTGGTATTGATGGATCCGAGTTCCTCCCTGAACCCCAAATACTGCTCCTCCTGTAGCCGCTGGATCTCCTGAAACTTGGACAGTACTGTTGCCATCGTCTCCTGGGAATAGTGGTAGGTTCCCATGATGTTGGAGGGCCTCATGGAGAGTGGGTTCCCTAGGCCTGTCCTCCCCCTGTCGCCCAGCAGCCCTCCCAGTTCCCCTGTGTTCCTGGGCCTCTGTCCACTGAACCGTGTGACCACTGCCAATGCCCCCAAGTCCCTGCTGTTCTTGGGGTGGTGGGTTAGCCTGTGTTCCCTGAAGTGGTGGACACACTGCTGCTTGACTTGTCATGGGGACAGAGGTATGGGCCCGGTGGGTGCTGGTGTTTCCAGAGGGGGGAGGCTCTGTTGTGGCTTCTGCCAGTGTGAGGGGAACCGACTGTCCTGAGGTCCCAGATGGGCCGGGCTGGTCATCTAGATCCAGTTGGACAGAGCTGCTGTCATCAATGTGGGCCTCTTCTGTGGGTGGATTGGACATGTCTGGAACATCCTGTCCGGTGACGTTGGTTAGGGGGTCCTGCAGGGGGTTTAAAGGCATAGTTTATCTGTGTGTTCCATGGTGTGCAATGGGTGGGTGACCCTGTACCCCAGTGGTTGCATTCCTGTGTAGGAGCTTCTGTGCTTGATGTTTAGGGGTCTGTGTGGGTATGTGCAGTGGACATGCATTTATGATGGGTACCCATGCTTTGTTGTTGCATGCAGGGCCTGGTGTTGGGATGTGTGGTTTGTGATAGTGGGACATCTGTGAGGAGTTGGAGTGATGGGGGTGAGGGTGAGGGTATGTGATTGCATGCAAGTAGGGTGGGGGATGAAGTAGTGAAAGCTTTGACTTACCAATTCCTCCAGCTACTCCTGTGAGGCCCTCAGGATGCAGTATAGCCAAGACCTGCTCCTCCCATGTTAGTTGTGGGGGAGGAGGTGGGGGTCTGCCGCCAGTCCTCTGAACCGCGATGTGGTGTCTTGAGACCACGGAACACACCTTCCCCCGTGGGCCGTTCCACCTCTTACTGATGTTATCCCGTGTTCTTGGGTGCTGTCCCACTGCGCTGACCCTGTCCACGATTCTGCGCCATAGCTCCATCTTCCTAGCTATGGTGGTGTGCTGCACTTGTGATCCGAATAGCTGTGGCTCTACCCGGATGATTTCATCCACCATGACCCTGAGCTCCTCCTCAGAAAACCTGGGGTGTCTTTGCGGTGAACATGGGGTGGTGTGGGTGATGTCTGAGGTGATGTTTAGGGGTGTGTGGTGTTTTGTGCGTGGATGTGTGTGTGATGGTGTTTTGTGCATCTGTATGGTGTTGTCATCTTTGCTGTGCTGTCTCTCTGGCCTTCGTCAATATTTTAGGTAGTAAGGGTTTGTGGGTGATGTGGGAGTGGTGTGTGTATGTGTATAAGGTGCGTGTATTTGGAATTGTCCAATGTGGTTGTGTTTTGTAAGAGAGTATATTTTGAGCGCGGCGGTGTGTTATAGCAAAGTTTATCACTGACCTTTGGTGTTACCGCCAATGTTGTAATGAGGGCCATAGTGATTAGGCTCAAATGGAGTTCACGAGAAAATCTCCAAAAACAAATGTAAGATTTCAGTGTGCTCTAAAAAAATATGTTTAGGCTGCTAGTGAAACAAGCTGCTTGAAATACTATCGACAGCTGGTGACTAACATGGAAGATCGGTCAGGCACCCGCAAACAGGCTGGAAACACTGAAAGATAACCTTTGTTTGTGTTCAAAGATGACGATAGTCCCACGCCAATGAGCTGACACCACCATCATCAGTTTTGTGAAGACACGAAAGAGGATCACAGTAAACTTAAAAAGCTACTTGCTCACTTTGAAACACAGTTAACATGTGTGAAAAATTCAGGATGCAGGTGTGTGAATAAGCATTGTGAAGGTCCAGCACTACTATAAAGTATCCTGTTTGAGCACTGACAACACCTCAGCCAGGGTGTCCATTTAGAAATTGTATTGGTGGAGGTAGCTGTTGACTGACCACAAAAAAAAAGGACCTTTTAGTTTTTTTTGTGCACAAAGAAATGAAAAAGAAAAAGAACCACAACCTATCTCTGTAGGTAGGACAACCTACTCTGCGCTTGTGCAGAAGAGAGATGGAAACACCCGCTGGAGCAAGGAAGATTAGCTCTCCATCAGACACTGAATGAATATAGCAACAGGTCATGAGCTTCGCAGGTTTCTAAACGTAGATGACCACTGCTGTTGCTTTTGCCATCTCCATTCCTCCCAATGACTCCCTCCCATTTCTGTTAGTCAGCACAAACCTTGGCACTGAAAAAATAAAAAATACCAAGCCAAAGGCACTTTACCGTCAAGTCTGCGAAGATCCACATCCAGAGCCGATCCCAAATAGCCTGCTCTTCCTTGACAGCACCAAATGTTGCGGCGTTAGTCACACAAGCGCAGAACATTTTGATAGCTGCCTGTGGATCTTCCATGGTGTGTACAAGCTTGAACTTTCTGGTGCAGAGCCCGTGGGTGTCTAAAACTGAAACTTTATAACAGAGGGCACAAAAACGCATAGACCTCAGCCAGATTATGTTGTGACTTTAAAGACTCATATTGACTAGCAGGCTGTATGTCACCACACTAGACTGAGGAATAATAGTGGGTAAGAGACAAAGAGCCCACACAAACAGTTGTAGACTACAGTTCTAAGAAAGACTATTATTTTGCCACACTATGTTCTATCTTCCGTGTGATGTTTAATTAAAAGACAAGTATTAAATGGAACATTTGTTGTACACACACGGGCAGTAAATATGAACACACACTCAATGACTTAACCCCAGACCAATAGGTTTTTTATATAGAAAAATATTTTTCTCTTAATTTACTTTAGAACCACAAGATTCTGAATTCAAGTAAGTACATAAATTGTAAGGTACTTGGCATAAGCAAATATAGAACTTGGAATGAAGACAGTAAGGTACACAGTTCTGGCAAATATGCAAATAACCTATTTTAAAAGAGGACACTGCAAAATTCAACAGTTCCTGTAGGAGGTAAGTAGAAGTTTATTTAGCAGGTAAGTAAAGCACTTACAAGTTCAGTCTCCAGGGCATAGACAGCCGACTGTTGGGGGTTCAAGTCAACCACAAACACCCAGCAACACAGGGCCGGTCAAGTGCAGAGGTCAAAGTAGCATAGGCGCTTATGGAGAAAAGGGGTGCTCCGGTTCCACTCTGCTAGCAGGTAACTACCTGCGCTCTCTGGGAGCAGACACGGGGAGTTTTGTAGAGCACTGGGTTGGGGGGTGTCCCAAACAGGCGCACAGGGTCAGCCAGGTGCAGTGTGCAAAGTAGGTGTCAGGTTTTGAATAGAAATCAATGGAGGGACCCAGGGGTCAATCTGGTGATGCAGGCAGGGCATGGGGTTCTTCTTGGGCCAGCCACCGACTGGGCTAGGATGAGGGACGCCTGCTGGTCACTTCTGGACCGGCAGTTGGTTCCTCTTGGGCCTGGGGGCTGCAGGGGCAGTGCTTCTTCCAGGCGTTGGGGTCTCTGTTACCAGGAAGTTGCGGTGAGGGGGAGCCTCTGGATTCTCTCTGCAGGCTTCACAGTGGGGATGCAGGGAGATTGTCTCAGGGTGGCCACGTCGTTGGAGTCACCTGGGGGTCCACACTGCAGTGTTGGTTTCTCTGGACACAAGCTGAGGCGTTGGTGCAGAGTGGTGGGGACTCACGCTTCAGGAGTGAGGTGGGTGTCCCTTTAAAGATGGTTTCTTCCTTGTTGTTTGACAGAGCCCATATCCACTAGAGTTTTTTGGTCCTTTGGGTTGAAGGGCAGTCCCCCGAGTCGGCAGAGGTTGCTGGTCCCGCAGGATGCGTCGCTGTTGCAGGTTCTTTGAGTCTGGAGACAGGCAGGTAGGGCTGGGGCCAAGTCAGTTGTTGTCTCCATCTTCTCCACGGGTGTTTTGAGGTCAGCAGTCCTTTAGGTTTTCAGGAAATCTGAAATCCTGGGTTCAAGGTCACCCATAAATACTGAGTGTAGGAGGGTGTTAGGGCTGGAGGGCAGTAGCCAATGGCTACTGACCTTGAAGATGGCTACACCCTCCTTGTGCCTCTCTTTGGGGAGGGGGGCACATCCCTATCCTTATTGGGTAAATCCTCCAAAACAAGATGGAGGATTTTCCAAGGAGGGGTAGGGGGTCACTACAGCTCTGGTCAACTTAGGGGTGGAACTGGCTGAGGGGGTGACACATCCTTGTTTTTCTCATTATCTCCGCCGGACTTTCTACCCAAAGTTGGGGCTGTGTCCAGGGGGCGGGCATCTCCACTAGCCAGAGTGCCCTGTGGCAGTGTAACACGAAGCCTGAGCCTTTGTGGCTCACTGCTAGGTGTTATAGTTCCTGCAGGGGGAGGTGTGAAGCACCTCCACCCAGTGCAGGCTTGGTTTCTGGCCTCAGAGAGCACAAAGGCTCTCACGCCAGGAGGTCAGAAACTAGTCCCTCTGTGGCAGGCTGGCACAGACCAGTCAGTCTTGCATTGAAGGATTGGGTAAAATACAGGGGGCATTTCTAAGATGCCCTCTGAGTGCATTTTGTAATAAATCCAGCACTGGCATCAGTGTGGGTTTCTTATTTGGAGAAGTTTGATATCAAACTTCACAGTGCTCAGTGTAGCTATTATGGAGCTGTGGAGTTCGTTTTGACAAACCCACAGACCATGTTCTTAATATGGACACACTATATTTACAATGTCTAAGAATGGACTTTGGCACTGTAGGGGCATATTGCTCATGCAGCTATGCCCTCACCTGTGGAATAAAGCCCTAAGGCAGGCATTAAGGCCTGCTAGAGGGGTGACTTACGTATGCCAAGGCAGTATTTGGTGTGCATGCCATCCTGAAGGGGATGCCATGTCGACTTTGCCTTTTTATCCCCACCAACACACACCAACTGCAATGGCAGTGTGCCTGTGTTAGGTGAGGGATCCCTTAGGTTGGCACAACACATGCTGCAGCCCTTAGGGACCTTCCCTGGTCACAGGGCCCTTGGTACCACTGGTACCTTTTGCCAATCAATCAATCATTAATCAATCATTAAATTTATAAAGCGCGCTATGTACCCGTTAGGGTTTCAAGGCGCTGAGGGGGGGGGCAGCTGCTATCGGTCGAAGAGCCATGTCTTGAGGAGTCTCCTGAAGGTGAGGAGGTCCTGGGTCTGGCGCAGGGAGGTCGGGAGTGAGTTCCAGGTCTTGGCGGCGAGGTAGGAGAAGGATCTGCCGCCGGAGGTCTTGCGTTGAATTCGGGGAGCAATGGCGATGGAGAGGTTGGCAGAGCGGAGTTGGCGGGAGGGGACGTAGAAGTTGAGTCTGTTGTTCAGGTAGGCAGGTCCGGCGTCGTGTAGTGCTTTGTGCGCGTGGGTGAGGAGTTTAAAGGTGATCCTCTTGTCCACGGAGAGCCAGTGGAAGTCCTTCAGGTGGTGGGAGATGTGGCATTGGCGGGGTATGTCGAGGATCAAGCGGGCGGATGCGTTCTGGATGCGTTGGAGTCGTTTGATGTCTTTTGCTGGGATGCCTGTGTAGAGTGTTGCCGTAGTCAAGTCTGCTACTGACAAGGGCCTGGGTCACGTTTTTCTGGTTTCCGTCGGGATCCACTTGTAGATTCTGCGGAGCATGTTGAAGCAGGAGGAGGAGACTGCGTTGACCTGTTTGGACATGGTGAGAGCGGAGTAGAGGATGAAGCCGAGGTTGCGTGCGTGGTTGGCAGGAGTAGGTGGGGGACCCAGTGCGGTGGGCCACCAGGAGTCGTCCCAGGCCGAGGGGGAGGGTCCGAGGATGAGGACTTCCGTCTTATCAGAGTTTAATTTCAGGCGGCTGTTTCTCATCCATTCGGCGATGGATTTCAGTCCCTCGTGGAGGTTGGCTTTGGCGGTGTGTGGATCTTTAGTAAGGGAGAGGATGAGCTGGGTGTCGTCGGCGTAGGAGAGGATGCTGAGGTTATGCTGACGGGCCAGCTGTGCGAGGGGTGCCATGTATACGTTGAACAGCGTTGGGCTTAGCGAGGAGCCTTGGGGGACGCCGCAGATGAGGTTGGTGGCTTCGGAGCGGAAGGGTGAGAGTCGGACTCTCTGGGTTCTGCCGGAGAGAAAAGAGGAGATTCCGGCTTCGTGGAGACGAGTTAGTAGGGTGCGGTGGCAGACCGTATCGAAGGCGGCGGATAGGTCTAGGAGGATGAGGGCTGAAGTTTCGCCGTTGTCCATTTGCTGTCTGATGTCGTCTGTGGCGGTAAGGAGTGCAGTCTCGGTGCTGTGATTGCGTCTGAATCCGGATTGGGAGGGGTCTAGGGTGGAGTTGTCTTGGAGGTAGTGGGTGAGCTGTGCGTTGACGATCTTCTCGATGACCTTCGCTGGGAAGGGGAGAAGGGAGATCGGGTGGAAGTTTTTGAGGTCGGCCTTGGGTTTCTTGAGGAGGGCTTGGATATCGGCGTGCTTCCAGCTGTCCGGAAAGGTTGCGGTGTCGAAGGATAGGTTGATGATCTTACGAAGTTGGGGGGCGATGGTAGAGTCGGCTTTGTTGTAGACGTGGTGTGGGCAGGGGTCTGAGGGGGATCCTGAGTGGATGGAGTTCATGGTCTTTCGGGTTTCGGCATCATCTACGTGGGTCCAGGTGGTGAGGCGGACGGCGTGGGAGGAGTTGTCGGGGGTGGGGTCTGGCGGAGGTGTGGTGTTGAGGCTGTCGTGGATGGCGGCGATTTTCTGGTAGAAAAAGGTGGAGAGTGCGTCGCAGAGTTTCTGGGATGGTGGGACGTTGTTGACGTTGGAGAGCTCCTTCACGATGCAGAAGAGTTCCTTGCTGTCGTGTGCGTTGTTGTTGTTTGGAGAGTCGGATAAGTTGGTGGTGCTTGCGGGTGGCTTCCTTGTGGGTTGCGAGGCTGTCGGGTGTGCGCTCGAGAAGCCATTTTTTTTTTAGTTTCTGGCAGGTGCGTTTGGAGGTGATCAGTTCGTCTGTGAACCAGGCTGCTTTTTTCTTTTCTTGGTTGACGGTGGGCCTCTTGAGTGGTGCGAGGGTGTTGGCTCCACTGTTGAGGATCCACTGTTGGAGGTTGATGGCGGCGGAGTCCGGGTCGGACGGTGGGTTCTTAGCGAGGGTGCTGGTTAGTTGGTCTTCGGTGACTTTTCCCCAGCGGCGGTGTGCCGGTAGTGGGGTGCTGTGGTGTTCGGTGTTTTTCTTGAATGTGAAGTGGATGCAGTGGTGGTCGGTCCAGTGGAGTTCGGAGGTGTGGCTGAATGAGATGTGGTTGCTTGCAGTGAAGAGTGGATCTAGGGTGTGACCGGCGATGTGGGTGGGTGTGTTGACCAGTTGTCTGAGTCCGAGGTTGGAGAGGTTGGTGGTCAGTGATGCGGTGTTGGCGTTGTTGTTGTTCTCCAGGTGGAAGTTGAGATCTCTCAGGAGGATGTAGTCCGTTGAGGCGAGGGCGTAGGTGCTTGCGAGGTCGGAAATGGTGTCACTGAAGGGGGCTCTTGGTCCTGGAGGTCGGTACAAGGGACTTATCTGTGTGCGAGGGGTGTCCCAATTGTGGAAATAATGGTACATTTTAACTGAAAGAACACTGGTGGTGGGGCCTGGTTAGCAGGATCTCAACACACTTCAGTACTCAGTAGAGTCAGCATCAATAGCAGGAAAAAAGTGTTTGGGGTAGGTAGGGGTTGTGGACTGCAAAAAGGAGGCATTTTCCTGCAGAGGGTGTGTAAGCTTGTTGAGGAGACAGCGTTAATTTGTTGTGTTATTGATAGGGAAGCCAAGGGTAAAGGCCAGGTTACGCAATTGGTTAATGTGGGCGGGGGCATTAACATGAGTGGGGGGGCCACCAGGAGTCGTTCCAGGCAGACTGGGGTGTAGGCAATCACAAGCATTTCTTGTCTGAGTTGAGCTTGAGGCAGCTGACATCCATCCAAGGGCAGACTGCTCTCCTCCCATTGGGAAAATGCATCTTGGCTTGGGCAGAGTCGTGTGACATGGAGAGGATCAGTTGGGTGTCATTGTCGTAGGAGACTATCTTTACCTCGTGTTTGATGATCTTAGCGAGCGAGCCATGTAGAGGTTAAAAAGCTTCTGGCAGTGTGTGGATCCTTGGGCTACTCTGCAGCAAGTGTCTAAGTTCTGATGTGAATGGTGGTAGTCTGACCCTCTGTGTTCTTCTGGTGAGGAAGGACCAGATCCAGCTCAGGGCTTTGTCTCAGATGCCAGCGTCGAGCAGCCTGTCACAGAGGCTGAAGTGGGAGACTGTCTAAAATGCAGTAGAGAGGTCTAGAAGGTTGAGTGCGGCAGTGCCTACGCTGTGCAGTATGATGCGTATGTTGTTGGTGGTGGCCAAAAGTGCAGTTTCGGTGCTGTGATTGCTTCCAGATCGGAAATGGGAAAGTTCTAGGATACGGTGTCTCTCGAGGAACTCTACGAGTTCCTAGTTGATGGCTTTTTCCGTTATCTTGGCTGGGAAAGTGAGCAGAGACATGTGTCAGTAATTCTTCAGCTCCCTAGGGTCGGCTTTGGGTTTCTTGAGTAGCGGGCGGATTTCTGCGTGTTTACAGTCTGAGGGGAATGTGGCAGTCTTAAACGATAGGTTGATGGTTCAGCAAAGCTCTGGTGAAATGATGGGAATGACAAGCTTGAGGATGTGATGAGGGCATGGATCTGAAGGTGCTCCCAAGTGGATGGAGTTCATTATTCTTTGGGTGTCCTCTACAGTAATGGTGGTTCAGCAGTTCGTATCTGGTGGGGGAGCAAGGTCCATGGTGCTGAGCGGTGAAGGCGGGCTCTGTATGCTGAAGCCTTTGTAGATGTCCCAGAACTTACAGTGAAAGAAGGTGGGGAAGATCGTTGCGGAGGTCTTGGGAGGGAGGGATAGATGAGGTTTCTGCCCTGCGGTTCGTGAACTCTTTCACAAGGATGAAGAGCTCTTTGATATTGCGAGTGCTGGTGTTGAGGCATGCTTGAAATGCAGCTTTTTGGGTGGCTCGTATGTTCTGGTGGTACGCTGCATCAGTATTTTTGCAGGCGGTGCGGTTTGGTGGATTTGCGGAGGCTCCATTTACATTACAATCGTCTGCAGGCGCGCTTGGATTGATGTAGGTCTTGCGTAAACCACTTGGGAGTTTTGCTATGTAGATTCCATGCCAATTTCCTTAGGGGGGGTACATTGGCTGCACATTCAGAGTCAGCGCTTTAGTTTGCCTGTGGATTCATTGGAGTGGTTGACAGCGTTTGGTGATCTGTGCTTCAGTGACTATACCCCAATGTTTGCCAGGGGGTTAGGGAATGTGGTGGCGTGCAGTGTTTGAGTAGGTTAAGTAGATGCACTTGGTCAAGCCAACAGTGTTTGGAGGTGTGGATGAAGGTGAGGTTGTCCCCTGCTGAGAGAATGGCGTAGAGGATGTGAAGGGGTTTGTGGGTAGGGACGATGACTAGTTGTTTGACGCCGAGAATTGTGGGGTCGTACAGGATGTTTGATGTATTGGGGGTCATTGAGGGTATCAAGCTGTAAATCGAGATCACAGAGTGGGATGTAACAGGAGGAAGTGAGTGCTTGAAGGGGCAATGAGGTTGACAATGTCTTGTAAAGACTGGGGTTGAGGTGCAGGTGGCCTGTAGATGAGGGTGCCACGTAGGAAGGTGTTTCGGTTGGTCAGGATGTGGAAATGTAGATGCTCATGCGTTGACAGAATGCGACTAGATGATGAAAGGCGGAGGTTGTTCTAGTAGATTATGGCAATGACACCTCCAGGAAGGTTGGCTCTGTCCTTCTGTATGATTTTGTAGTTGTGCGTAATGGCCGTGGCAATGTCCGTGGTAGCTGCAGGGGTGATCCAACTCATAGCGAGATGGTGATGTCCAGAGCTGTTGAGTCGAGGTCTCAGACTTGTAGTGCATGCTTGACGAGGGAGCATGTGTTAAGGAGCAGTGAGGAATCATGGGGTGGTACTTGGGAGTATGCTGGAGCAGGCGCAGCAAGAAAATTATCTATGTTTGTACATGTGGTCAGCTTGGTAGCATGCTGATGATCTTATGGGGTTGAGGGCACGTAGAGTGCTTGCGTTAAAGCAGCAGAAGGGGTGAGAACCAGGGTCCCTGGTGCTGGGTGGCGTCCATGCACAAACAGGCTTCCCTGTGGCGCAATAGCGTGGCGGCCGTCGTTAAGGAAGAGAGGTATGGAGGCGGTGGTCCAGCGATAAGGAGGTGGGAGAAGCGCTTTGCATGGGGCAGGTGGGAATGCTGGGACACCAGCAGTGCGGGGTAAACACAAGAGGGAGAAAAAGAGAAAAGGACAGAAAAGCAGCAAGTGAAAGGGAAAAAAAGGTCCAATTATTATGGCCAGTGGTGCCTCTGAAATGGGAGAGACTTAAAAAAGAGGCCTTTGAAGAAAGTGCAAATAGGACAGGAAGTGCAGTGACTAGTTGCAGACTCGCTAAGGGGGATTATGCATCCATGTGTGGGAAGAATAGCCAGCCCATTTAGATGTGCCAGCTGCACCATTTCATCCTGCCAAGGGTGGGCCATCAGGATATTTATGATCCAGTCACACCTAAGCTTCCTTGGCGTGTGCCTGTCTGGAGGGAATGCACAAGAGATGATGCGTCACCCACCCAAACATGTAGACATGCCAGTAGGCAGTAAATATTTAAGAAAATAAAACGGCAAATTTATTAATGTGACATTTTCAGCCACACAAATTAATGTTAGACTTGACCATAAGTTGTGATTTTGAATTGCGAGTCCATAGACACCAAAGTCCAAATTTTGTTTTTTTCAATTCGAAATTAGACAGGCTGCCTCAAGGTAACCCTGATGTTAGCTTAAGTGAAAGTTAGGCCTTGCGGTGGTGAAAGACAAGTGTAATAGGTTTTGTATTACCACAACAGGTTAAAATTAAAAATACACGTCCAACTTGCCCCTGTCCTTTGATCTGTCCCAGGCCCACTACAGGGGTTACATATGTTTTAAAAATAAAGGTTTGAACCTGGAAAGATTTAACTTGACAGATCAAAATGGAAGTTTAGAACTGCACACACAGACTCTGGAATGACAAGCAAGTTATGTTGACGTACTACTTAATTGGGATGCGCAATCATTACTGTGGGCGCACTAGTAGCCTTTAATTTACAAATCCAGGGCATAGGTAAGTACAATTTATTAGGGACTCATAAGTAAATGAAATATGCCAACTGTGTTAAGCATACATCACCATATTTTAAGGCAAGAGCGCATGCACTTCAGCACTGGTTAGTAGTGGCAAAGTGCTCAGAGGCCCGACAACAAGAAAAAGTCTGAGAAAGAGAAGGAAGGCCAACATTTGGGGGTGAACCTTAAGAGAAGGATATTTGACAATAAGCAAAACGCAAAATACATACAGATATTGTATTTGATTCTCATTTTTGAACCACTGTAACAATATGTCCTGCAGAAAAAAATATAAACTGAGCAGATAGGATAGATGCTCGTACAAAATACCAGTAGACTGGACTAACCAATTAACTGAAAGAAGAAATTGACTGCCCATACACAATTAAGTTCAGCTGCTAACTGTACATCAACTATATTAACAGGGGAGCTATACTATATGTGAGTTATACTAAGTATGATGATGTACCTCAACTAACCAGTACCTCACCTACTTATCTCAAATGTCCGTAATACAAATGAAGGTCACTCTTCTTTCCATGAAAGAAACAGTAATGAGGCAGATGTCAGACAATACAAGATCGTATAAATCCTCTGAAAAATGGCCATTTAATTTTGGAATCCTTGAGAAACACTGCACTGGTCGCCACCATACTCTACACCACTCTACTCTGTACTAATACATTCTGCACCAATACACTCTATTCCACTGTATTCTATGACACTGCTCTGCCCCATGCCACTGTACTCTACGCCAGTGCACTCTAAACAACTGCACTGTATGCCGCTGCCCTTTACTCTGCACCACTATACTCTATGCCACTCCACATCACTCCACTGACACTACAAAACTGCACTCTACACCACACTACTCTTTACTACTGCACTCTATGCCACTACACTGCATCACTGCACCCTATGCCACTGCACTCTAGGCACTATACTCTGCACTGCACCACTCTACGCCACTGCACTCTGCAACATGAGTCTACTCTGCACTCTATGACACTGCACCACTCTGCATTACTGCACTCTCTGCCACTCTACTCCACTCTATGCTACTCTATCACATGCCACTGCACTCTAAATTACACTGTACACCACTACCTTCTACTCTGCAACATTGCACTCTCCGCCACTGTACAGCAATTTACTCTGTACTACTGCATTCTACGCTACTGCACTCTATGCCACTCTACATCAATCCACTCTACGCAACTGCACTCTACAGCACTATAATCAACTCTGCACTGCAACACTCAATACTACCCCACTGCACTCTCTGCCACGCAAGTCTACTCTGCACTCTATGCCACTGCACCACTCTACACTACTGCACTCTGCCACTCTATTGTATGCCACTCTACTCCACTCTACTTTGTCCCATGCCACTGCACTCTATGCAAATGCACTCTAAACAACTGTACAGTACCCCACTGCACTGTACTCTAAATGAACTTCACGCCACTATGCCACTAACTTATAGCCATGCTAAACAGCAGCCACTCTGGTCAAAACACATTGGCAAAGCCAATAACTCTTGCGTAGACAAGACCTATTGGCTTTGCCAGTGCCTGTTAGTACTATGAGGTAGGAGGTCCCTGAAAGAACTGTGAATGTGTAAGTCCTTGTTTTAAACATGCAACTGATGCCTCGTCGGGGTAGTAAACGTTATATAAATACAATTACATCATAATATAGGCTGCTACAAAATGTGCAAATACATTCCAGTTAAATTTAAAAAAAAGTGTTTTTCAAATACAGATTTGATTAATATATAGTTTATACCTAGTACTAACATTATTTATAACAGTCTAATAAAACCACACACTCTACAGCTCACCTTGGAACACCATTACAGTATCTCTCTGAAAGAAAATATCTTTGCTATTAGAAAACTTCAAGTGACTCCTTTGGTTAAAGTCAATTCAGGTTTTCAAGCCCCTTTATGTTTGCAGATTTACCAGTTGCCCAAGTTTGCATTTCTTCAGGGAAGGAGAACCCCTGGCAAGAAGGCAGTTTCTTATCTATCTGCCCCTCCCTGCCTCTGAGCACAGGAGACCCCCTGCCTTTCAGTCCAGTTGGGGAAACTAATCTGCCTGTAATTTGGCCCTGCCTCCGTTGTCCTTTTGGTGAAAGGCTAAAATTACGGACAAATACCGTCCCTTAACCCTTTCATCGCGGACAACGGGCGGCAAGGCCAAATTACAGGCAGTCCGTGGAAATTACCGACAGGTGGTCACCCTAATAACAGTAACATTCATGCCTGCGCACCTGGCCCCACCTAAACAGAGGCTCGCATTTCATAATGGTAATCGCGCTAACTGCCATTTATTTAGTGCTCACAAAATGCGTGCGGCGTCCCGAGCTGCTTCTAACGGCCCAATGCGGTGTGCTCACAAAATGCGTGCGGCGTCCCGAGCTGCTTCTAACGGCCCAATGCGGTGCCGCGACGCAGCTCGGGAACAGGTAACTAGTAGAAGGGCAGTGACACAAAAGAAAGTCAGTGAAAGAGGAAACCGAGATGATATATATAGAATATATAATCGGCACGAGTACTGACCTTAGAGAAGGGGTAGCGCCGCTCCGACGAGTCTATAACGCGGTACTGCTGCTCCGACCGCAATCTGTTGTGCCCCTGGCAATGCCGACCGTTACAATGAAAAATGCGCATGCGCGTCATCTTCAATAAAATTCAAAGCGCGCATGCGCTACAGAAGTGCCCATTGAGGGGAGCAGTTCCAGACGGCGAAATTGACAAAATCGCCAGTGCGCATGCGCACAGTTGCAGAGCCGACCCGATTCGGACGGGGAGCGGCTAAAGACAGAACACCGGCTCTCCTCCCACGTCCTCCCCGCCTGCCGGTGGCTATGACAAGGCCGCACAGGCCATGCCCCCTGACTGCAGCATCCCTCCCACCTGTACACTGCCTGCCCCTGACACCGCAGGACGTCCATACCGCACAAGCCCCGCCCCCTGACTGCAGCATCCTTCCCACCTGTTCCCTACCTGCCCAGGGTTATGACAAAGCAGCAAGTCTGTCCCGTACAGGCCCCGCCCCCTGACTGCAGCATCCCGCCCACCTGTTCACTACCTGCCCAGGGATATGACTAAAAGTGTCCGGCCTTACTGCACAGGCCCCGCCCCTGATTTCTGCACCCCTCCCACCTGTTCACTACCCCCCTCTGGCTCTGCCCCTCCTCTTCCCATAGTCTCCGCCCCTCCTCTTTCCTGGGCCCCTCCCATGCCCCGTCCCTCTCCCTGAACGTTGATGCAGGCGGAAGCCCAGCCTTCATGTCAAAAAACAGAGTCCACGTGGCTGCCTGACACGTTTCACCCAGGATCTCAGGGAAAGAATCTACGCCCCAGGCGGCCTCTGCACGCAGTCCCTGTCTGCACTGCACATGCTGGGCTCTGCCAGCTGGGCATTTCACTCTCCCCACCCCCCACCTCCTAGAACCCAGGAGAGCCAAGGCCTCATGATGTCCAACTTCACAGATGAAAAAACATTTCCTAGCTATTGTGTCAAGAATTTTCAGTTCTGCTAAGGACACGGAGGCAGGGTTATGCGTCTCAATCTTTTCCCCAAAACCTGACAGCCAATGAAAACACTGTATATTCAAAAACTACATTTCCCTTGAATATATGTGTATTCTGTCATAGATCACATGTCCCAATCACATTGCATCTAGTCCCTTAAATATCCGAGACACCATTTTGTTTCCCCTTTCTTTGCTGAATTAGAACTTTTAACCAACAAGAAAATTTGAACATCCAAGAATTTTTCCCATAGAAACTGTTCCTTCAAATGAAATGATCCTTGAATCAACACCACACGACAACTGTGGCAACAGTCTCCTCAAACCCAGAAGAAGCAATGTTAAACAACCCTACGTCCCCTCGTCACCATTCGACTGAAGACGACTCTTACACCCAGTGGAGTCAATGCCTCTATCCAGCATAAACAGCCTCTATCCAGCATAAACAGCTCTACGTCCCCTCGGGAGTCAGCGCCTCTATCCACCATAAACAGTCTCTATCCAGCATAAACAACTCTACGTCCCCTCGGGAGTCAGCGCCTCTATCCACCATAAACAGTCTCTATCCAGCATAAACAACTCTACGTCCCCTCGTCACCATTCGACTGAAGACGACTCTCACGCCCAATTGAGTCAGCTCCTCTATCCAGCATAAACAGCCTCTATCCAGCATAAACAGCTCTACATCCACTAGTCACCATTCGACTGAAGATGACTCTCACGCCCAATGGAGTCAGCGCCTCTAGCCAGCATGAACAGCCTCTATCCAGCATAAACAGCTCTACGTACCCTCGTCATCATTCGACTGAAGACGACTCTCACGCCCAATGGAGTCAGCGCCTCTATCCAGCATAAACAGTCTCTATCCAGCATAAACAACTCTACGTCCCCTCGTCACCATTCGACTGAAGACAACTCTCACGCCCAATTGAGTCAGCTCCTCTATCCAGCATAAACAGCCTCTATCCAGCATAAACAGCTCTACATCCACTAGTCACCATTCGACTGAAGATGACTCTCACGCCCAATGGAGTCAGCGCCTCTATCCAGCATAAACAGCCTCTATCCAGCATAAACAGCTCTACGTACCCTCATCATCATTCGACTGAAGACGACTCTCACGCCCAATGGAGTCAGCGCCTCTATCCAGCATAAACAGCCTCTATCCAGCATAAACAGCTCTACATCCACTAGTCACCATTCGACTGAAGACTCTCACGCCCAATGGAGTCAGCGCCTCTATCCAGCATAAACAGCCTCTATCCAGCATGAACAGCTCTACATCCACTAGTCACCATTCGACTGAAGACAACTCTCACACCCAATGGAGTCAGCGCCTCTATCCAGCATAAACAGCTCTACGACCCCTCGTCACCATTCGACTGAAGACGACTCTCACACCCAATGGAGTCAGCGCCTCTATCCAGCATAAACAGCCTCTATCCAGCATAAACAACGCTATGACCTCTCGTCACCATTCGACTGAAGACGACTCTCACGCCCAATGGAGTCAGCGCCTCTATCCAGCATAAACAGCCTCTATCCAGCATAAACAGCTCTACGACCCCTCGTCACCATTCGACTGAAGACGACTCTCACGCCCAATGGAGTCAGCGCCTCTATCCAGCATAAACAGCCTCTATCCAGCATAAACAGCCTCTATCCAGCATAAACAGCTCTACGACCCCTCGTCACCATTCGACTGAAGAAGACTCTCACCCCCAATGGAATCAGTGCCTCTATCCAGCATAAACAGTCTCTATCCAGCATAAACAGCCTCTATCCAGGATAAACAGTCTCTATCCAGCATAAACAGTCTCTATCCAGCATAAACAGCTCTACATCCCCTAGTCACCATTCGACTGAAGACGACTCTCACGTCCAATGGAGCCAGCGCCTCTTTCCAACATTTGCATCCACAAACCATCACACTTGCTTCTGTTGATCCCTGAAAGAAAGGAAAACACTAAGCCGTAACTTTAGCAACAAACTCCAGTAAATACCAAATATGCACCATCGGGTGGGTTAACATAGTAGAGCATAGAAAGCAATACATTACATTTGTAAATACAGTATAATAAGTGTCAGTTACTTTTGTAAACATAAACCTTTGAGCTGAAAAGTAGTGGGTGGGATAATAAGTTCCCCCGTGTCCTTAATAGAATTGAAAGTTTTAAACTCAGCAGTTGGAAATTCGGTTATTATGTCTCAGGGCTGGAGGATCCAATAATGCCAGTTTAAAGTTTTGCCACCACAACAGAAGCAACATCAACAATGAGCTTATAATAAAAGGCTCTGAAAGTAGAGTCTGCCAACCAGTTGGCTGCCCTTATGATATCCTCCAGTCGGGAACCTAAAGCGTGAGCTTTACACTCCATCGCCCCTCTGGCCAGGTGAGTTCCAAATTTGGACACATCCACGTACCCACCTGGCCAAAGTTTCAGCAGGTTTTTGCAGTGTGATCATCAGCTGCCCACTTGGCTTTTGCCTGAACTTTCTAGTACTCGCTTCATACACCTTTAGACATCTATCCACACACAGCTTACCACTGTTGGGAAAATATTTATAAAGCACAAATCTAGACTCAGGGGGTCATTATGACTTCGGTGGACGGAAAAGGCTGTCTGCCGAAGTCCCGACGGGAAGGTTGCCGCCAGTGCGGCTGCCTTCCCGCTGGCCCCATTAAGAGTTTCCTGCTGGGTCAGTGGGCAGATACAGTGTTTCCGCCCACATGCCCAGCGGGAAACAGCCTACAGCATTGTCTCTGGCTCATAATAGAGCTTGCAGCAATGCTGTAGTGCTTAGGGTGCAGCAGCACCCGTCTCGATCACAATGGGTATGACCAGGGGGGCCCCTGCACTGCCCATGCAAAGTGCATGGGCAGTGCAGGGCCACCACTGAGGCACCCTGCACCCCATCTCCACCAGCCTTTACATGGCGGTGCTACCGGCATGCAACTGCTGGCGGAGAGGGGGGTCATAATCCCCAGGGTGGCGCTGCTTGCAGTGCTGCCCTGGTGGATTAGGACCACCAGCACCACCAGCCCCTCCTGTGGAGGTAAATTGGCTGTTCTGGCGGTCCGACTGTGGTGCAACCGCCACAGTCGTAATATGGCAGTCGGACCGGCACAATGGCGGTGGCCCGACTGCCACAGTGGCCGGACCGCCACCGCAGCCCTGGCGTTCTTAAGACTGCCAGGGTCGTAGTAACCCCTTAGTCTTTGTATGTTTCAAAGTAGAGAAAGAAAATCCATCCGTAGAAAATACTCTACCTGTGAGGTCGAAAGCACAAATATATGAAACTCTCCTATATGAAATCGAACACAGAGCATAGTGAGTGTGGCCAACAATTGTTTTTGTGATAAGTCTTTATTGTCCAGCCATCTCTTATAAAAACAAATGACCACATTCATGCCCCACAGGCCTGTGTGCCTTTGTTGGGGAGGATTAGTTAACCTATTATCTCTCATAATTTTACAAAGAAATGGATGTTCCCCAGCTGGCTTACTTTCCAGTGGGAGATGCCCTGTGATATGGCAGACAGAAAATTGTTTAGTGATCTCTAAGCAAAAACGGAAGACACCAATTGTGACAAAAAATGTAATACCAAATGTATGTCAGGTCCCAAGGGATCAATTCTTCATTTGTCACACTAGCTAACCCATCTCCTCTATGCCAAAGCATTTCGCTTATGAGTGCAGGCTGACCAGGCCTGTTGACTATTTAAGGTAGACTGCTGTGAAATGCCTGGCATGCTCCAACATTCTCTAAAATCCTCCAAACCAGGAGAGTCAGTTGCTTTGGGATCAATTGATAAAGTTTTCCTATCGAATCCAGCAGAATGTTCTGAAGTGCTGACAGGTTCACTGGGCAAGTGCACAACATCTCGAGCTAGGAACCATGACTGAGCTTTCCAAATCAGGATCACTAAAATGATCTCAGCTCTCCGACATCTGACTTGAGACAAGACTCTGGAAATCATTACAAATAGAGGAAAATCATAATTTTGATTCTGCTACAAGTCCTGGAGAAACACAGTGGTTGCCTGCTGCATCAGATCCAGTTGCCTACTGAAAATGGCTGGGAATTGCTTGTTCAGCTGAAACACAAAGAAATCCATCACGCAGGGACCATCGTGTTGTCTAGACTATTGAGTACCTGAGATGTAACGTCAATCGCTGTTGTCCAGCAGATGACAAGAGTTCAAGTCCGCCACTATATTCTTTTGACTTGGGAGATATTCTGCCAAAATATCTCCCAGGCATGAATATCTCCCAAAAGTTAGAAATGCCCAAAGTCCTTGGCAAGTTCTGCTAACTAGTGTTCTGCCCAACTTGTTGACATACTGTACCACTGAAATGTTCTCCATCTGAATCATGATACAACAGTTTGTTTTTATCAGAAAGAGATTCCTGATGGGGAAAGAACCCTCCAGTTGTTCCAAACAATGGATGTGGAGACTCAACTCCGTCTGTTATCATTGAACTCCTGTGGTAACAGAGCCTCATGTGGCTTTCCAGCCCCATCTGCTGGCATCCAATTCTAGTATCTCTTCCGGCAAGCAGCCGAAAATCGTTCTTCTGTTTTACGTCTCCATGTGGTCAAACTACCAAGGGAGTTTGGTTTTGCATTTGCTGACAGGGAGACTTGATCCGCGTTGGAAGGGCTTTTCCAAAAACTTTGAATCTTAAGGTGTTGGAGGGCTCTTTAATGTAGAGGCCGGGGAAAAATCACCTGGATAGATGAGGCCAAAAGGCCCACCATCCTGGCCAGAGATCTCAATGACACAGACTGGTTGCACAATGCACATCTCAATCAATTCCTCCTTGATCATCTTGATTTTTTTTTGAAGTTCGAGTGAAAAAAAGAAGTATCAGTATCATTAAAAGTAGTGCCGCTGTCCAGGTACTTGGAGCCAGGAGAGTCTGGCATTGGGGTACACTATAGCCATGGCCCCCCAAGAATGAATCAGCTAGCTTTTCCAAATGCTCTGTAAGTGGCCACTGCCTACTCTTAGCTTTGCCTTTTAAATGCTTGGGGCTAGTTGAGCCACTAGCCAGGAGACTCTGTGCACCCCAGCCCTGTTATAGGACATATCGGTGAAGTTGCTACGCGAACGGTTGTAAGGCAGACACTACGTCCCTGTAATAGCTTGCTGAGCGCTGTTATCTGAGGCGTCTACTAAACCTTGCTCCATCTCTAGCTCAGGCTTCTCATCATATGCTTCTCATCATATCCAGCGTACACCTCCTCAAAGGTTTGATAATGCTCCATATCGAGATCGCCAAACAATAAGATTTATATATATATATAAACTAAAAAAACAAAGGTTACAGGGATGTTCTAGTTGGGTAGAAGAATTAAAAACCCCCATAAAAAGTCACTTAAAAAACAAACGTTACAGGGACCTTATAGTTAGGTTGACATTTTCTGCACACAAAACAATAGAAATGTAGCAGTTATAGTTACCTCACCTAACTAAAACTTGCACCTCTGGAATGCACTACTTATTACCTCATATATTAAAACTAAATAGTGACTACAATGTTTGTGGGGCATTACTTTTTGCCATTATTTTTATATAATTGTTTAAAACACTGTAAATATATGTTGAATAAGAAATTGTATTTTCTTTTTTGGTAACTATGGGGGTCATTACAACCCTGGCGGTCAAAGACCGCCAGGGCTGTTTTGGCGATTGCACCGCCAACAGGCTGGAGGTGCAATCTTGTGTATTTTGACCGTGGCGGAAGTGCCACAGTCGCAACGCCGGGCCCGGCGGTTTCCCGACACATTTGCCCCGGCGGTGATAATCCGCAGCGCTGCCCAGGGGATTACGAGTCTCCGACCGCCAGCCGTTTCCTGGTGGTTTGAACCGCCAGGAAAAGGCTGGCGGTACGGGGAGTCACGGGGCCCTGACAGGGCCCCATGCAGCTTTTCACTGTCTGCTATATAACAGTGAAAAGTGCGATGGGTGCAACTGCACCCGCCGCACGGCTGCAACACCGCCGGCTCCATTTGGAGTGCTGCGGCCGAGATCCCCGCTGGGCCGGCGGGCTGAAACCAGGTTTCCGCCCGCCGGCCCAGCGGTGATCTCTAAATAACCGCGGGGGGAGTGCGGCTGCATTGGCGGTTCGCCAAGGTCATAATGAGCGCCTGTATGTTTTTACATTTTATTTTCTACTTGATTTTTTATCTAAATTGTTTTCTTTTTTCATTGCATTCAGTAGTTTGAAAATAATATATGTATATAGCTTTAGGAACCTTAAAAAAATAATTGTACACTGTTGGAAATGGCCCTTTTTGCATGGTTATCCCCAAACCTTTTGCCTTCTTCCTCTTATTTTTTTAGGTCTATTTTTGCTGGTTTATTGTCTCTGCGCACTTTACCACTGCTAATCATTGCTAAAGTGCAAGTGCTCCCTATCGAAATTGTACTGTGGAATGGTTTATCTATGATTGGCATATTTTGTTTACTAGTAAAGTGCACTAGAGGTGCCCAGGGCCTGTAAATCAAATGCTACTAGTGGGCCTGCAGCACTGGTTGTGCCTCCCACATTAGTAGCCCTGTAACCATGGCTCAGACCTGCCATTGCAGTGTCTGTGTGTGTAGTTTTAAACTGCCAGTTCGACTTGGCAAGTGTACCCACTTGCCAGGCCTCAACCTTCCCTTTTACTACATGTAAGGCACAAATAAGTTAGGCCCTGGGTAGCCCTATGGGCAGGGTGCAGTATATGTTTAAGGTAGGACATATACTAGTGTGTTTTATATGTCCTAACAGTGAAATACTGCCAAATTCGTTTTTCACTGTGCAAGGCCTCTCTCATAGGTTAACATGGGGGTTGCCTTTAAATATCCTTAAAACGCAGATTCCCTTTGAGAGTAGATAAAAATGTGGAGTTTACGGTCTCTGAACTTACAATTCAAAAATACATCTTTTAATGAAGTTGGTTTTTAAATTGTCTGTTTGAAAATACCACTTTTAGAAAGTATGCATTTTCTTATACCATTCTGTGACTCTGCCTGTTTGTGGATTGTCTGTCTGGGTCAGTTTGACAGTTGGGCTGTTTACACCTCTCCTCTAGACAGTGACACAAAAGGGGGCGGGGGTGTAGCCTGCATATCCTGATGAGCCATCTGAGCTAGAAAGGAGGGAGGAGTGGTCGTTCACACCTGAAAGGACTGTGCCTGCCCTCACACAAATCAGTCTCCGACCCCCTGGTGTGCATCTGGGGCCTGGCCTGGACAAGGAAGGATCTTGCAAACATTTGAGACTTTGCTTTGAAGTTTGCCAACTTCAAAGGCAAAACTGGGTATAAGAAGAAGACCCAAAACCCCAGACTTTTAGAATCTTTCTGGAATCAAGAGGAACCTCTGCCCAGGAGAAGAGATGAAGAGCTGAAGGAGGAGTACTGTCCCTTTGCTGTGTTGCTTTGCTGGACTGGCCTGTAGTTGCTGCTTCTGCCTGAAAAGAGTGCAAAGGGTGAACTTTGCTGTGTGTCCTGCTTGAGAAAATTCTCCAAGGGCTTGGAGCAGAGCGTGCCTCCTATTGGAAGTCTCAGGGACACCAAAGACTTCAGTTTCCTCGACCTGAAGCACTGGGAACTGTGTGTTTTGTGCTGTTCAAGAGGAGAAACCATTACAATGCTGCCAACGACGCCGCTGACCTGCACTGTGACCTGCTGACGGCACATGGAGTCGCATTGCCCTGCTTCGCACTGCGACCCTGGTCTCACCAACGCCATCATCGGATGACTTCACCGAGCCGCTGCTCGCACCGTGACCTGTGGGCCCTGCACTCCGGCATCGCCTGCTCACACCGCAGCCTGGGCATCCCCGACGACGATGCTCCTGCTGACACTGACACCGCTGCCTGCACCGTGGCCTGTGGACACCGCTCGTGAGGTACACAAAGCACCGTCCCATCCCACACCGGAGCCCCGGTCCACCGACGCCAGCACCATCGACTCCTGTGTCGTCCCCAGGCATTCTGCCTGCACCGTGGCCTGTGGACACCGCTCGTGAGGGTCACGAAGCACCGTCCTGTCCTGCATCACTGGCTTGCGCCTACCGATGACAGCGTTGAAGCAATGACGATGCCGCTGCCTGCACCGTGACCTGTGAATACCGCACATCGCACCGCCCCGCTTCACACTGCAGCCCTGGTCTCACCGACGCCGCTGGATGCCGTCACCAAGCCGCTGCCTGTACCGTGACCTGTGGGCACTGCACGTCACATCATCTCATTTCGCACAGGAGCCCCGATGTCATCCATGCCGGCGCACCTGACTTCATCAGCCTGGAGATCAATATGCAACGCTCGTGACCTCAAGGGCCGACGACTCCTGCACCGACTCCGGACCCGACACTGCGACGTCAGTGACGCCGCCCTCTGGAGCTCACCGTGAGGATCATGACGTCCTGCAAATCCAAGGTACTGTTTGCGGGTCTTCCCAACATCGTAGCTGGCCCGCAACGCCGCGGCCGGCCTGAACTGTTGGTTTTGTTGATCACGACGCCGTGATAGCCACAGGTGGAGCTATGGACTTCAAGGAACTGTAGTTTTGAGTAAATCTTGCATAATTCATATTTTTCTAACTGTATGTTGGATTCTTATCGTATTTGGTCTTGTTTTATATAGATAAATATTGGCTATTTTTCTTAAACTGGTGTGGTGTCCTTTTGTAGTGTTTTCACTTATTACTGTGTGTTATGTGCAAATGCTTGACACATTGCTTCTGAGATAAGCCTGACTGCTCCTGCCAAGCTACCAAGGGGGTGGGCAGGGGTTATCTGAGCGGGTATCTCCCTTATCCTGACTAGAGTGAGGGTCCCTACTTGGACAGGGTGCAAACCGACTGCCATCTAGAGACCCCATTTCTAACATACACCTACAAACTTTTAACATGTCTATTTAATTGAAATATGCTTTATAATTTTTTTTTTTACTGGAGTGCCGTATCCGTTGCAAATCTTTTGCATTAGCATCATGATTTTATTGTATTTTCTGTATTGCTGAAACATATACAAACACCTTTTAAAACTGTAAGTGTCACCCAGGCATTTATTTGTGAATACTTGCTAAATGTAAAAGTCAATAGAAATTGAATTTGCATGTATTTCTTGTACTTTTCATGTAGTCGCGATGGATACACGACCCTAGCGCAATGTCCTTCCGGAGTCGCAATGGATACGCAAATCTATTGTATTTTAAAAATTATCATTTTCAATATATTTAGACATTTATATTTCATTATGAACTTCTGGAATTACAATGATAGCAGAAAAATATAATAAATATAAATACATGGGTATAATATAATGTTTTTGTCTTATTTTGTGGAGCCGCAGTGGAGACCCGGTGCATGAATGCTGGCGTGACGGATACCATATGACCGAAAAAAAAAGTTTTGATCGGCTGAAGACATTTCAGTTACTAGCAAAGGAAATCTACACCTGTTTTTTTCCATCCTTTTACCATCTTCCAGGCAGTTTGCTCCTGTGTTGCTGGAGTTCAATTTTGGTTATATATTTTTTTTTTTGTGGCAGTTTTTGAAAACAGCAGGATGACAGCTGCTTCTCCCACAAATAACAACAACAGCAGTCACCTTGAGGATGAAGAGGCTCAAAAAAAAAAAGAAAGGTGAGCATTGTGCGGACCAGTGCTTAATTTGTAAATAAAAGCGTGCCAGTGCCAAAAGCCCTCCTCTTAAACATGCAGCTGCTGCAAATAAGTGTGCGAGCACGGAATACCGAGTCATCGTAATCCTGAAGCCATCTCGGGCCTCGTCAATCCATTTACAGCCACGCACTGCCCCTTTAGCTCACTCTTGCAGCTTTCTACTTTCTCCCTTTGATGTTTTTTTGTTTTTCTCTTCCTCCGTGTTTCCCATATGTGTCTTATGCTCGCAGTTAATGCTTGTGGCAGAAGCAAAAGCGCTGGGCCTCAAAAATAAGTGCCGGCGCTGGGCACCGGAAACAACAAGCACAAATTAAGCACTGGTGCAGACCTTCTTTTCTTTTCCTGATGGTAAAAAGAAGGTGAATGCCAAAAAAGTGCCTTGCAGTCTGTGCAAGAAGGTCTTGTCATGGGGGTCTGACAAGAAATATTAATGGGGAACTTCTTATATGAAGAAGCATTTGGAAAGCATGCATAGTGACCATTTAGCCTGTGCGCAAAGAGAGAGAGAGACCTTTCCGATAGGAGTGCTGTAAATGAAGATGCAGAACCAGGAACATCATCTGGATCTGCTGTTCCTTCAAGTTTCGCTATTACAGTGCCGGACCTTGCTGCAGTTGCGCAGCGATGTGTAAAGTGCAAACGCACTTTGTGTGCAGAGTATCATGAATGCCATCAAAGTGCAAAAGTGCTAGCTTTTTGATTGTTCTTTAAAACAAAGTTTGTGTTATTTTTTCATACCACTACTGTTTATAAAGTTGTTGTGTGAAAAAAAATTATATAACGAAAATTGTTCCAAAAAACACAAACCCATTTGAAAAATTTAAAAACACTTGAAAAAAATGTTTCTTTTCAGTAGTGGGTGGGTGCATGAGTGTCTGAGTGGGTCTGTGAGTGAGTGTGTGAGGCTCTGAATGGATCTGTCAGCAGGAGTGTCAATGTCTGTATGACTGCACCATAGATCTGTGTCAGTCAGTAGTGTGGAAGAGTGTCTGATAGAGTGTTTGTGTGTGTGTGTGTATATATATATATATATATATATATATATATATATATATATATATATACATATTTTCTATATATTTATATATATATATATATTTTATTTTATTTTATTTTATTTTTTGGCGCTTGGCCAGAGTTGTGTCTCTGGCGTGGCTTTACACTGGAGCTGCATTGAAGGCCACGACGGATTCATGACTTTATGATTGTGGCCAAAAAAAGTGTTTTCCTCTTTATAAACCCAACAGCTGTGCTCTTACACACCCTTTAATGTCCCCATGGGGTCAAAGTACCGCTACTCTGACCTCTTCTATTATTATGAGACCCTATTTCCACCCCTGGGACCGTACACCGGTTCATAAAATGGCAGCTGCAACTTTCTGAACAGGTTGCAGCCAACCAAACACAGTATTCCTCGTTGCGTAAGGATTTGCGCAGAGCTCGTGAATCCTGTGGGTCCCTATATATACACATTTGGATTTTCCTAAATTTCTAAAAAACTACTGAATGGATTTACACCATAAAATGAAAAGGGCTCTTTGTGGACCAAGAGCTACCTTTCTGCCAAATTTGGTGCAATTCCGTCCAGTGGTTTTTGCGCTATCGCTGTTCAGTTTTTCCTATGGGAATTACCATTGGAAATGCTCTAAGTTTCACCCCCCACCCCTTTATCTCAGCCCTGCTTAATGGATCACCCTGAAACTTTGCAGACAATAGCTCATATGACTGTCCAATGCTTGCGGAAAATTTCATGAAGATTTGTCAAGCGGCACCAAAGATATAGGCAAGCAAAAACATTTTTTTCTATAGAAACTAGGTCCTAACTATAATTACCTAGTGGTATATATATATATATATATATTTATATATATCTATATATATATATATATATAAAATATTTTCTACAGAAGAGCATTGGCACAATTCACGGAGCCATTTGTGGGTGTAAGCTTTTTTTACTAGTGTAAACGTGTCCATGTGGGTCACCTACCTAACATGGAGATGCGCCGGGAAAAAGATGTATTCACACTGGTTCGTGCGAGTACATCTTCTGTCAAGGGTGTGGTGTGGCCCTTCTTAGGCAGGATGGTTTGTGAACACCCACAAAAGTACTGGTTAGTGGGTTCCAAAAACGTTCTATGAGCCATCCACATCCGGGAAACAATCGAAGATTTACTTCTGTCCAGTGCAGGAGTAAATCTGTTTGCATATTGGGAATGGAAAGGGAACTCACTCAGAATCGGTGTAGGTGAAGGGATTGCTCTATAGGGATAAATACTCCCACCGTGAAGAAAAAAATAAATAAAGTTAACATGTCCAAGTGCACAAATGCATTACCTTTATGCATTCTAAAATGATGTACAGCGGCTACATGTACACGTGCAAAACTGCTTTCACGTGAGCATAAACCGAATTCACAGCAGAATTCTGCAAGCATTCCTGGGAACTTAGTAGTCACAAATTCCAATATGTACTCCTGACAATTCCCAAAAAACTAGCAAATAAATTGCAAATATATGGAAGCTCTAGAGAAGTAAATTTCTGACTTTTTTTGTGAATTAGCCCTGCCATGTAGAAGGAAACATGAATCCTGCACAAGCATTGACTGCTCACCATGTTTCCATTTAATCCTTACTGCTAAATGCACATATCTGTCAAAGGGCACATTGTTAAGTGGGAGGGGGGATACACATTACTTCCAGCACTACAAGTCCTAGGACATCCCAGGCACTGCTTTATCTTGTCTGAACTGTGCCCTGCTTTCAACGTGGCTGCAATAACCCTGAGGGACTGCTGTGGTGTTAGATACGTGCAAAGGTCAGGCGTCCTGTCCTTGAATGAGGGTTGTTTCAGATGTACTTGTGTACACAAGATAAACATATCCCTGTCATAAAGAGGGCCTTTCACAGCCTTCTCACACGCATGAGACCCGGACCCATATTTGCTCCTAATGGATTACTTTTTACATTTTGGGCAAAACTCCTATCTTCGGGCATTTATGCAGGTTCCATGGATCACTGCATCAGTCGTGGAATACAAGAAGTGCTCGCATAGAATGTACCTATGCCTGTAGTAAACTGCAAATGTGGACCTAGAACAGAAATGTGTTTTGGACATTTGGGTCATATTCACAAAGGTACATTTCCTATAAACATGTGTTTAAGACCAAATTTACCTTCTTTAAGCTTGTCTAGAATTCACAAAGGGATTCCTTGCAGGCGTAAATCCAATTATGGGAGTGGACATTTCCATCACAGAGATCTCCGCAGCCATAAATCCCACTCAAGGGGTTGGAAAGTGGGCGCTCCATGGCGTGGATTGCTTTGGAACGGAAATATCACAAACGTGTTCTTGGTTGGTATTCCCGAACTCCTCTGTCACACTTTTCCACCCTGGAAATAGGCGGCGATTTACTCCAGCCAAGCGCTCGAGTAACTTACCTTCCAGGGTGGGAAGAGTGACGGATGACCCCAGGATTGCTGCTGGTGTAGGGAAAGGTGTTTCTTCATGGGGGAAAATATTGTCACTGCAGAGAAGAACAAAAAGCATCTCCAGAGGGATCCTGTTTCCACGGAGCGTTTTCTCGCAATGAAGCGCTTGGGAGCCCGTGTGGAACTTCACGTAACCATCCCAGGAGTACATCTGGAAACGTATGTCTCCATCCCAGGAGTACATCTGGAAACTGTCCGGGAGTCAGGGGCACCATTGAGGACCTGGAACAGCGATGGGCCAGGGAAAGCGGGAGCACGGCACAGAGTTTAGTGTGGTCCTCCGGGGTGAGCTGGGGCTGCTGCTGCAAGGCAGATGGAGCCTGGTGGAGCCTCCATAAATCAGGGTGCAGGGAAGGAGAGAGCAAGACACCAGGAGGCTGGAGGGGGCCTCCAGGAATCAGGGCACAGGGAAGGAGAGGGAGCAAGGCAGCAGGAGGCTGGAGGGGGCCTCCAGGAATCAGGGCACAAGAAGGAGAGGGGGAAGGCAGCGGGAGGCTGGAGGGGGGTCCAGGAATCAGGGCACAGGGAAGGAGAGGTAGCAAGGCAGCAGGAGGCTGGAGGGGGCCTCCAGGAATCAGGGCACAAGAAGGAGAGGGGGAAGGCAGCGGGAGGCTGGAGGGGCCTCCAGGAATCAGGGCACAGGGAAGGAGAGGGAGCAAGGCAGCAGGAGGCTGGAGGGGCCCTCCAGAAATCAGGGCACAAGAAGGAGAGAGCAAGGCAGCGGGAGGCTGGAGGGGGCCTCCAGGAATCAGGGCACAGGGAAAAGAGGGAGCAAGGCAGCAGGAGGCTGGAGGGGGCCTCCAGGAATCAGGGCACAAGAAGGAGAGGGGGAAGGCAGCGGGAGGCTGGAGGGGGCCTCCAGGAATCAGGGCACAGGGAAGGAGAGGGGGCAAGGCAGCAGGAGGCTGGAGGGGCCCTCCAGAAATCAGGGCACAAAAAGGAGAGGGAGCAAGGCAGCGGGAGGCTGGAGGGGGCCTCCAGGAATCAGGGCACAAGAAGGAGAGGGGGAAGGCAGCGGGAGGCTGGAGGGGGCCTCCAGGAATCAGGGCACAAGAAGGAGAGGGGGAAGGCAGCGGGAGGCTGGAGGGGGCCTCCAGGAATCAGGGCACAAGAAGGAGAGGGAGCAAGGCAGCAGGAGGCTGGAGGGGGCCTCCAGGAATCAGGGCACAAGAAGGAGAGGGGGAAGGCAGCGGGAGGCTGGAGGGGGCCTCCAGGAATCAGGGCACAGGGAAGGAGAGGGGGCAAGGCAGAAGGAGGCTGGAGAGGGCCTCCAGGGATCAGGGCACAAGAAGGAGAAAGAGCAAGGGCGCTGGAGGCAGCCTATTGTAATTGAAAATATTCCCTCTTGGTAAACAGGAGATAGGTGTCCAATTCACGTAGGATAACAGGTTGTCGGGTTATTGAAGAGGTTATGGGTTAAGTTACAAGTTACTTGATGGAGAACCCCACCAGGAGCAGTATCGTCTCTGCTCAGCCCACTCTCTCTCACTGTCACACACCTCCTGTCACTCACCAGCATTCCGTGACATCACACACTGGCTGAGCAGAGAACAATGGAGGTGAGCAGAGAATGCCCCACAAGCATAGCAGATTAAAACACATCTCCTCTCTTTACAAAATAATAAAATGCAAACATGAAACATAGGATAGAAAATAGTAAAATACATAAGAGACTTTAGCTTCGATAAGTCCAATGAATTACTCCAACCCCATAAGTTATTCACACAGTGGGCGCATCCAACCCCATCCTTGCAAAATTAAAAGCACACTGATATACAGGTCCCACTCAGTTCCGGATTACTAAATAGGCATAGTAGGTACCAGCCTATGGGCCTGACTCCTTTTAGGGGCCCGCAACAACCGTGGTCTTGTTGCTTAGACATGTTGGAGTGTCAGATGGTGAAGTGGTACAACGTTTTCTCAGATTCATCCCCATAGCAAGCCACACTGAGGAACCGCTTGCCACCACTGTTTTTACCTTCTTGAACAAATGCAGTATTGAAATCAAAAACCTGAGAGGACAGTCTTATAATAATGCAGCAAACATGTCAAGGTGCTCCAATGGTCTTCAAGAGCATATTGCCAATGTTAATCAGCTTGTACCCTACATTCCGTGCGCAGGATACTCACTCAATTTGGTTGGAGTACCAGCTGTAGAAAGCTGCGTTGGAGCAATCTCATTTTTCAGGCTTGTGCAAGCAACACACAACTTTTTCTCAGCATTAACTCATCGTTGGGCGGTTATGCCCGAATATCTTGAGGACAAAGATGGCAAACATCAGCACAGCTCTGCACTAATTGTAAAAAGAGTGACTGGCACAAGGTGGTGTGCAAGGGCCGATGCAACCAAGCGTTGTCCCACGGCTACAGCAGCTTTCAGAAGGCTTTGCAGCTCATTGCTGATGATGTGAATCGCAAGCCAGAGACAATTCATGAGGCCAAATGTCTGCTAAATGATCTGTCAAAGAAGGAAAATGTCATAATGGCAGGTTTCTGGGCTGTAATCCTAGAACTGATCAATGGAGTCAGAAAATCCCTACAAAAGGAAACAGTAGTATTTTAAACAGCCGTCGATTTTCTGAAATCATTGCTCGATTGTTTAACATCACAAAGAGAAATGTTTGATGACTACCAGAGGAAGGCAAATGTGAAAATTGATGCGCAATACACTGATGAAAGCAGGCATGTGCGCGTAAGAAAAAGACAACATCATAAGGATGGTGATGCGGAAGAGGTTGTGCTTAGAAGAGTGAAATTTCAAGACCAAAACCAATGTTCGATAATTGACAGAGGAACGACTGAACTTACTTGCCATTATCAAAGATTTCACCACAAACAAATTGAGGAAAGTGAATAGTCAAGTTTTGTTGGTCTATTTTTTTTTTTTTTTTTATTGTTTCATAACATTAATAAAATTGGTTTATTAAAATTGTTGGTTGGAAAAATTAAAAACATATTTGGAGATAATTTGCAAGGGGGACCCTAAACTTTTGACTGCCTAGCGGCCTCCACAGGGTTTAATCCAGCACTGGTCCCACTGAACCCTTAACACATCACCTATTACTCAACCAGGCAGTGTAGGAAAGTACCATCTTGCCTGGCATGTTACCCCCATTTTTCACTGTATATGTTGTTTTAGTTGTATGTGTCACTGGGACCCTGGTAACCCAGGGCCCCAGTGCTCATAAGTGTGCCTGTATGTGTTACCTGTGTAGTGACTAACTGTCTCACTGAGGCTCTGCTAATCAGACCCTCAGTGGTTATGCTCTCTCATTTCTTTCCAAATTGTCACTGACAGGCTAGTGACCATTTTTACCAATTTACATTGGCTTACTGGAACACCCTTATAATCCCCTAGTATATGGTACTGAGGTACCCAGGGTATTGGGGTTCCAGGAGATCCCTATGGGCTGCAGCATTTCTTTTGCCACCCATAGGGAGCTCTGACAATTCTTACACAGGCCTGCCACTGCAGCCTGAGTGAAATAACGTCCACGTTATTTCACAGCCATTTTACACTGCACTTAAGTAACTTATAAGTCACCTATATGTCTAACCTTTACCTGGTAAAGGTTAGGTGCAAAGTTACTTAGTGTGAGGGCACCCTGGCACTAGCCAAGGTGCCCCCACATTGTTCAGAGCCAATTCACTGAACTTTGTGAGTGCGGGGACACCATTACACGCGTGCACTACATATAGGTCACTACCTATATGTAGCTTCACCATGGTAACTCCGAATATGGCCATGTAACATGTCTATGATCATGGAATTGCCCCCTCTATGCCATCCTGGCATTGTTGGGACAATTCCATGATCCCAGTGGTCTGTAGCACAGACCCTGGTACTGCCAGACTGCCCTTCCTGTGGTTTCTCTGCAGCTGCTGCTGCTGCCAACCCCTCAGACAGGCAGCTGCCCTCCTGGGGTCCAGCCAGGCCTGGCCCAGGATGGCAGAACAAAGAACTTCCTCTGAGAGAGGGTGTGACACCCTCTCCCTTTGGAAAATGGTGTGAAGGCAGGGGAGGAGTAGCCTCCCCCAGCCTCTGGAAATGCTTTGTTGGGCACAGAGGTGCCCAATTCTGCATAAGCCAGTCTACACCGGTTCAGGGACCCCTTAGCCCCTGCTCTGGCGCGAAACTGGACAAAGGAAAGGGGAGTGACCACTCCCCTGACCTGCACCTCCCCTGGGAGGTGTCCAGAGCTCCTCCAGTGTGCTCCAGACCTCTGCCATCTTGGAAACAGAGGTGCTGCTGGCACACTGGACTGCTCTGAGTGGCCAGTGCCACCAGGTGACGTCAGAGACTCCTTGTGATAGGCTCCTTCAGGTGTTAGTAGCCTTTCCTCTCTCCTAGGTAGCCAAACCCTCTTTTCTGGCTATTTAGGGTCTCTGTCTCTGGGGAAACTTTAGATAACGAATGCATGAGCTCAGCCGAATTCCTCTGCATCTCCCTCTTCACCTTCTGATAAGGAATCGACCGCTGACCGCGCTGGAAGCCTGCAAACCTGCAACATAGTAGCAAAGACGACTACTGCAACTCTGTAACGCTGATCCTGCCGCCTTCTCGACTGTTTTCCTGCTTGTGCATGCTGTGGGGGTAGCCTGCCTCCTCTCTGCACCAGAAGCTCCGAAGAAATCTCCCGTGGGTCGACGGAATCTTCCCCCTGCAACCGCAGGCACCAAAAAGCTGCATCTCCGGTCCCTTGGGTCTCCTCTCAGCACGACGAGCGAGGTCCCTCGAATCCAGCGACACCGTCCAAGTGACCCCCACAGTCCAGTGACTCTTCAGCCCAAGTTTGGGGGAGGTAAGTCCTTGCCTCACCTCGCTGGGCTGCATTGCTGGGAACCGCGACTTTGCAAGCTTCTCCGGCCCCTGTGCACTTCCGGCGGAAATCCTGTGTGCACAGCCAAGCCTGGGTCCACGGCACTCTAACCTGCATTGCACGACTTTCTAAGTTGGTCTCCGGCGACGTGGGACTCCTTTGTGCAACTTCGGCGAGCACCGTTTCACGCATCCTCGTAGTGCCTGTTTCTGGCACTTCTCCGGGTGCTACCTGCTTCAGTGAGGGCTCTTTGTCTTGCTCGACGTCCCCTCTCTCTGCAGGTCCAATTTGCGACCTTCTGGTCCCTCCTGGGCCCCAGCAGCGTCCAAAAACGCCAAACGCACGATTTGCGTGTAGCAAGGCTTGTTGGCGTCCATCCGGCGGGAAAACACTTCTGCACGACTCTCCAAGGCGTGGGGGATCCATCCTCCAAAGGGGAAGTCTCTAGCCCTTGTCGTTCCTGCAGTATTCACAGTTCTTCAGCCTAGTAAGAGCTTCTTTGCACCAACCGCTGGCATTTCTTGGGCATCTGCCCATCTCCGAGCTGCTTGTGACTTTTGGACTTGGTCCCCTTGCCCCACAGGTACCTTAAGATAGGAATCCATCGTTGTTGCATTGCTGATTTGTGTTTTCCTTGCATTCTCCCTCTAACACGACTATTTTGTCCTTAGGGGAACTTTGGTGCACTTTGCACTCACTTTTCAGGGTCTTGGGGTGGGTTATTTTGCTAACTCTCACTATTTTCTAATAGTCCCAGCGACCCTCTACAAGGTCACATAGGTTTGGGGTCCATTCGTGGTTCGCATTCCACTTCTGGAGTATATGGTTTGTGTTGCCCCTATCCCTATGTTTCCCCATTGCATCCTATTGTAACTATACATTGTTTGCACTGTTTTCTAAGACTATACTGCATATTTTTGCTATTGTGTATATATATCTTGTGTATATTTCCTATCCTCTCACTGAGGGTACACTCTAAGATACTTTGGCATATTGTCATAAAAATAAAGTACCTTTATTTTTAGTATAACTGTGTATTGTGTTTTCTTATGATATTGTGCATATGACACTAGGTGGTACTGTAGTAGCTTCACACGTCTCCTAGTTCAGCCTGAGCTGCTTTGCTAAGCTACCATTATCTATCAGCCTAAGCTGCTAGACACCCTATACACTAATAAGGGATAACTGGGCCTGGTGCAAGGTGCAAGTACCCCTTGGTACTCACTACAAGCCAGTCCAGCCTCCTACATTGGTTGTGCAGTGGTGGGATAAGTGCTTTGAGACTACTTACCACTCTTGTCATTGTACTTTTCATAAGAGAAAAATATACAAAACAAGGTCAGTGTATATACACATAGCCAAAAAGTTTTGCATTTCCTCTTTTCACTCTTTTCTAAGTGCTGAAAAGTACTTCTAAACTTTCAAAAAGTTCTTAAAAGTTTAAAAAGTTTTTTCTGTCTTTCCAAAAAGTTCTGAAAACTTTTTTCTCTTTGTCTATCACTTTAACTCTCTCTAAAAATGTCTGGCACAGGCCAAAAAGTTGAACTGTCCAAACTTGCATATGATCACCTTAGCTGGAAAGGAGCAAGGAGTCTCTGCATAGAGAGAGGTTTGAGTGTAGGGAAGAATCCTTCTTTAGAACTGTTAATTAATATGCTTAGAGTACAGGATAAGGCCATAAGTGCCCAATCTGTAGAAAAAGTAGCTAATGGTTCTCAATCTGATCCAGGGACTCCCCCAGGAAAAGGTTCAGGAAAGAAACTTCTCAGCCTGCCCATTACTAGACAGTCTAGCATAGTTGGTACAGAGGTTGAATCACATCATACTGATGATGTGCTCTCACATTATACTGGTAGCCAAGCTGTTAGGGTGCCCTCTGTAAGGGACAGGTCTCCTTCTGTTCATTCCCATCATACCTCTGTATCTAGAAATGTCCCTCCCACCCACCCTGATGACAGATTGTTGGAAAGGGAGCTCAATAGATTGAGAGTGGAGCAAACCAGACTGAAGCTCAAGAAGCAACAGCTGGATTTGGATAGACAGTCTTTAGAAATAGAGAGGGAAAGACAGAAAATGGGTTTAGATACCCATGGTGGCAGCAGCAGTATTCCCCGTAGTCATCCTGCAAAAGAGCATGATTCCAGGAATCTGCATAAGATAGTTCCCCCTTACAAGGAGGGGGATGACATTAACAAGTGGTTTGCTGCACTTGAGAGGGCCTGTGCTGTACAGGATGTCCCTCAAAGGCAGTGGGCTGCTATCCTATGGCTATCATTTACTGGAAAAGGTAGGGATAGGCTCCTTACTGTAAAAGAAAATGATGCTAACAATTTCCAAGTTCTTAAGAATGCACTCCTGGATGGTTATGGCTTAACCACTGAACAGTACAGGATCAAGTTCAGAGATACCAAAAAGGAGTCTTCACAAGACTGGGTTGATTTCATTGACCAGGCAGTGAAGGCCTTGGAGGGGTGGTTACATGGCAGTAAAGTTACTGATTATGACAGCCTGTATAACTTAATCCTGAGAGAGCATATTCTTAATAATTGTGTGTCTGATTTGTTGCACCAGTACTTGGTGGACTCTGATCTGACCTCTCCCCAAGAATTGGGAAAGAAGGCAGACAAATGGGTCAGAACAAGAGTGAACAGAAAAGTTCATACAGGGGGTGACAAAGATGGCAACAAAAAGAAGGATGGTAAGTCTTCTGACAAGGGTGGGGACAAATCTAAAAATGAGTCTTCATCAGGCCCACAAAAACACTCTGGTGGGGGTGGTGGGCCCAAACCCTCCTTTAATCAGAACAAGGAAAAGAAACCATGGTGCTATTTATGTAAGATAAAAGGCCATTGGACAACAGATCCCAGTTGTCCAAAGAAAGGCACCACAGCTCCTACCACTACAACCCCTACTGCTACACCTAGTGTCCCTACTAATAGCAGTGGTGGTGGGAGCAAACCTACTAATAGCCAATCCAAGGGAGTAGCTGGGCTCACTTTTGGTAATTTAGTTGGGGTTGGTCTGATTAGGGAGACCACAGAGGCTACTTTAGTCTCTGAAGGGGCTATTGACTTAGCCACTTTGGTTGCTTGCCCCCATAACTTGGAGAAGTACAAGCAACTAACCCTAATAAATGGTGTTGAGGTCCAGGCCTACAGGGACACAGGTGCCAGTGTCACAATGGTGATTGAGAAACTGGTGCACCCTGAACAACACATACTTGGACACCAGTACCAAGTAACCGATGCTCACAACATAACACAAAGCCACCCCATGGCTGTTGTAAATCTCAACTGGGGGGGGGTATCTGGTCCAAAGAAAGTTGTGGTAGCTTCAGATTTACCTGTAGACTGTCTATTAGGGAACGATTTGGAGACATCAGCTTGGTCAGATGTGGAGTTGGAGGCCCATACAGCAATGCTGGGCATCCCAGGGCATATTTTTGCTTTGACAAGGGCTCAGGCCAAAAAGCAAAAAGGACAGGGAAGCTTGGATCCTGGAACAATGGACCAAGTGCTCCCTAAAGCTAGGGCTAGTAGAAGCAAACCACTTCCTACTATCCCTCCCTCTACAGTGGATTCTACTTCTGAGGAAGAAGAATTCCCTCCCTGTGCAGAACCTATACCAGAGGAGCTGGAAGCAGACACTGCTGAGCTTTTGGGTGAAGGGGGGCCTGCCAGAGAGGAGCTGAGTGTGGCACAGCAAACCTGTCCCACATTAGAGGGTCTCAGACAGCAAGCTGTCAAACAGGCTAATGGGGATGTCAGTGACTCACACAGAGTTTACTGGGAGGACAACCTCTTGTACACTGAGCAAAGGGATCCTAAACCTGGAGCTGCCAGGAGATTAGTGATTCCTCAGGAGTACAGAAAGTTCCTCCTAACACTGGCACATGACATTCCCTTAGCTGGGCACCTGGGTCAAATGAAAACTTGGGACAGATTGGTACCACTGTTTCATTGGCCTAGGATGTCTGAGGACACAAAAGAATTTTGTAAGTCCTGTGAAACCTGTCAAGCCAGTGGCAAGACAGGTGGCACTCCAAAGGCACCCCTTATCCCACTGCCTGTGGTTGGGGTCCCCTTTGAAAGGGTAGGGGTTGACATAGTTGGCCCCCTTGACCCTCCTACTGCTTCAGGCAATAGGTTTATCTTGGTGGTAGTGGACCATGCCACAAGATATCCTGAAGCTATTCCTTTAAGGACCACTACAGCTCCTGCAGTGGCAAAGGCCCTCCTGGGAATATTTTCCAGGGTGGGCTTCCCAAAGGAAGTAGTATCAGACAGAGGAAGCAATTTCATGTCTGCATACTTAAAGGCCATGTGGAAGGAGTGTGGTGTAACTTACAAGTTCACAACACCCTATCATCCACAAACAAATGGACTGGTGGAGAGATTTAATAAAACTCTCAAAGGCATGATTATGGGACTCCCTGAAAAACTCCGCAGGAGATGGGATATCCTTCTACCATGCCTCCTTTTTGCCTACAGGGAGGTACCCCAGAAAGGAGTGGGCTTCAGCCCCTTTGAACTTCTTTTTGGACACCCTGTTAGGGGTCCACTCACACTTGTAAAGGAGGGTTGGGAACAACCTTTAAAAGCTCCTAAGCAGGATATTGTGGATTATGTACTTGGCCTCAGATCAAGGATGGCTGAGTACATGAAAAAGGCCAGTAAAAACCTTCAGGCCAGCCAAGAGCTCCAGAAGCAATGGCATGACCAGAAGGCTGTTTTGGTTCAGTACCAACCAGGGCAGAAAGTGTGGGTCTTGGAGCCTGTGGCCCCAAGAGCACTCCAAGATAAATGGAGTGGTCCACACACAATTGTTGAAAAGAAGGGTGAAGTCACCTACTTGGTTGACTTAGGCACTGCCAGGAGTCCCCTTAGGGTGCTCCATGTCAACCGCCTGAAACCCTACTATGACAGGGCTGATCTCACCCTGCTCATGGCAACAGATGAGGGACAGGAAGAAGACAGTGATCCTCTACCTGATCTCTTCTCTTCCACAGAACAAGATGCTCTTGTGGAAGGGGTAGTTTTGGCTGATTGTCTTACTGCTGAGCAGAAAGATAATTGCATAAATCTCCTAGGACAATTTTCAGAACTCTTCTCCATTGTGCCAGGCACCACTTCTTGGTGTGAGCACACTATAGATACTGGAGACAGTTTACCTGTCAAAAGTAAGATCTATAGGCAGCCTGACCATGTCAGGGACTGCATAAAGCAAGAAGTTCAGAAGATGTTGGAACTAGGAGTGGTTGAGCACTCTGACAGTCCATGGGCTTCTCCTGTGGTACTGGTACCAAAACCCAATTCTAAAGATGGAAAGAAGGAAATGAGGTTTTGTGTAGACTATAGAGGTCTCAACTTGGTAACCAAAACAGATGCTCACCCTATACCCAGGGCAGATGAGCTAATAGATACACTGGCATCTGCCAAGTATCTAAGCACTTTTGATTTGACTGCAGGGTATTGGCAGATCAAAATGTCAGAAGATGCTAAACCTAAGACTGCATTTTCTACCATTGGAGGACATTACCAGTTTACTGTAATGCCTTTTGGTTTGAAAAATGCACCTGCCACTTTTCAGAGGTTGGTGAACACAGTCCTGCAAGGGCTGGAAGCTTTCAGCGCAGCATATTTGGATGATATAGCTGTCTTTAGCTCCAGCTGGGATGATCACCTGGTCCACCTTTGGAAAGTTTTGGAGGCCCTGCAAAAGGCAGGCCTCACTATCAAGGCTTCAAAGTGCCAGATAGGGCAGGGTAAGGTGGTTTATCTGGGACACCTTGTTGGTGGGGAACAGATTGCACCACTTCAGGGGAAAATCCAAACTATTATTGATTGGATTCCCCCTACCACTCAGACTCAGGTGAGAGCCTTCCTAGGCCTCACTGGGTATTACAGGAGGTTCATTAAGAACTATGGCTCCATTGCAGCCCCTCTTAATGACCTCACATCCAAGAAAATGCCTAAAAAGGTATTATGGACAGCAAACTGTCAGAAAGCTTTTGAGGAGCTGAAGCAGGCCATGTGCTCTGCACCTGTCCTAAAAAGCCCTTGTTACTCTAAAAAATTCTATGTCCAAACTGATGCATCTGAATTAGGAGTAGGGGCAGTCCTATCACAACTTAATTCTGAGGGCCAGGATCAACCTGTTGCTTTTATTAGTAGAAGGTTGACCCCTAGAGAAAAGCGTTGGTCTGCCATTGAGAGGGAGGCCTTTGCTGTGGTCTGGGCTCTGAAGAAGTTGAGGCCATACCTGTTTGGCACTCACTTCATTGTTCAGACAGACCACAAACCTCTACTTTGGCTAAAACAAATGAAAGGTGAAAATCCTAAATTGTTGAGGTGGTCCATATCCCTACAGGGAATGGACTATACAGTGGAACATAGACCTGGGAGTAGCCACTCCAATGCAGATGGACTCTCCAGATATTTCCACTTAGACAATGAAGACTCATCAGGTAATGGCTAGTCTTATTGTCCTTCGTTTGGGGGGGGGTTGTGTAGGAAAGTACCATCTTGCCTGGCATGTTACCCCCATTTTTCACTGTATATATGTTGTTTTAGTTGTATGTGTCACTGGGACCCTGGTAACCCAGGGCCCCAGTGCTCATAAGTGTGCCTGTATGTGTTACCTGTGTAGTGACTAACTGTCTCACTGAGGCTCTGCTAATCAGAACCTCAGTGGTTATGCTCTCTCATTTCTTTCCAAATTGTCACTGACAGGCTAGTGACCATTTTTACCAATTTACATTGGCTTACTGGAACACCCTTATAATCCCCTAGTATATGGTACTGAGGTACCCAGGGTATTGGGGTTCCAGGAGATCCCTATGGGCTGCAGCATTTCTTTTGCCACCCATAGGGAGCTCTGACAATTCTTACACAGGCCTGCCACTGCAGCCTGAGTGAAATAACGTCCACGTTATTTCACAGCCATTTTACACTGCACTTAAGTAACTTATAAGTCACCTATATGTCTAACCTTTACCTGGTAAAGGTTAGGTGCAAAGTTACTTAGTGTGAGGGCACCCTGGCACTAGCCAAGGTGCCCCCACATTGTTCAGAGCCAATTCACTGAACTTTGTGAGTGCGGGGACACCATTACACGCGTGCACTACATATAGGTCACTACCTATATGTAGCTTCACCATGGTAACTCCGAATATGGCCATGTAACATGTCTATGATCATGGAATTGCCCCCTCTATGCCATCCTGGCATTGTTGGGACAATTCCATGATCCCAGTGGTCTGTAGCACAGACCCTGGTACTGCCAGACTGCCCTTCCTGGGGTTTCTCTGCAGCTGCTGCTGCTGCCAACCCCTCAGACAGGCAGCTGCCCTCCTGGGGTCCAGCCAGGCCTGGCCCAGGATGGCAGAACAAAGAACTTCCTCTGAGAGAGGGTGTGACACCCTCTCCCTTTGGAAAATGGTGTGAAGGCAGGGGAGGAGTAGCCTCCCCCAGCCTCTGGAAATGCTTTGTTGGGCACAGAGGTGCCCAATTCTGCATAAGCCAGTCTACACCGGTTCAGGGACCCCTTAGCCCCTGCTCTGGCGCGAAACTGGACAAAGGAAAGGGGAGTGACCACTCCCCTGACCTGCACCTCCCCTGGGAGGTGTCCAGAGCTCCTCCAGTGTGCTCCAGACCTCTGCCATCTTGGAAACAGAGGTGCTGCTGGCACACTGGACTGCTCTGAGTGGCCAGTGCCACCAGGTGACGTCAGAGACTCCTTGTGATAGGCTCCTTCAGGTGTTAGTAGCCTTTCCTCTCTCCTAGGTAGCCAAACCCTCTTTTCTGGCTATTTAGGGTCTCTGTCTCTGGGGAAACTTTAGATAACGAAGGCATGAGCTCAGCCGAGTTCCTCTGCATCTCCCTCTTCACCTTCTGATAAGGAATCGACCGCTGACCGCGCTGGAAGCCTGCAAACCTGCAACATAGTAGCAAAGATGACTACTGCAACTCTGTAACGCTGATCCTGCCGCCTTCTCGACTGTTTTCCTGCTTGTGCATGCTGTGGGGGTAGCCTGCCTCCTCTCTGCACCAGAAGCTCCGAAGAAATCTCCCGTGGGTCGACGGAATCTTCCCCCTGCAACCGCAGGCACCAAAAAGCTGCATCTCCGGTCCCTTGGGTCTCCTCTCAGCACGACGAGCGAGGTCCCTCGAATCCAGCGACACCGTCCAAGTGACCCCCACAGTCCAGTGACTCTTCAGCCCAAGTTTGGTGGAGGTAAGTCCTTGCCTCACCTCGCTGGGCTGCATTGCTGGGAACCGCGACTTTGCAAGCTTCTCCGGCCCCTGTGCACTTCCGGCGGAAATCCTGTGTGCACAGCCAAGCCTGGGTCCACGGCACTCTAACCTGCATTGCACGACTTTCTAAGTTGGTCTCCGGCGACGTGGGACTCCTTTGTGCAACTTCGGCGAGCACCGTTTCACGCATCCTCGTAGTGCCTGTTTCTGGCACTTCTCCGGGTGCTACCTGCTTCAGTGAGGGCTCTTTGTCTTGCTCGACGTCCCCTCTCTCTGCAGGTCCAATTTGCGACCTTCTGGTCCCTCCTGGGCCCCAGCAGCGTCCAAAAACGCCAAACGCACGATTTGCGTGTAGCAAGGCTTGTTGGCGTCCATCCGGCGGGAAAACACTTCTGCACGACTCTCCAAGGCGTGGGGGATCCATCCTCCAAAGGGGAAGTCTCTAGCCCTTGTCGTTCCTGCAGTATTCACAGTTCTTCAGCCTAGTAAGAGCTTCTTTGCACCAACCGCTGGCATTTCTTGGGCATCTGCCCATCTCCGAGCTGCTTGTGACTTTTGGACTTGGTCCCCTTGCTCCACAGGTACTTTCAGATAGGAATCCATCGTTGTTGCATTGCTGATTTGTGTTTTCCTTGCATTCTCCCTCTAACACAACTATTTTGTCCTTAGGGGAACTTTGGTGCACTTTGCACTCACTTTTCAGGGTCTTGGGGTGGGTTATTTTGCTAACTCTCACTATTTTCTAATAGTCCCAGCGACCCTCTACAAGGTCACATAGGTTTGGGGTCCATTCGTGGTTCGCATTCCACTTCTGGAGTATATGGTTTGTGTTGCCCCTATCCCTATGTTTCCCCATTGCATCCTATTGTAACTATACATTGTTTGCACTGTTTTCTAAGACTATACTGCATATTTTTGCTATTGTGTATATATATCTTGTGTATATTTCCTATCCTCTCACTGAGGGTACACTCTAAGATACTTTGGCATATTGTCATAAAAATAAAGTACCTTTATTTTTAGTATAACTGTGTATTGTGTTTTCTTATGATATTGTGCATATGACACTAGGTGGTACTGTAGTAGCTTCACACGTCTCCTAGTTCAGCCTGAGCTGCTTTGCTAAGCTACCATTATCTATCAGCCTAAGCTGCTAGACACCCTATACACTAATAAGGGATAACTGGGCCTGGTGCAAGGTGCAAGTACCCCTTGGTACTCACTACAAGCCAGTCCAGCCTCCTACAGGCAGAAACAACCAAGTGAACTACAAAAACATAAAATGGGTATCTTTGAACCCTCACTCAACCCAGAACAGCGTATCTTCTGCAAAACACAATGGGTGTCTTTAGCCCTCACTACAGAAATTTGTTGTGTGTATCTTAACCCTCATCCAATCTGTGGCCACAGAGAACTTCATGCTTTAGTAATGGTCATCTTTCAACCCTTGCTCATTCTAAAATAAATAGGGCATCTTGTTAATTTATCAAAGGGTCGCTTTCAAACCACACTCATCCCAAAACAACAGGGCATCTTGAGAATTTATCAACAGGACTAGCACTACACACTCACCCTCTACTGCCTAATATTGCAGGCTTAGGAACACTCACCCTATATTGAATACTCTCACAGGACCAGGGACTTAAATGACACAATACCTCTATCGTATGCATGCAAAACATGGACACTGTTAGAAATGGGGTCTCTAGTTGGCAGAGGTATGCACCCTTTCCACCTAGGGACAGCAATCCTAGTCAGGGTAAGTCACAACACAACCCCAATTGTCCTGTGCTCACCCTCTGGTAGCTTGGCACAGAGCAGGCAGGCTTAACTTAGAAGGCAATGTATAAAGTATTTGTGCAATAACTCATACAGTAACACAGTCAAAACACCACAAAAATACACCACACAGGTTTAGAAAAACAGATAATATTTATCTGAATAAAATAAGATAACGACAAAAATCCAATATGCACAAGTTGAGATATCACTTTTTAAAGCTTTAAATGAGTGTCAATCCTTAAAAATCATAGTTATATCTTTGTAACACACAGTACCTGGGATGTGTCAAGAATAACGAAGCACGGGCCGCAAAGCAATAAATGCGTTGAAAAGTAAGGCACTGCATCAGATTTCCCGGTGCAGCACAGACGATGCGTAGTTTCTTTCCATGCTGCAAGGTGGTGCGTTGATTTCCAGGAGGGCAGCCTTGGCTCATCACTGTGATGCAGGTATATTTTGATGCCCAGGGACGATGTGTTGAAAATCCTTGATGCACTGGTAGAAGGGGCAGGCGCTGTGTTGATCCGGTAGGCGATGCATTAAAATTTCAGCCGTGAGGCAAGCCTTGCTTCAATTTCTGCAGGCGTTGGGTTGATTTTCCGAAGCACAGGGATTTTCTTCTTTTTGGTGAAGTCTTTGTGGCCCTGAGACTTCAGACACAACAGGAGGCAAGCTCAATCCAAGCCCCTGGAGAGCACTTGTGGAGAAGGCAGAGTCCTTCCAGTGTTGTCAATGGCCAGCAGGCAGCAGGGCAACAAGCAGGGCAGTAGTCCTTCTCAGCAAAGCAATCCAGATGAGTCCTTTGGGCAGTCAGGCAGTCCCTCTGACAAAGTCGAGTCCAGGTGCAGATCCAGAAGTGTCTGATTTTGTGGGGTCAGAGGCCCAGTATATATACCCAAAAATGCCTTTGAAGTTGGGGAAACTTCAAAGAGTGGTTTTGAAGTGCACAAGTTTCCCTTTCTGCCCAGTCCTGTCTGCCAGGATCCTTATAGGAGGGGTGGGGGAGGGTTATCAGTCCTTTGTGTGAGGGCAGGCCACTGGCCTTTGAAGTGTAAGAGAGAGCCCTTCCACCCTTCCTGCCCAGGGAGACCCATTCAGTATGCATATGAATGCAAATGTGACTGAGGCCCTCATTACAACCCTGGCGGTAGGTGATAAAGCCGGTGGTAACCAAAATTGAACTATGGCCATGGCGGAAACCGCTCAGACAGACAGCCACTTTAACTCATCGACTGCCACGGCGGAATCAACAAGCACCACAGAGGTAAACGCCAACACCCAGGCGGCAGACAATATACCTCCCACTCTATTATGACACTGTAGGAGGCTGGACTGGCTTGTAGTGAGTACCAAGGGGTACTTACACCTTGCACCAGGCCCAGTTATCCCTTATTAGTGTATAGGGTGTCTAGCAGCATAGGCTGATAGATAATGGTAGCTTAGCAGAGCAGCTTAGGCTGAACTAGGAGACGAGTGAAGCTCCTACAGTACCACTAGTGTCACTTGCACAATATCATAAGAAAACACAATACACAGATATACTAAAAATAAAGATGCTTTATTTTTATGACAATATGCCAAAGTATCTCAGAGTGTACCCTCAGTATGAGGATAGCAAATATACACAAGATATATGTACACAATACCAAAAATATGCAGTATAGTCTTAGAAAACAGTGCAAACAATGTATAGTTACAATAGGATGCAATGGGGACACATAGGGATAGGGGCAACACAAACCATATACTCCAAAAGTGGAATGCGAACCACGAATGGACCACAAACCTATGTGACCTTGTAGAGGGTCGCTGGGACTATTAGAAAATAGTGAGGGTTAGAAAAATAGCCCACCCCAAGACCCTGAAAAGTGAGGGCAAAGTGCACTAAAGTTCCCCAAAGGACAAAGAAGTCGTGATAGGGGAATTCTGCAGGAATGTCACAAACCAGCAATGCAACAATGATGGATTTCCAGTCAAGGGTACCTGTGGAACAAGGGGACCAAGTCCAAAAGTCACAAGCAAGTCGGAGATGGGCAGATGCCCAGGAAATGCTAGCTGTGGGTGCAAAGAAGCTGCTACTGGACAGTAGAAGCTGAGGATTCTGCAGGAACGACAAGGGCTAGAGACTTCCCCTTTGGAGGATGGATCCCCCACGCCGTGGAGAGTCGTGCAGGAGTGTTTTCCCGCCGAAAGACCGCCAACAAGCCTTGCTAGCTGCAAATCATGCAATTAGGGTTTTCGGATGCTGCTGTGGCCCAGGAGGGACCAGGATGTCGCAAATTGCGTCTGGGGACAGAGGGGGCGTCGAGCAAGACAAGGAGCCCTCTCAGAAGCAGGCAGCACCCGCAGAAGTGCCAGAACAGGCACTACGAAGAGGAGTGAAACGGTGCTCACCTGAAGTTGCACAAAGGAGTCCCACGTCGCCGGAGGGCCACTTAGAAAGTCGTGCAATGCAGGTTAGAGTGCCGTGGACCCAGGCTTGGCTGTGCACAAAGGATTTCCACCGGAAGTGCACAGAGGCCGGAGTAGCTGCAAAAGTCGCGGTTCCCAGCAATGCAGTCTGGCGTGGGGAGGCAAGGACTTACCTTCACCAAGCTTGGACTAAAGAGTCACGGGACTGTGGGAGTCACTTGGACACAGTTGCTGGATTCAAGGGACCTTGCTCGTTGTGCTGAGAGGAGACCCAGGGGACCGGTGATGCAGTTCTTTGGTGCCTGCGGTAGCAGGGGGAAGATTCCATCGACCCACAGGAGATTTCTTCGGAGCTTCTAGTGCAGAGAGGAGGCAGACTACCCCCACAGCATGCACCACCAGGAAAACAGTCGAGAAGGCGGCAGGATCAGCGTTAGAGAGTTGCAGTAGTCGTCTTTGCTACTTTGTTACAGTTTTGCAGGCTTCCAGCGCGGTCAGCAGTCGATTCCTTGGCAGAAGGTGAAGAGAGAGATGCAGAGGAACTCTGATGAGCTCTTGCATTCGTTATCTAAGGAATTCCCCAAAGCAGAGACCCTAAATAGCCAGAAAAGAGGGTTTGGCTACCTAGGAGAGAGGATAGGCTAGCAACACCTGAAGGAGCCTATCAGAAGGAGTCTCTGACGTCACCTGCTGGCCCTGGCCACTCAGAGCAGTCCAGTGTGCCAGCAGCACCTCTGTTTCCAAGATGGCAGAGGTCTGGAGCACACTGGAGGAGCTCTGGGCACCTCCCAGGGGAGGTGCAGGTCAGGGGAGTGGTCACTCCCCTTTCCTTTGTCCAGTTTCGCACCAGAGCAGGGCTAAGGGGTCCCTGAACCGGTGTAGACTGGCTTATGCAGAAATGGGCACCATCTGTGCCCATGAAAGCATTTCCAGAGGCTGGGGGAGGCTACTCCTCCCCTGCCTTCACACCATTTTCCAAAGGGAGAGGGTGTAACACCCTCTCTCAGAGGAAGTCCTTTGTTCTGCCATCCTGGGACAAGCCTGGCTGGACCCCAGGAGGGCAGAAACCTGTCTGAGGGGTTGGCAGCAGCAGCAGCTGCTGTGAAACCCCTGAAAAGGCAGTTTGGCAATACCAGGGTCTGTGCTACAGACCACTGGGATCATGGGATTGTGCCAACTATGCCAGGATGGCATAGAGGGGGCAATTCCATGATCATAGACATATTACATGGCCATATTCGGAGTTACCATTGTGAAGCTACACATAGGTAGTGACCTATGTGTAGTGCACGCGTGTAATGGTGTCCCTGCACTCACAAAGTCCGGGGAATTTGCCCTGAACAATGTGGGGGCACCTTGGCTAGTGCCAGGGTGCCCTCACACTAAGTAACTTTGCACCTAACCTTTACCAGGTAAAGGTTAGACATATAGGTGACTTATAAGTTACTTAAGTGCAGTGGTAAATGGCTGTGAAATAACGTGGACGTTATTTCACTCAGGCTGCAGTGCCAGGCCTGTGTAAGAATTGTCAGAGCTCCCTATGGGTGGCAAAAGAAATGCTGCAGCCCATAGGGATCTCCTGGAACCCCAATACCCTGGGTACCTCAGTACCATATACTAGGGAATTATAAGGGTGTTCCAGTAAGCCAATGTGAATTGGTGAAATTGGTCACTAGCCTGTTAGTGACAATTTGGAAGGAAATGAGAGAGCATAACCTCTGAGGTTCTGGATAGCAGAGCCTCAGTGAGACAGTTAGTCATAACACAGGTAACACTTTCAGGCACACTTATGAGCACTGGGGCCCTGGCTGGCAGGGTCCCAGTGACACATACAACTAAAACAACATATATACAGTGAAAAATGGGGGTAACATGCCAGGCAAGATGGTACTTTCCTACAGACACACCGCCACCTTTTCCCGGGCGGTACCAACAACATCAAAAGCATGGTGGAAATAGAGCTCAGAAGTCAAAGGACTCACCTGTGGAGACTCAGGGAACATCCACGCCATGGAGCTCGAGCTGCACATATTTCCGATGCTCGTCTACCTTCTGCTGCATTATGAACAGAAAGCTGGCAAAGAGGACCACAGTGAGTACTGCTGCCTAGCACACAAGGGAGGGGGAAGGAAAAAGAGAGACACACACACAGGCAACACGCAACACCCCCACTCCCAACACCATACACACAACCAGATGCACTAAAATTACATATTTCCCCCACCCCTCAGGAATAATGCAAGGACAAAAAGATTTTAAGAAAGTGAGTTTAATACGATAAAATAACATGAATAAGTGCATCAAAATACAAACGTATATACATATTTACAAATGGAGGGACACTGCCCAGTCCTCAATGTCTGTGGGCCACAGGGCCACAACACATAGGCCAAGGCCCACCTCACTCCTGCAACAACACGGAGAGAACACTGCAGGGGCATCAGGTCGAAAATACACAGGCACCTCGGGGGGAACGGGGAATAGGGGCGCACCTCAACTGGAAGATGGTACAACACCACTGGTCCTGGAGGGGACAACATTCCCTCTGCGCTGTCATGTGGCATGCAAGGCCACAGTCTCTCAAGTGGGTGGTTTGCCTACTGCTTGGTCCTGGGAGTCCAAGGCCACAGTCTCTCAAGAGGGTTGTTTCCCACTGCTTGGTCCTGGGGAGTGTAAGACCACAGTCTCTCTAGTGGGTAGTTTGCCCACTGCTTGGTCCTGGGGAGTGTAAGACCACAGTCTCTCTAGTGGGTAGTTTGCCCACTGCTTGGTCCTGGGAAGTGTAAGACCACAGTCTCTCTAGTGGGTGGTTTGCCCACTGCTTGGTCCTGGGGAGTGCAAGGCCAAAGTCTCTCTAGTGGATGGCTTCTCCACTGGTTCTGGAGGGGGCATTGTGCCCAGTGTGCTTCATCCTGGGAAGTATGGGGTGAGTAGATAGCTTCTTCCACTGGTTCTGGAGGGAGCATTGTGCCCAGTGAGCTTCATCCTGGGAAGGATGGGGTGAGTGGATGGCTTCTTCCACTGGTTCTGGAGGGGGCATTGTGCTCAGTGTGCTTCATCCTGGGAAGGATGGGGTGAGTGGATGGCTTCTCCACTGGTTCTGGAGGGGGCATTGTGCCCAGTGTGCTTCATCCTGGGAAGGATGGGGTGTGTGGATGGCTTCTTCCACTGGTGCTGGAGGGGGCATTGTGCCCTGTGATGCAGATCTTGGGGAGTGCAAGGTCACAGTCTCTCACCTGGGTGTCAGACCCACAGGATTTGCAGGGGCAAGGACGCACAACAGCCCATGGATGCAGGACTACACACTGTCTGTTGGTGGTGACAGCTGCTCAGTGGTGGCAGTGGCAGTGCTGGTGTCGGGGCTGGCAGTGGTGGGGGATGCTCCAGCCCATTCCCTGCAGCCTCAGATGGCTGCCCACTGGGGCTGCTGCTACTGGCAGTGGTGCTGGTGGCGGTGCTGGTGGTGGTGCTGGCAGAGGTGGGGGGAGACTCCAGCCCTTCCCTTGCAGCCTCGGACGGCTGAACCACCATGGTTGGTGGTGGGGGCTCCAAATGAATCCCAGCACCAGGCCTCCTGTCCTTCCTGCCTGCTGGTGCAGGCCCCTTGCCCTTCCCTGTCGCAGCTGGTGGTGCCTCCTTGCCCTTCCCTGTCGCAGCTGGTGGTGCCTCCTTTCCCTTCCCTGTCACAGCTGGTGGTGCCTCCTTGCCGTTCCTAGATGCTGCTGGTGCAGGCACCCTTTCAGTGTTGCTGCCTGGTACCCGGGATCCTCTCCCACCTGCAGTAGCTGTCGACACTACTGTGGCTATGGACTGGGTGGCTGAGGTGCTTGCCTGGGTTCTGACCACACTGGCCCGATGTGAAGGACGGGGGGGAAGTGGTAAGGAAGAGGTCAACGGTGTAGAGGAAAAGCTTCTTAGGGACATTGGGGCGGGAAGAGGGTGAAGGTTTGGGAGTGGAGGAAGAGGAAGTGGTTGTAGGAGGTGTCTGCTGAATTTGGGTGCAGGTGCATGGGCTGGATGCTATTGTGAGGTGGATGGCTGTTCGATGTCTGAGTGCTTGTGTTTGTGTACTTTGGGAGGAGGAGGCACAGACACAGTGGGAGAGGACACAGGGGACGTGTGCATGGATGTAGGGGTGGTGACTGCCGGTGAGGGGGGTGTAGTGATAGGCGTGATGGTGGGAGTGGATGAGGATGTAGTGCATGCAGATGTGAGTGTAGAAGCAACAGGGATGGTGGTGGACGACAAGGAGGAGGGGTACACAGTGGAGGCAGTGGATGTTGGTATGTCTACATCGGGATGGTGTTTGTGTGAGTGCCTGTGGGATGATGTGTGGTGCTTGTGTTTGACTGAACCACACCTGTGTGTTGTCTTATGAACATGCTGGCCTGCCTGTGTGCTTGGGATATGTTGGGGTTGAGGGGAATGGGACTGGGAGTGGGTAGAGGAAGTTGGAAGGGGGAGGCCAGAAACAGGGACAATAGCTGCCATCAGCGAGGAGGCCAGAGCCTGGATTGATCTCTGTTGGGCCTCCATGCCAGAGTGAATGCCCTCCAGGAATGCATTTGTTTGTTGCAAATGGGCTGCCAGCGCCTGGATGTCATTCACAATGGTTAACTTCCCAACGGAGATGGATCGCAGGAGGTCAATAGCCTCCTCACTCAGGGCAGCAGGGCTAACTGGGGCAGGGCGTGAGGTGGCTGGGGCCAAGGAGATGCCCACCCTCCTGGGTGAGCAGGCACGGGAAACACGCTGAGGGGCTGCTGGGAGGGCAGTGCTGGTACGAAGAGTGGCAGCTGTACCTGTAGTTGAGGTGAGCACAGAGGTGTCCACCACCACCAGGGAGCTTCCATTGGAGGAGGTATCGCTGTCAGAACTGTCCTCTCCAGTCTCCGCTGTGGTGCTCCCCTCGCCCCCGTCCCACTGGTGCCCTCACCGTCAGTGGATTCGGCCTCCTGGGCCCTGTGGGAGCCAGCTTTCCACCATTTGATGCTAATGCACATAAGGAAAGGGTGACAAAACAATAAGGGGGGGGAGAGACAAAGGATACCCTTGGTCAATGGTGGCAACAACACCACCGTTGGCGTACACAACACACACACACACACACAGGGAACAGCCCTACGCACTAGGCAATGCACTAACAGTCTCAATGCTAATCACCAGCCCATGGACAGGGATACCTAACGCCAATTGCAGCATACCTGAGACCCACAGACCCCTGCCCATTAGTGGATGCCTACTACCTTCGTTAGAGGAGGTTTACATCAGACCCTGCCCAACATGGGGCCTACCCTGCAATGTCCGGCCTGGCCTAGGGGCACCCACAGGCCCACATCCCCCACCCAGAAGCCACCCCACCACGTGAAAGTTGTACATTGGGGCACTGTACTCACCCCCTTGTGGCTGCTGTGATGCCCCCTAGCCCCTTCCTCATCTGGAGGCCATCCCCAGCTGGGCCTCCACCGTCTTCCATGGCCAGCGTCTCAGGTCCTCCCACCGTTTGCAACAGTGGGTGCTCTGCTTGCCGTAGACCCCCAGGGTCCCCACGTCCTTGGCGATGGCTCGCCATATACCCTTTTTTTGATGGGTGCTGACCTGCAGAGAAATACACATAGGAAAAGGTATCAGTCAGACCGTCCTGCCTGTTACACTCATGCCCACTATAGCCCTCACATCCACTTACACACAGACATTGTCCACCATACATCCAGCATGCTGCCCAGGGCCCTTCCACCAATCCCCACCTACATGAGGCCCTCACACACAACTCCATGCATTCATGCCCCATGCATTGTGCTCACAGTGTTCTCACCTGTTGGTCTGGAGGCCCATACAGCATTCGGTACTGGGGTAGGACCCCATCCACAAGTCTCTCCAACTCCGCAGCAGTGAAGGCAGGGGCCCTTTCCCCAGTGACACAAGCCATGGTCGGTCCCAGACACAGGTCACAGCAGCACTCGCAGTGTAGGTCCACTCTTGTTGAAGGTCAGGTAGCAAGTGAGTGAACAGATAGAAAATGGTGGTCACGTCCGCGGCGGTGCGTACCCTCACCGCAGGCATACATCACCATTGGCCACCGTAGCCCGTAGGGCCCAATGGTATCCAATGAGGAGTTGCACGGCGGTTCTTGACCGCCTCCCGCAATGGAGCACAACGTCAACGGAATTACCTAATTTCCACCGCTTCCCTCCATACAGAACAGGCGGATTTCAGCAATTTCAGGGGGGGCAGGCCATGGCACTTAAATGCGTCACAGTACACATAGGCACCATTTGGGCCTATCCAACAATATACTGTTACAGTCATAACATGCAATGCACTGTAGTGTTTGGAAATATGGAATACTGTCCAGCTGCTCACCGTTTTGCCCCCTAGATTGCAACCGCTGCGAATGAATAGGAGATGGAGACATCCCCCGTGTACAGGCCCCTGGTGGACTTGGCAACAATGGAGGACAGGCACATTATCCTTACCTATAGACTGGACAGGGCCACAATCACAGAGCTGTGCGCCCAATTGGAGCCTGATCTAATCTCTGCTACCCGTCAGCCCACCAGGATCCCCTCTGTTGTGCAAGTCCTATCTGTGCTCCATTTCCTGGCAACTGGCTCCTTCCAAGTGACAGTGGGCTTGGCAGCAGGAATGTCTCAACCAATGTTCTAAATAGTGCTCACCAGAGTGTTGTCTGCCCTGATTAACCACATGCGCAGCTACATCATTTTCCCCCAGGTGGAGGATTTGGCCACAGTGAAAGCTGATTTCTATGCAATGGGACATATCCCTAATATTATTGGGGCTATTGATGGTGCACATATTGCATTTGTGTACCCCAGCGAAATGAACAGGTGTTCAGAAATCGAAAGAGCTTTCACTCCATGAATGTGCAGATAGTGTGCCTGGCGGACAAGTACATCTCCCATGTCAATGCAAAGTATTGTGGGTCTGTGCATGATGCATTTATCCTGAGGAATAGCAGCATCCCATATGTGATGGCTCAACTCCAGAGGCACAGGGTGTGGCTAATAGGTGTGCCCTGGTGTAAGGAAATGCCTCCTTGCCATGGTTACCCCCTGACTTTTTGCCTTTGCTGATGCTAAGTTTTGATTGAAAGTGTGCTGGGATCCTGGTAACCAGGCCCCAGCACCAGTATTCTTCCCCTAAACTGTACCCTTGCTTCCACAATTGGCACAGCCCTGGCACTCAGATAAGTCCCTTGTAACTGGGACCCCTGGTACCAAGGGCCCTGATGCCAGTTAACGTCTCTAAGGGCTGCGGCATGTCTTATGCCACCCTGGGGACCCCTCACTCAGCACATGCACACTGCCACACAGCTTGTGTGTGCTGGTGAGGAAAAACCGACTAAGTCAACATGGCACTCCCCTAAGAGTGCCATGCCAACCTCACACTGCCTGTGGCATAGGTAAGTCACCCCTCTAGCAGGCCTTACAGCCCTAAGGCAGGGTGCACTATACCACAGGTGAGAGTATATGTGCAGGAGCACTATGCCCCTACAGTGTCTAAGCAAAACCTTAGACATTGTAAGTGCAGGGTAGCCATAAGAGTATATGGTCTGGGAGTTTGTCAAACACTAACACCACAGTTCCATAATGGCTACACTGAAATTTGGGAAGTTTGGTATCAAACTTCTCAGCACAATAAATGCACACTGATGCCAGTGTGGAACTTATTGTAACATGCACCCAGAGGGCATCTTAGAGATGCCCCCTGAATAACAACCCGACTTCTAGTGTGGGGCTGACCAGTTTCTGCCAGCCTGCCACAACCAGACGAGTTGCTGGCCACATGGGAGAGTGCCTTTGTCACTCTGTGGCCAGGAACAAAGCCTGCACTGGGAGGAGGTGCTTCACACCTCCCCCTGCAGGAACTGTAACACCTGGCAGAGAGCCTCAAAGGCTCACGCCCTTCATTACAGCGCCCTGGGCATCCCAGCTTGTGGAGATGCCCGCCCCTCTGGCCACTGCCCCCACTTTTGGTGGCAAGGCTGGAGGAGATAATTAGAAAAACAAGGAGGAGTGACCCACCAGTCAGGACAGCCCCTAAATGCCCTGAGCTGAGGTGACCCCTGCCTTTAGAAATCCTACATATTAGTTTTGGAGGATTCCCCCAATAGGATTAGGGGTGTGCCCCCTCCCCACAAAGAGGAGGCACAAAGAGGGTGTAGCCACCCTCAAGGACAGTAGCCATTGGCTACTGCCCTCCCAGACCTAAACACACCCCTAAATCTAGTATTTAGGGACACCCCAGAACCCAGGAAATCACTAAAGAAGAAGGACTGCTGAGAGACGACGGAAGATGACAACTGCTTTGGCCCCAGCCCTACCGGCCTGTCTCCTCAGTCGAAAACCTGCAACCAGCGATGCATCCAACAGGGACCAGCGACCTCTGAAGCCTCAGAGGACTGCCCTGACCCCCAGGACCAAGAAACTCCTGTGAGCAGCGGCTCTGCTCAACAATCTGCAACAAACTTGCAACTTTTCTACAACTTTAAAGACTTCACTCTTCCCGCTGGAAGCGTGAGACTTCACACTCTTCCCCCGACGCCCCCAGCTCGAGATTCAGAGAACAAACACCACTTGGAGGACTCCCCGGCGACTGCGACCCCGTGAGTAGCCCAAGACGACCCCCCTAAACCCCCACAGCGACGCCTGCAGAGAGAATCCAAAGTTCCCCCTGACCGCGACTGCCTGTAACAAGGGACCCGATGCCTGGACCAAGTACTGCACCCGCAGCCCCCATGACCAGAAGGAACTAAACTTCAGTGCAGGAGTGACCCCCAGGCGACCCTCTGGCTAGCCCAGGTGGTTGCTGGCCCGAGAAGCCCCCCTGTGCCCTGCCTGCACCGCTAGAGTGACCTCCGGGTCCCTCCATTGAAACCAATACAAAACCCAACGCCTGCTTTGCACACTACAACCGGCCGCCCCTGTGCCGCTGAGGGTGTGTTTTGTGTGCCTACTTGTGTCCTCCCTAGTGCTCTACAAAACCCCCTTGGTCTGACCCCCGAGGACGCGGGTACTTACCTGCTGGCAGACTGGAACCGGAGCACCCCTGTTCTCCATAGGCGCCTATGTGTTTTGGGCACCTCTTTGACCTCTGCACCTGACCGGCCCTGAGCTGCTGGTATGGTAACTTTGGGGTTGCCTTGAACCCCCAACGGTGGGCTCCCTATGCCCAGGAACTGAGACTTATAAGTGTCTTACTTACCTCACAATCTAACCAATACTTACCTCCCCCAGGAACTGTTGATTTTTGAACTGTCTACTTTTAAAATAGCTTATTGCCACTTTAACAAAAACTGTATATGTTATTGCTCTAATTCAAAGTTCCTAACTTACCTGTGTGGAGTACCTTGTATTTTATGTATTTACTTAAAATCTTGAACTTGTGGTTTTAAAAATAAATTAAGAAAATATATTATTCTATATAAAAACTATTGGCCAGGAATTAAATCTTTGAGTGTGTGTTCCTCATTTATTGCCTGTGTGTGTACAACAAATGCTTAACACTACCCTCTGATAAGCCTACCGCTCGATCACACTACCACAAAATAGAGCATTAGAATTATTTAGTTTTGCCACTATCTTACCTCTAAGGGGAACCCTTGGACTCTGTGCACACTATTTCTTACTTTGAAATAGTATATACAGAGACAACTTCCTACACCTGGTTCCCACCCAGTTGGTGTTGGTGTATGGGTATGGTGTGGCCCTAAGGGTTAGTGTGTGGCTAACAGTTGTCCCTCAATATTTTCAGGTGACTCTGGTTACCCAACCTCTCATAACTACTGACCCCTGTGAGGAATCCCAAGACAAGGGCAGAGGAATGTTACAATCAGGCACATGGGCGAACAAGAAGAATCATAGAGAGGACATTCGGCCTCCTGAAGGCCAGGTTTCCTTGCCTCCATCTAACAGGTGGATTACTGTACTACTCACCCAAGAAGGTTTGCTAGATCATCGTGGCATGCTGTATGTTGCACAACCTTGCCTTACGTCGCCAGGTGTATTTTCTGCAGGAAGATGAGGCTGGAGATGGGCGTGTGGCAGCAGTGGACCCTGAGGACAGTGAAGATGACAATACTTCCAATGACACACAGGTAAGACACTGTAACTTCACATTTCATTGACAGTTTAGTTTTGTGTTTGACATTGTCACTGGCAGGCTGATTTTTCCACTTCTATGGCCACTTACTGTACCCTTTGGCATCTCTATTTTCAGATATTTGTGCCCCACTATCACTCCTGGCATGTTGACTGCAGCCAACTACAGCTTATTCCTATGTATACATTACTATAGAGTTGTATTGCAGTATTTAAAGCTTGTTAAACTAATACATAGTTCAATCATTTGACAGACTCCATACTTGTATTTATTCAAATGGTGTTTATTTAAGTGCCAATAGGTAGAGGGGGATGTGCAATGGGCTGGGGTGATGGTGGAGGAATGTCCAGGATAGAGTCCAGTCTACGTGGATCACAGGTGCATTGTCCAAGGGGGCATAGGAAGTGAAGCAATGGCAGTTCAAGGTGGACAGGGTGATAGAGTGGGACACAATGGTGACAATCAGGAGAGTCTTATTTTCTGGCGGGGGTCTTGGCAATAGTCTCTGGCTTCTGCCTGGATCGCAGGGACCGTTTGCGGGGTGGTTCTCCTTCTGCAGGGGGAGGGGTGCTGGTGGCCTGTTGGTCCTGTGGCGGGGCCTCCTGTCCACTAGCGGCAGCAGAAGTGGAAGGCTGTTCAGTGGTTTGGCTAGTGTCAGGGGCCCGCTGGTGTGCCACTGCCTCCCTCATGGTGATAGCCATGTCTGCCAGCACCCCTGCAATGGTGACCAGAGTGGTGTTGATGTCCTTCAAGTCCTCTCTGATCCCCAGGTACTGTCCCTCCTGCAGCCAATGGGTCTCCTGCAACTTGTCCAGTATCTGGCCCATCGTCTCCTGGGAATGGTGGTACGCTCCCAGGATCTTGGTGAGTGCCTCCTGGAGAGTTGGTTCCCTGGGCCTGTCCTCCCCCTGTTGCACAGAAGTCCTCCCGGCTTCCCTGTTGTCCTGTGCGTCTGTCCCCTGAACCGTGTGCCCACTGACACTGACCCCAGGTCCCTGATCATCCTGTGTTTGTGGGGTTGCCTGGGGTCCCTGTAGTGGTGGACACACTGCTGATTGACATGTCCTGGGGACAGAGGTATGGGCCCGCTGGGTGGGTACTGTGGTGGTGTTTCCTGAGGGGGAAGGCTCTGTGGTGGCATGGGACTGTGCCTGGGTAACCGACTGTCCGGAGGTCCCTGATGGGCCAGGTTGGTCTTCGTGATCCAGGCGTGCAGAGCTGCTGCCATCACTGTGGCCCTTTTCTGGGGGGGGGACTGGATGTTGCTGGCACCTTCTCTCCGGTGACGTTGGGTGGGGGATATGTGGGGATGTAAATGCAGAGTTATTGTTTCTGCATGTGACATCTTGTGCACGGGTGTGTTGCCCTCTATGGTTGTTATTGCCTTGCCAGCTTTGCCTTGTGTGAGTAGTTATTTGGTGGGCTAGGTGTCCTTTGGACAGTGGTTGAAGCTGGCCTTCTATGTTTTGAGTCTTTGTTTCTAAATCCAGGGTTTGGGTTCCAGCCGAGTTCCACATAGGCCTGGAGTGAGATAAAACTGCTATTGATTTCTGATTTGAGTGATTCTAAAGATGCTGTAATATCAGTTTTAAGTTCCTCAAGGAGCTTGGCCTTAAAATCCCTCAGAGATGGCATCAAGTCCTCCTTTGTTAGCGCCATGGCTGCACGGGGGAAGGTGCTATAGTGTCTTCTCTGTTCTCTATTGGTGTGAAATAACTCAAACCTCTATTTAGCTGGGGTTTCTTGTTCGACATAGGGGTCCACACACCGATGTCCCATTAAAGTTCGATAGCCAATTGCCGTTCTCAGTGGTCTATGAGCACTGATTATTTGTCTGTATTACCATGAGTTTGGTGCCCACCTGGGAACGGTGTCCCTTGTGATAGTGCATGTATGAGGATCTGGCCTCTTCAGGTCCAGGACCCGGGCATTCTATTTAGTAAGGTTCGATAATCGCCTTGTAAGAAGTTCGAGTCTCCGGTATTAATATGTCGCTGTGCCCAATAACAGGATATTTTGTGGTTTCAGAGGGCCATGTGGATCCATACAAAAGTGCATACATTTGAAAGTTCAAACCTTCAACAGCTTTATGAGGCAACTCCAACAGTAACTTATTCGGTCAGGCAGCTCCAGGCACTCTCCTCGTTCAACTCTTGCTGTCCTCGTCATTTGTATTGATCATCCCCTCCAGACTCACAGGCAAAGCTATCCAGGTATTTAGCCCACGCTCACTTAACAGCATCTTTTGAACTTCCGGTTTGCATTTGGACCCGCGTTGTTACTGGTTCTGCAGCTCCAAAAGTTTCTAGCAGGTCACCCTACAACCATTGAATAGCTCCAGGACGCCTGGTGTCCTATAGACACCATTTATGCCTCTGGTTGACGGCTGTGTACCAGAGCTGGTTGCCATTCCTGCTTTACAATTCGGCTCCTGGAGGTCTCGGGGTCATGAGAAGAGTGTTCTCAGCTTCTCCCTTAAATTTTGTGGGTAGATATGAGGTTTGGGGCTGTGGATATCTGCAGAAAAGTGCATTTTGCGGGGCATGTTAACAGAGCCTTTGTGGATCACATCTATATTTATTTTTCTTTCAATATCTCAAATACTACTGAGAGGATTTACACCAAATAACAAAAAGCACTCTCTCTGGACCAAGAGCTACCTTTTTGTCAAATTTGGTGTAATTCCATCTAGCAGTTCAGGCTGTAGATGACTTGGCTATATCTGTGGTGCTGTTTGACAAATCTTCATGAAATTTTCCAAAAAAGTGTGACCAAAGGTTTCGGGGTGATCCTTCAAGTGGGGTGGAGAAAAAGGGGGGGGGGTCAAAAAAAGTGTGATTCCCATGTTAATTTCCATAGAGTCTTTAGACACGCCTGCAGCCTGAACCCCTGGACAAAATTTGGCAGAAAGGTAGCTTTTGGTCCACAGATCACACTTTTTATTATTTGGTGTAAATTCGTTTAGTAGTTTTCCAGATATTAAAGACAATCCAAATTTGTATATTTAGGGCCACAAAGATTTTGCGACAAATTGCGAATGCACGCACCAACAGGAATGCCGTGATTGGGTGGCCCCAACCTGAGCAGAAAGTTCTGGCTGCCATTTTAACTTATGGGACACAATACCTGGGGCTGAAAATAAACAAGGAACGTGGTATAAGGGGTCAGTGTAGAGATACTCTGACCCCAGGGTGGGATATAAGAGTTTTGAGGGTGATATCATGTGTTTAAAATAAAGAACAATTTATTTTTTAACTACATGCAATATTCACAAATAAATGTAAACGCTCAGCGTGGTCCCCCCATGTAACATCACAAAATATTTGTGAATATAACAAAAAAAAGATTCACATTCTCACAGACCCACTGAGGCATTCATACACCCACTCACAAGCTCACTCAGACACTCATTCACCCGACAGAGCTTGAAATTTAGTGGCGTCCCTCGTGTCACAAAACTCATCAGATTGTGAGAGTATATGCCTTTTTAGACACAGAACACTGCTAGTTTAAGACTTAGAAAGTTGCCCTGACATGTTTATGAAAGTGCCTTTTTATAATGAGTTCGACTTAGGTGATATTTAAATTACATTCAATGTTAGTAGAAATACAGTGGTTTAAAAATGTGATATAGACTCTAGACTAAGACAATATATTGAAATTATATTACATTTCAAGTGATTATTGATTTGAAATACATGCGAAAAATAGAAAAAAAATGTAGTACTCTGCCTATATCTATTGACATGCATTAACAGACTTTGTGCACATTTAAATTGAATATGATATGCATAATATTTATATATTATTTATATATTATTAATAATGTTGAATTTATAAGATTGTATATTATATGTGTTTTATTAAAACATATTAATTGAATGTAATGTCATGACTTTCTGCGTTAGCATAAGTAAATTCCTGCAGAGGTTGTATTTTGTGATCTTGTTAGAAATGCTGACTTATTTTTTCGTAGTGTGAAGTCTTTCAGATTTTGCTCCTATCAGAAGCTTAGACTTTTGGTAATAGATCCTATTGATGAAACATGGAAAAGTTGTACCATATTGTCCTTGAAACCGGAACAGTGTGGAACATGGACTGACATTGTTCACAATTGCTTCAAACCGGAATGGATTCACACGGATGGAAGATGTTCTCAGGATGATCCTGAAAATGAATGCACATGTTGCAGTTTGGACTCTTGTTATCGATTTTATTGGATGGTGCCCCTCTAACGTAACATGAACTGATTTCCCTGCAAATCAAATCATTTTAGGAACTTTGATACTGCATTGTATTTTGGTTAGATTTAGAGTCGGATTCAGGTTCAGATGCATTCAGTTCCAGAGGCAGAGAAGATGTTTCAGATCCCCAGATGCCATTCAAATTGAACTTTTGCTGATGAAGAATCTTTGTATGCTGAACCCAAGGATAGGTATATTTCTCTCTAACTTGCCCATGTCATTTGAATTGTCCCATTGAGATTTAGAATTTCCCCAAGCCCCTTCAGGTGACTCTTAATCGAGCTCCTGACATGCTGAGGGTTGTTTCCCCTTTTTATTCAACTTTGTTCGCCTTAGTTGGAACCTGACTGTCCCGAGTTTTTAATTTTTCCAAATTCTTTTGGTCCATTTTGTTCTTTTTGTTTTGCCTACATGTGTTCATCCTCACACATGCTAGTCCCTGATTGGACCATGGTAGGGTTGTCTCTTCACTCATGAAAATAATTGAACTATTTGTTAAATTTGATTGATGTATGCGCAGACTGAGCAACACCTTTGAGTCAGTTGATTTTAATAGTGCTTTGTATTTTGGCCCTAGCCAAGCGCCGCTGCGCATAGCACAAGGCAGTGCTCTGCAGTGGTTATATTAACATAAAGGTCCTCATCTTGACATTGTCGGTCGGCTGACCTCCACACCAGCGATGGCGGTGAAGACCGCCAAATTATGACCATTGCCGTGATCCCTCCCACAGACAGCCAATATACCACCTGAACTGCCAGTGCGGTCTGTCCACTGACCACGGCGGTAGCCATCTTTAGGCAGGCGGAAGACAACGATCTTGATCATGGAGATGGTAGGCAGGCACCTCAGAAGGCAGGGGGGAGGAGGGTGGGAGGGGGCTTCATTTTGGGAGGCGGTCCTTAGGCTTGGGAGGGGACGGGTCTTTGCCCTTCTGTTTAGGGGTGGAGGAGTGGCCTTGGGATGGGGGGGCGGAGTGCCACTCTTTTTCCCCTTAGTGGCAGGTGTACTTTTAGGGGGAGGAACAGGAGTCGACTGGGAGCTGGAGGTACTGGGTTTTTTCTTACGGGCAGGATGGGGGGTAGGGGAGGGAAGAGGTCAAGGCAGGAAAGGAAAAGCTTCTTAGGACCAATGGGGCGGGGTGTGGGAGGAGGATTGGGAGTGGAGGTAGAGGGAGTGGTTGTAGGAGGAGGAGCTGTGCTGAACTTGGGTGCAGGTGCATGGACAGTGTGTGTGTGTGAGGTGGATGGCTGTTGCGTGTCTGAGTGGGAGTGTTTATGTGTCTTTGGAGGGGGCAGACAGGGTAGGAGGGGACAAACAGGACGTGTGTATGTATGTTGTGGTGGTATCTGCAAGTGAGGTGGGTGTGCTGCATGAGGTGGTGATGGCAGCGGTGGTGACTGTGCATGTGGTGTGTGGGGTGCATGTCTGCGTGTCTGCTGTTGTGGTGTCTGTGGGCAAGGCTGTACAGGTGGAAGGATCTGGGACTGATGATGCAGTGCATACAGGTATGAGTGCTGATGTGACTGTGAGGGAGGAAAGGGAGGGGGAGACAGTGGAGGCAGTGGCTGTTGTAGTATGTGCATCTGCGTATTGACTCTGTGTGTGCTTGTGAAGTGAAAAGTGGTGGCTTTGCTTGTCTGTGCAAGTCCTGTCTGTTGTTTTGTGTGCATGCTTGTCAGATTGTGTATGTGGGATGGGTTGGGGGAGAGGGCTATGGGACTGGGAACAGGTAGTTGAAGGGGGGACGGAAGAACCAGGGACACTGGCTGCCATCAGAGAGGAGGCCAGAGCCTGGAATGATCTCTGTAGGGCAGCCAACCCACCATGAATGCCCTCCAGGAAGACATTGCATTGCTGCATTCGGGATTCCAGCCCCTGGATGGCATTCACTATGGTTGACTGCCCTACAGGGATGGAACTCAGGAGGTCAATAGCTTCCTCACTGAGGGCAGCTGGGCTGAGTGGGGCAGGGCCTGAGGTGCCTGGAATGAAGGAGAAGCCCAGCCTGCCGGGTGAGTAGGCATGGGCAACTGGGAGGGGGGCTACTGGGAAGGTGGTGCTGGTACGGGGGTGGTGGATGACGACGTAGCTGGGGTGGTCCCAGAGGGGTCCGTCACCACCAGGGAGCTCCCATCGGAGGAGGAATCTGAGTCTGTAGTAGTCGCTCCTGTCTCCCCTGTGGTGCTCCCCTCACCCTCCAACCCACTGGTCCCCTCGGTGTCTGTGCTCTCTGCCTCCTGGGTCCCATGGGCTGCAGCTCCCCCACTCGCAGGTGCCCTTGCTCCTTCACCAGTTGATGCTAATGCACACATGGACATGATGACAAAAGGAGAGAGGGAGGAGAGAGAAAGGTAGCACAGGGTAAATCACAGCACCAACAGCACATATGGCATACATATTACAATCACTCACTGAGACTTACATTGCGCAGTATGGACCACAGTGACAAACCATTACCTAGGTACAACAGCAGTAAGGAACCCAAACACTACCAACTGCACACCTACTGGGACTAAGCCATGTCTGCCATGGTATGCTAGCTACTTAGCAATACCAAATATGCATACCACCCTACATAGCTAAGCAGGACCACACAGGAATAGCTAAACCGATATATTGGGGCATCCACTGACTATAACCTTGTACCCAAACCCCATGGCAGGCAACAAATACAAAATACCACACAGTCTGTACTCACCCCCAGGGGGCTGCACTGCTGCCCTCAAGCGCCCATCCAACTCCGGATTGGCCACCACCAGTATGCAGGCCATTAGGGGGGTCAGGGTCTGACGGTAACTCCCCCCTCATTGGGAGGCTGTCCCCAGCTGGGCCTCTGCGGTCTTAAGGGCCCAGCTTCTCAGGTCCTCCCACCAATTTCTGCAGTGGGTGCTCCGCCGGCTATGGACCCCCGGGGTCCACGTGTCCTTGGCAATGGCACGCCACAACCCTTTCTTTTGATGGGTGCTGACCTGCAGAGGAGACACAGACAGAAGGAAAACATGAACTATATAATCCAATCTTCACACAAATGTCTCACATACTTCATCTGCCCCTCATCAAGCACACACATGAACCAAACCTCTGCATACACATTGCATGCAGCCAAACCCCCCCCAAATGACACACTGCTAGCACACACATCTACATCTACATGCAGCTATGTTGCATCCAACGTACCCATGATGTACTCACTTGTTAGTCTGGAGGCCTATACAACTGCCCATACAGGGGTAGGACCTTATCCACAAGCTTCTCCAACTCCTCGGATGTGAAGGCTGGGGCCCTTTCCCCTGCAGCATGGGCCATCGCAGGTTCCAGACACAGGTCACAGCAGCACACGCAGTGGAGATGTAGTACAGTGGAGAGTCAGGAATCAAGTGGAGTGGTAGAAAGAAAATGGCAGTCACGTCAGCAGTACTGAACACTGTCACACCGGCGTTGATCATCATTGGTTCCTGTACTCCATAGAGCCGCATGTTAGCCAACGAGGAGTAGCACGGAGGTGCAGACCGCCTTCCGCCATAATGCCTAAAGCCGTCGGAGTGAGGTCAATTCCACCTGTCCCTGCATACAGGACACGCGTTTGCCATTTCCTACTGCTCGTACTCATATGGGAATATGTGCGTCATTAGTATCGACTGTTCACACCTAGACAATTCCAGTCTCCTACATACATACATGCACTGTGTACTATGATGTTGTGTGTCTATAGGTCCTGTAGTCACATCCATTTTACTTTTGGCTCACTTAGATACCAACCACTGCGGAGGATGAGGAGGCAAGCACCTGTGTACAGACCCCTTGTGAACTTGGCTACACTGGCGGACCGGCACGTCATACTCACCTACCGTCTGGACAGGGCCACCATTGCTGAGCTGTGTGCACAATTGGAGCCAGATCTAATACCTGGTATCTGTAGCACTACAGCTATTCCCCCTGTCGTACAGGTACTCTCAGTGCTCCACTTCCTGGCAAGTGGTTCTTTCCAGGTGACAGTGGGCTTGCCTGCAGGGATGTCACAGTCAATATTTTCGATAGTTCTTGGAAGGGTTTTGGCTGCCTTGCTCAAACACATGAGCAGGTACATTGCATTCCTCCAGAGTGAAGATTTGCCCACTGTGAAGGCTGGATTCTACGCCATGGGACACATACCACATGTGATCGGGTCATTGACAGGACCCATATTGCCTTGGTCCCTCCCAGGGCAAATGAGAAGGTATGCAGGAATAGGAAGAGTTTCCACTCAATTAATGTCCAGATGGTGTGCCTTGCAAATCAGTACATCTCCCACGTCACTGCCAAGTTTCCTGGATCCATGCATGATGCCTATGTCTTGAGGAATAGCAGCATCCTACAGGTGATTGCACGACTACAGAGGCACAGAGTGTGGCTCATAGGTGAGCATGAGTCTTCACACAATGCATTTCAGTGTATGGCAACTGGAGATGTACTCCATACCATTGTAAATGGGTAATGTGTGTCCCTCACTACTTCCAGGTGTCTCTGGCTACCCAAACCTGTCCTGGCTGTTGACCCCTGTAGGAATCCGAGAACAGGGGCTGAAAATCAGTACAATGAGGGATATGGCTGTACCAGAAGGGTTGTAGAATGCACATTTAGCCTACTGAAAGCTAGGTTCAGGTGCCTCCATTTGACAGGTGGGTCCCTATGCTACGCCCCTAAGAAGGTCTTCCAGATTGTGGTGGCATGCTGCATGCTGCACAATTGGCCTTCAGACGCCATGTTCCGTACCTGCAGGAGGAGAGGGGTGACAATGCACCTGTGGCAGCAGTGGACCCTGAGGACAGTGAGGAGGAGGAGGAGAATGTGGACAACAGGGCACATATACAGTAGTACTTCCAATGACACTCAGATAAGACTGTAGATCTGCTCACGTCTCCATTTCCTTTGAGTGTTGTGTGCCAGCTGTGTTGAGCCAATCACTGCCTTAACCTTTAAATTGACTGTCACTTATGCCTTCCCTTTTTGCAGATGTTGGTGTGGTCACAGCAGTGTACTGATGTTATTGCTACAGACTGCTTCACAACATTTATTTGATGGATTCACATTTTACAGGACATTTGCACAGGATAATACAGTTCATTACATTGCACATTTCTGTCTGATAAAGCACTATTACTCCGGTTGTGTTCAAGGGTGTTTATTGAAGTTATAACAATGAAGGGATAGTGCAACAGAGTGGGGGGATGGTTGAGGAAAACCACAGTGTAGTGGTCCAGTTGGCCTGGAGCACAGGCACAATGTCCATGGGGCCATAGGATGACGAGCAATGGCAGCCCAAAGTGAACAAGGTGACTCAGTGGCACACAAGGGGGACATTCTGGAGGGCCTCATTTCCTGGCAGTGGTCTTGGTAACAGTCTCTGGTGCCTGTCTGGGTCACAGGGGACGTTTGAGGGGTGGTTCTTCTGCTGCAGAGGGAGGGATGTTGGTGGCCTGTGGGTTCTATGGCAGGTCCTCCTGTACACTAGCTGCAGCACATGTTGATGGCTGCTGAGTGGAGTGGCTAGTGGTAGTGGGTAGCTGGTGTGCTCTGTTCTCCCGCATGGTGTTGGCCATGTCACCCAGATCCCCTACAATTGAGGCCATGTTGCCATTTATGCCCTGCAACTGCTGCATAACCTCCTGGTGGTGTACCCCCTGCAGCCGCTGGTTCTCCTGCATGATGGTGATGTCTTGGCCCATCCTGTCCTGGGATTTTTGGTATGCCCCCAGGACATGTGTGAGGGCCTCCTGGGCAGTGGGTTCCCTGGTCTTGGTCCCCCTGGTGCACAGCTGACCTCCCACTGTCCCTGGCCCCCTGTGCCTGTGTCCCCTGAACGATGTGCCCACCCCCACTTACACCAGAGCCTTCTTTGTCTTGCCTGTGTAGTGTTGACTCCAGTCCTGGGACAGGTTGGCACACTATTGATCGACGTGTCCTGGGAACAGGGGATTGGGGACGCTGGGTGGCTGCTATGGTGTTTGAGTCAGAGAAGGGGGCCCTGTGGTGGACTGACTGTGGGATGTGGAAGCTGACTGACCAGTGGTCCCAAATGGGGCAGAGAGTTCATCAAGCTCGAGACATCCAGACTTGCTGTCATCACTGGGGGCATCTTCTAGTGGCTGTGGCACCTGCTCGCCGCTGACATTGGTTAGGGCACCTGTGGGGATATAAGGGATTTGTTAAGGTCATTGTATGTCATATTTTCTGCATTTCTACCTTTCCCTATGGGTTTGGTGTAGTCCTCCCACCTTGGTAGTGTATGCTGTTGGATTGTGGGATTGGTAGTACTACATGCAATCCATGCGTTGCTGGTGGTTGTGCATGCAGTGCTGGGAAGGGTGTGCCTGCAGTGGGTAGGGCATGCAGGGGTATGGATTTACGTGTGGTCATTGGGCTGATGCTCTGTGTGGGATGGGGTGGGGTGTGGGGAGTCGGGGTGAGGGGGTGACATGCCATCCATGAATTGGTGGAGGTAGGATAGTAATGGTGACTTACCTGTGTCCAGCCCTCCAGTGACTCCAGTGAGGCCCTCAGGATGCAGTATTGCCAAGACTTGCTCCTCTCATGCTGTCAACTGTGGGGGAGGCAGTGGGGGTCAACCACCGGTCCTTATGATGGCAACCTGGTGCCTTGATGCAAGGTCGTTCCACCTCTTTCAGATGTTGTCCCTTGTGCGCGGATATTGTCCCACGGAGTTCACCCTGTCCACGATCCTCCGCCATAGCTCCATCTTCCTGGCAATGGAGACCTGCTGGACCTGTGCACAAAACAGCTGTGGCTCTACCCTGACGATTTCCTCTACCATCACCCGCAACTCCTCATCTGTGAAACGGGTGTGCTTTTGTGGGGACATGCCTATTGTGTGCGTTGTGCAGAGGGTGTTCAGTGTTGTAGTAGGGTGTGTGGTGTGTGATGCGTGACAAATGTATGGGTGGATCTGGTGTTTGTGTGCATTTCTGTAAGGGATTGGCCTGGCAAGGTGTGCCAGTCTTTTCATGTTTGCAAGGGATTGTGGGTTGTGCGGGTGTGTTTTATAGTGCTGTTGGTGGGTGTGTAGGGTGTGTGTTTATGTGACAGGTGTGGGGTTTTTGAACTGACCAATGTTGGCTTGTAGTGGTGATTGGTGCCCAATTTCACTGCAACGGTGTGCACCACCAGTGGTTGACCGCCGTTGAATGTCTGCTGTGGTGATTCGTGGGTCATAATTTGAAGGGCGGTGTTTTGCTGGTGTAGCGGTGTGGGTAATGGGTCTGACAGGTTTCGCCTTAGTTGGGTGTGGTGGACTTATGGTTGTGGCAGTTTTCTGCCAGTTTTGTGTTTGTGTGTCATAATCTGGCGGGTGGAATACCGCCTCTGCGACGGTCTGTTGGCAGCTCTCAGCACGGCGGTCTTTGGAATACACCGCCAATGTTATAATGACCATCAAAGTCTTTAAAATTACTTTACTTTAAAAAAACATAGAAATTCACTGTAAAAAACAAAGGACGTTATAGTTAGGAAATAGAATTAAAGAAAAATAGACATTCACTTAAAAAAACAAAGGTTACAGAGATGTTATAGTTAGGCTCACATTTCAAATGTACAAAATCATAGAAATTCAGCTGATATAGTTAGAGTTATTTCAAGTAACTACAACTTGTGCCCTAAGGTAACTGCAACTTGTGTCCTCACCATGCACTGCTAATCACCCCACCTATTACAGCACTCATCACATCTTTTATAACATGATTAAAAATATCAATGTAAAATTAGCAGTCAAATTATTGATGAGAAAACTGTGCTTGGCAGAGGCGTGAGTTATAGTTACCTTGGGGCACAAATTATAGTTCCTTGAAATAACTCTATCTATAAAATCCTCACTATATCATCCCTGTAACCTTTGTTTTTTATATATATATATATATATATATATATATATATATATATATATATACACACATCTTCAAGTTACTTGGAGGTGGAGGCAAGAATTCTATCCCAGGCTATATGTACTTATCTTCAGGATATTTTGATTCTCAATTTTTTAAATAAAATATTTTTATAAAACAATATTTCTGACATACACCTGTTACAATAACTTTATCTCAAATATCACCTCATAAAAATATTGTGTCCTAAAAATATTGTTTACACAAATATCACCTCTTTGAGTGTAGGTTAGATATTCTATTATCTCTAGTGTAGTGATATTTTTGTAAAAAGTATTTTGGACACAATATTTTGTCAGACTGTATTTTGGTTCTAATATTCTGCTACCACACAGGTCAGTGGGGAGAACATTCCATAGAAAATTCCCTATCGCCTGGATAGTGTTCTGTATTGTGCAATACTTATCGGTTTAGTGTCTCACAGGTCTTACAGTGAGAGCGTATGTCTGTGAAAACTTTATTTAAGTCTCACACTCAGGCCACTCATGTTTTGCAAGTCGATGACAAGTCTTGTTTACAAGTTGTATTAAGAAAATATGAAATTTACCCATCAGAAGGAAAAATTCCACATTCCACTGTCTGGACAAGAATTATGAGGTCTTAATGCTAAATCTATTTGCACGTTTTGTTTACAGACAAGCAGAATTCAGTGTTTGAATTGTGCTTCTGTTTACCTGGATGACATCGCTTGAGCTCATTTGACTCTGCTTGTGCCAAGATTTTGGTTTTGTATATTGTGGTATGCCTGTGTTTGCAAACATTAGCACGTTAAAGCCAAGACTATTTGCTAATGCTTGTTTGGTTACTTTTGAAGAGGTAGTGAATCTGCCAAACAAGGTGACATCTCCATGATTTTTGGAGTTAACTATGGAAGAACTGCTACCGGTATATACTTCTAATGGTCCACCTAAGTGTAACGGCTTCTATGCCACAGATGGTGGCAGAGTAGTCGTTTTCAGGGTGCCTTGTATATCTTGCCTGCAACCATGTTTGGAGCTCCACAAAACACTAACATACAAAATATAGTGGCCCTTCACCAAGAGGTGAGTAGGCTCAACAGCATGTTAGGGAGAGTAAAGCCCAGGGTACCCACAATGTTCTTCTCTTTTGGGGACACATTTTCATTGTCTGCATTCATGGATGAAATTCCATCATGCACTATGGCCACCTCCCAAAATAGATTCTCCTGATGCAAAGGCAGCCATTTTGGTGGAGGAGCCTCAGCCACTAGGCAGCCATTTTGGTTGAGGAGCACTAGGCAGCCATTTTGGTTGAGGAGCCTTAGCCACCAGGGCAGACAACTCAAAATGTAGTCGAATTGTCTTCACCAGTATGGCAGAGAACTTACATTTGACACAGTGGCTGACAGAAATTCAGCTGGCAAACCGGTCCTCAAGTGTACTTGCTTAGACGTATGAAGAAGCACCTTTGGGGAAGTGTGTGAATAATACAGTTATTACTTTGTTGTGTGCCCCTCCTCTGGTAGATCCCTGTTCCCACCCATCACTTAGACCTACAGCTGTTACAAAATTGTCCATATTTACATATATTTCCCAGGAAGAGTCCCAGTGAAAGCCATTCATATTTCCAAATGCGGGTTCAGTCAATGAGGAGCAGGCCTATCACACATTGAGAATAAGTAGAACTGAGGTTTGCAAAAAGACCTCTGAATCAGGCCCAGTGATGATATTAATGTGTTCATGTTTGTGTGACTGCAGAAGGATCTGGCATGCCTTCCAATTGGTGCAGTCTTCCCATTTGACTCTGAGTATTCCGGATGACTGCCTTCCAATAAAGATTTCATTGTAGTTGAGAGGGAGGTGGAATTGTATGCTGTGGTCACCTGTTTTAGGGAAAATATACTAGGAATTTGCAGATTTTCCCATTTTCCTATCTCGTGACCAAAAACTCTCTGAAAAACTCATGTCATTAATTTTTCAAAAAGGCTCCCTAAAAACAAGTACAGAGAGAATAGGCTTTTGGTTATTCCCGTTCACTCATTGGCTCTCATATGTTTTTCATGGTTTGCCATTGCTTGGAGGGGCTGTCGATCAAGACCATGACATTTCATGGATAGTCAGTTTGCCTCTTTGGTGTTTGCATTGTGTTTTGGTGTTGTGGCATCAAGTAGTCCTTTTATTGGACTGCAGATTAGGCATGACATGTAACTAATAGCTAATTGACAGCCATGGGGTGTTGATCAATGTATTTATCTTTCAGACATAAAATTTTAAGGCTTTTTGTTTAACAAGAGTGTGCTATTTCAATACCTTCACCTGTCATAAAGACATAGGTGGTCATTATGACATTGGCGGTGAGTGGTAAAGTGTCGATAATACCACCAACAGGCTGGCGGTATTTACCACCAAATTACGACCATGGCGTTGACACCTACCATAGACAGCCAATGTATCACACCAGCTGCCAGGGTGTAAACACCACTGACCACGGGGTAGCCATCAACAGCCAGGCAGAAGACAAGGTACCGCCCATCATATTATGACACAGCACACCGCCATGATTTCCGGGGCAGTACCAACGCCATCAAAAGCCTGGGAGAAACACAACACAGAAGGTCAAAGACTCACCATTAGAGACACAGAGAAGATCATTACTGCCATGGAACCAGAACTGCAGGTCTTCCCGATGCTTTTCTACGCCATGCTCCACCTGGAACGCCAACGCTGATGAAGACGACGATGGTGAGTACAGCTGCCTAGCACACAAGGGAGGGAGGGAGGAAGACGAGAGTGACACACGCATGCACAAGACACACCATTCACAAACACACCATACACACAACCAGCTGCAGATGAAAAACAGTGTCACAGGACACACGTCATAATAACGCAAGGACAACAGTAAGGGAGAATTGAAAATGTATTTGCATGACAACAACCACCATTAGTACCGAAGTGACAAATATTATACATGAACCATTGTCCAGAAAGAGCCAATGCCCAGTCCAAAGTACAAAAGGCCCACATGGCCACAGGGCAGCGTCCAAGCCCCAAGTTGATCCTGATATTCACCGCACCAAACTGTGCAGGGGCAACATGTTGGATGTGGGCAGGCACCTCAGGGGAAAGAGGGGTGGGGGGCACCTCAGCTGAAGTGGGGAACTCTCCCACTGGTTCTGGAGGGGGCTCCATGCCCATTTCCCAATGCTGGGGAGTGCACGGTCACAGTCTCTGAAGTGGGGAACTTGCCCACTGCTTCTGGAGGGGGCTTCATGCCCATTTCCCGATGCTGGGGAGTGCAAGGTCACAGTCTCTGAAGTAAGGAACTTGCCCACTGCTTCTGGAGGGGGCTCCTTGTACAATTGTCTCTGGAGGGTGGCCTATATGCCCTCTGCTGGGGCAGGTGTCTCCTGGGCAGTCTCTGCTGGAGGTGAGGGCTTCTTGCATTCATTGGTGGTTGAATGGGAACCATTACTGTTATTGGTGGTTGAGTGGGAACCATTACTGTCATTGTTAGTTGAGTGGGAACCTCTTCTGTCATTGGCGGTTGAGTGGGAACTGCTGCTGCCATTGGTAGTTGAGTGGGATCCACTGCTGTCATTGGTTGAGTGGAAGCCTTACTCCTCCGGGCTGGTTGAGGGGGAACCATCCCTTTCCTGGCTGGTGGAGTGGGATCCTTCCCTTTCCTGGCTAGTGGAGTGTGATCCTTCACTTTCTTGCCTCCACGACTAGGAGGTGGCTCCACTGTCTACGTGGACTGTTAGGCTGCGGTGCTGGGCTGGGTCATTCGGACCCTGCTCTTACGGGCAGGATTGGGGGTGGAGGGGGAGGGAAGAGGTCAAGTTGGGCAAGGAAAAGTTTCTTAGGGTTGGTGGGGTGGGATGAGGGAGGAGGGATGGGAGTAGAGGTTGAGGGAGTGGTTGTTGGAGGAGTACGTCTGCTAGACTTGGATGCAGGTGCACGGGCGGTGTGCTGATGTGAGGTGGATAGCTGTTGAGTGTCTGAGTGACTGTGTTTGTGTCCCCTAGGAGGGGGGGCAGACAGGGTGGGGGAGGACAGAGGGGATGCGTGTATGAATGTTGTGGAGGTGTCTGCTAGTGAGGTGTGTGTGCTGCTTGTTGTGGTGATGGTGGTGCTGGCTGTTGAAGCAGTGCATGCAGGTGTGAGTGTGGATGTGACTGTGAGGGAGGAGGAGGATGGGGAGACAGTGGAGGCAGTGGATGTGGTTGTGTGTGCAACTGTCTGTTGTTTGTGTGAGTGCCTGTGGCCTGAAGTGTGCTGCCTGTGTTTGACTGTGCTACTCTTGTCTGATGTTTTGTGTGCATGCTTGTCTGTATGTGTGCATGGGATGGGTTAGGGTTGAGGAGACTGGGACTGGGAAGTGGTAGTTGGAGGGGGAGGGTAGGAACAGAAACAATGGCTGCCATCAGAGAGGAGGCCAGAGCCTGGAACGATCTGTGTTGCGTCGCCAACATACCGTGGATCCCCTCCAGAAATGCATTGCATTGCTGCATCTGGGATGCCAGTCCCTGGGTAGCATTCACTATGGTTGACTGCCCTACAGAGATGGTTCTCAGGAGATCAATAGCCTCTTCACTCAGGGCAGCAGGGCTCACTAGGGCAAGGCCTTAGGTGCCTGGGGCGAAGGAGATGCCCACCCTCCTGGGTAAGCGGACACGAGCAACTCGCTGAGGGGCTACTGGGAGGGCGGTGCTGGTACAGGGTGTGGCGGCTGTACCTGGAGCTGGGGTGGTCCCAGAAGTGTCTGCCACAACCAGGGAGCTCCCATCGGAGGAGGAATCAGAGTTAGTGTTGTCACCTCCTGTCTCCGCTCTGGTGCTCCCCTCACCCTCCGTCCCACTGGTTCCCTCATCGTCAGTGGACTCTGCTTCCTGGGTCCTGTGGGATGCAGCTCCCTCAGTCGCCGATGCCCCTGCTCCTCCGCCAGATGATGCTAATGCACACATGGACAGGATGGCAGAAGAAAAAAGGGGGGGAGAGAAAGAAAGTGAACAATGGGTGAATTACAGCACCAACGCCACAGTTGGCGTACACGTTACCATCACACACAGGGTTCAGGATTGAGCACTATGCACCACATTGGCAATCAATTGGCTAGGTGCCACAGCAAGATGAGGGCCAAACACCGCCAACTGCAGCCCTTCTGGGACCCACTAAGCCCTGCCTGACATAGAATACAACCTAGCTAGGTTTCCTGAATGGGCTATATACCCATTACCCTTGAGCTGGGTCACGCTGCAATGTCTGACCTGGCATTAAGAGGCACCCACTGACTCACAACCACCACCCGGATCCCATGCCACCTACCAATGATTGTAGTTACGCCCACTGTACTCACCCCCTTGTGGCTGCTGTGATGCCCTCAAGCGCCCATCCAGATCTGGGTACGCCCCTGCCAGTATGCCCGCCATCAGAGGGGTCAGGTTTCGACGGGCACCCCTTGCTCGTTGGGAGGCCATCCTCAGCTGGGCCTCCACGATCTTCTGTGCCCAGTGTCTCAGGTCCTCCCACCTTTTCCAACAGTGGGTGCTCTGCCTGCTGTAGACACCCAGGGTTCGCACATCCTTGGCGATGGCACGCCACAATCCCTTCTTCTGATGGGCACTGATCTGCAGAGGTAATACAGACGGAAGGACACCATTACACATACAATTCAGCCTGTCACACATGTGGCCCACAAATCCCATTTCCATCTCCATTGGCACACACATCACCCGGCGCCCACCATGTACACTGCCAACAGATATACCACCCCCCCAAATTACACAATGCTTGCACACACATCTCCATGCAACCTTGGCACATGCATTGTGCCCAAGGTGTACTCACCTGTTGGTCTGGAGGCCCATACAGCGGTCCATACTGTGGTAGGACCCCTTCCACCAAACGCTCCAACTCCTCCAAAGTGAAGACAGGGGCCCTTTTCCCAGTCACACGAGCCAAAGTAGGTTCCAGACACAGGTCACTGCAGCACATGCAGTGTAGGTGTTGTCCTGTGGAAAGTCAGGACTCAAATGAGGATTTAGATAGAAAATGTGGCAGTCACATCCGCGGCGGTGTGCACCGTCACCACCGCTGCTCATCCCCATTGGCCACTGTACACCATAGAGCCCGATATTAGCCAATGAGGAATTGCATGGCGGTGCGAGACCGCCTTCCACCATGACACCCAATGTCGGTGGAGTTACCTCACTTCCACCTGTCCCTATATGCAGGACAGGCGGTCGCCATTTAATGGTGGTGGACAACATTCAGATAATCCATAACTGCGTCATTGCTGATGATTTCACATACATTGCCATTCCCACTGTCCCATCACATTAATGCTCTGTGTACACTGAGGTCGTGGTTCTCCATTGTACAAATTGTGACAGCCTACTCACTCTTGTGTCCCTTAAATACCTACCACTGTGGATGAATAGGAGGAGGAGACAAGCCCCCGTGTACAGACCCCTTGTGGACTTGGCTACACTGGAGGACAGACACATAATATCACCTATAAACTAGACAGGGCCACAATCACAGAGCTGTGTGCCCAATTGGAGCCTGATCTGATATCAGCTATCCGTCATCCTACTGGGATCCCCCCTCTTGTGCAAGTCAGTGCTCCATTTCCTGGCAACTAATTCTTTCCAAGTGACAGTGGGCTTGGCAGCAGGAATGTCACAGCCAATGTTCTCAGTCGTGCTGGCAAGGGTTCTGTCTGCCTTGGTCAAACACATGTGAAGCTACATCGCTTTCCCCCAGGTGGAAGATTTGGCCACTGTGAAGGCAGGATTCTATGCAATGGGACATATACCAAATATTGTTGGGGCGATTGGCGGAACACATATTGCGTTTGTCTCCCCCCACACCAGAATGAACCGGTGTTCAGGAATTGGAAGAGTTTCCACTCACTCAATGTGCAAATGGTGTGCCTGGCGGACCAGTACATCTCCCACGTCACTGCCAAGTATCCTGTGTCAGTGCATGACACCATTGTTCTGACGAATAGCAGCATCCCACAGCTGATGGCACAAGTACAGAGGCACAGAGTGTGACTAATAGATGAGCCTGAGTGCCCACCCAATGTGTGTCAGTGTATGTCTTCTGGCGTTAACCCCATACCATTGTGTAAGGTTAATGTTTGTCCCTTAATACTTGCAGGTGACTCAGGCTACGCAAAACTATTGTGGCTCCTGGCCCCTGTGAGGAATGCCAGGACAGGGGTTGAGATTCGTTACAATGATGCACATGAGCGAACCAGGAGAACTATCGAAAGGACCTTCGGCCTCCTAAAGGCCAGGTTCAGATGCCGGCATCTGACAGGTGGATACTGCGCTACTCACCCGAGAAGGTCTGCCAGATAGTAGTGGCATGCTGCATGTGACACAACCTGGCCCTCAGACGACATGTGCCTTATCTGCAGGAGGAGGAGACTGGAAATGCCCCTGTGGCAGCAGTGTACCCTGAGGACAGTGAGAATGAGGAGGCAGAGGATGAGGATGTGGACAACAGAACATTAGTTATACTTCAATACTTCCAATGATACACAGGTGAGACAGTGTAACTGACCATTCCTCCGACTATTGTTTTATCTGTGTGGCTGTAGCAGGATGGCATTCACATCCTTTGCATCTTTACTTACCGTGACCAATGGCTTCTTATTTTGCAGATGTTGGCTGATATTACAACAGTGTACTGATGTGATGACTACAGACAGATACTAGTCATTAATTGTATGCTATCACAGTTTTCAGATCATTTGCACATGATGTGACTGTTTCCATAAATGCATATTTTCATCACATTAAACACTATCAGTTAAGTTGTGTTCAAGGGTGTATATTGTAGTGCAAATAATTGATGGGAAAGTGCAATGGAATGGGTGTGATGGTAGGGGAAAGTCCAGGGTATGGTTCCATTCTGTTTGTATCACAGGTCCAGTGTCCAATGGCCATAGGAAGGGGAGCAAAGGCAGTTCAAAGTGGACAAGGTGACAGGGTGGGACACAAGGGGGACATTCAGGAGGGTCTTATTTCCTGACAGTGGTCTTAGTCTTGGCAAGTATCTCTGGCTTCTGTCTTGGTCGCAGGGAACGTTTGAGGGGTGGTTCACCTTCTGCAGGGGGAGGGGTGCTGGTGGCCTGTGGGTCCTGTGGCAGGGCCTCCTGCCCACTAGCTGCAGCGGAAGTGGAGGGCTGGTCAGTGGGCTGGCTAGTGGTAGGGGCCCGCTGGTGTGCTGTCCATTCCGTCATGATGTTGGCCATGTCTGCCAGCACCCATGCTATGGAGATCATGGTGGTGCTGAGGGCCTGCAAGTTCTCCCTGATCTCCTGATGGTGTTCCTCCTGCAGCCGCTTGTTCTCCTGCATATTGGTAAGGATCTGGCCCATCTTGTCCTGGGATTGTTGGTAAGCCCCCAGGACATTAGTGAGTGCCTCCTGGAGAGTCGGTTCCCTGGGCCTGTCCTCGCCCTGGCGCACAGCGGTCCTACCAGTGTCCCTGTAGCCCAGTGCCTCTGTCCCCTGAAGAGTGTGCCCACTGCCACTGACCCCAGGACCCTGATTGTCTTGTGGGTGAGGTGTGGACTGGGGTCCTTGTACAGGTGGGCACACTGCTGATTGACATGTCCTGGGGACAGAGGTGTGGGATGTTGGGTGGGTGCTGTGGTGTTGGATACTGATTGGGGAGGCTCTGTGGTGGACTGCGAGTGAGCTGGGGTGTCCGACTGACCAGTGGTCCCTGATGGTCCAGGTAGTTCATCCAGATCCTGAAGTCCAGAGTTACTATCATCACTGGGGGCATCTTCTGTTGGGGGATTGGTTAGACATGGCACCTCCTCTCCGCTGAGATTGGCTGGTGCACCTGTGGGGATGTAAGTGATGTATTATGCTTCATGTCTGTGACAAATTGTACATCCCTGGCTTCCACTCTTTCATTGCTGTTGCCCTGCCGCCTATGTTTGTGTATGGTGATGTATTGTGGGCTTGTTAGTTCTCCATGCTTTTGTGATGGGTGTCCATGCAGAGCTGGGAGGGCTGTCCATGCATTGGTATAGCATGCAGGGCTAGGCATTGGGGTTAGTCATATGTGTAGGTGCAGTGTGTGGGATGTATTGGAGTGATGGGAGTGAGGGTGAGGGGGTGTGATAGCATGCAGGTATGAGGGGTGATAAGCAGTAAATCTTGACTCACCAGTGTCCAGTCCTCCGGCAACTCCAGTGAGTCCCTCAGGATGCAGTATTGCCAAGACTTGCTCCTCCCATTCTGTGAGCTATGGGGTAGGGGATGGGGGTCCACTGCCAGTCCTCTGTATGGTGAGCTGGTGCCTTGCTGCCACGGAACGTACCTTCTTCCATAGGTCATTCCACCTCTTCCTGATGTTGTCCCTTGTTCTTGGATGCTGTCCCACGGCGTTCACCCTGTCCACAATTCTCCACCATAGCTCCATCTTACTGGCAATGGATATTTGCTGTACCTGTGCTCCAAACAGCTGCGGCTCTACCCTGACTATTTCCTCCACCATGACCCACAACTCCTCATCAGTGAAACAGGGGTGCCTTAGTGGGGACATGGGTGTTGTGTGGTGTGTATTGGTGGGAGGGTGTTGAGTAATGTGGTGGGATGTGGGGTGCATTACGGATGTGTGGGTGTTTGTGGTGTGTGTGTGTAGTTGTCTCAGTGGTCTTGGTTTCAGTCTGGTGGCAATAATTGACGTTCATAAATGGTTGTGGGTAATGTGGGTGGGTGTTTTATGGTGCTGTGGATGGGTGGGTGTGGTGTGTGTTTGAGTGTCAGGTGTGTGGTTTCCGTTTTGGACAATGTAGTGTTGTTTTGTATTTGGGTGCCGATTCTGAGCATGCTGGTGTGTACTGCCAATGGTTTACCGCCGTTGAATGTCTGCCATGGTGATTCTTGGGTCATAATGTGGTGGGCATTGTTTTGTTGTCATAATGGTATGGGTGTTGGTACTTTAGCACTGACCTTTGGTTTGGCGGATTTGTGTATGTGGCAGTATTCTGTCGGATTGGTGTGTGTGTGTCATAATATAGTGAACAGATACCTGCCACCGCGCGGTATGTTGGCAGCCGTCACCGCAACGGTAAGCGCATTTACCACCAGTGTCATAATGAGGGCCATAGTGATATTCAATAATCATCCTTGCAAATTCATTAATTTACTCTGCCATCACAATACCTACTTTTGCCGACAAAATAAAGATGTTTGCATAAGCCTTTCCTAAAGATTCAAATAAAATACTTCCCTCTTGCCAAAAGTATCCCCTCCGTAATATTTTGGTCTATATGACTTTTAAGTTTACCACTTACAATGCAAACCTCATCTTGTAACACGTGTCATAACGTTTTTCTTTGAGGTTACATTCTAACCTTGCTAGTGCAGTGTGTCAAGAAAAGGGACCCTTATCCCACCTACCATATTGTTGGGGTCCATGATGTTGCTTCATTATGGGATTTTCTTTATAGGACAGCCTGTGGAACTCATATAAGCTAGCCAGGCTACTCACCAAACATTTCTAGCAAAAAAGCCAGGCCCCTCTGCTTTGCCAATACTTGTTTTCAGATGCCTTTCTGTTGGACATTTTTCCTTATGCAGGGTTATCCCCAATCTTTTTGCCTCCAGCCTCCTACATTTTCTGACCTGTTGTTGTTGGCTTTTGAACTCTGAGCACTGCTAACCAGCGCTAAAGTGCATATGCTCACTGTGTAAATTGTATGGTTGATTGGTTTATCCATGATTGGCATTTTTGATTTACTGGTAAGTCCCTAGTACAGTGCACTAGAGGTGCCCAGGGCATGAAAATCAAATGCTACTAGTACGGCTGCAACACTGGTTGCGCCACCCACATTAGTAGCCCTGTAAACATGGATCAGGCCTCCTGCCACTGCAGTGTTTGTGTGTGCAGTTTTAAACTGCGAATTCGACTCGGCAAGTGTACTCACTTGCCAGGCTTAAACCTTGACTTTTCTTACATGTAAGACACCCCTAAGGTAGGCCTTAGGTAGCCCCATGGGCAGGGTGCAGTGTATGTTTAAGGCAGGGCATATACTAATGTGTCTTATATGTCCTAACAGTGAAATACTGCTAAATTCATTTTTCACTCTTGCAAGGCCTATCCCTCTCATAGGTTAACATGGGGGCTGCCTTTAAATATGATTAAAGCGTAGATTCCCTTTGGGAGCTGATAGACATGTGGAGTTTGGGGTCTCTAAGCTCACAATTTAAAAATACATATTTTAGTAAAGTTGATTTTAAGATTGTGTGTTTGAAGATGCCACTTTTAGAAAGTGAGCATTTTCTAGCTTAAACCATTCTGTGACTCTGCCTGTTTGTGGATTCCCTGTCTGGGTCAGTTTGATACTTGGGCTGTTTGCACCTCTCTCTAGACAGTGACACAAAGGGAGCTGGGGTGTAGCCTGCATATCCTGATGAGCCATCTGTGCTGGGGGGGAGGAGTGGTCACTCACAACTGAAAGGGCTGTGCTTGCCCTCACACAGTGCAGTCTCCAACCCCCTGCTGTGTGTCTGGAGCCTGGCCTGGGCAGGGCAGGATTTCATAAACAAGAGAGGCTTTCCTTTGAAGTAAGCCTACTTCAAAGGCCAAAACGGGTATAAGAAGGGCACCCAAAACCACAGACTTTAGATTACTTCTGGAAATTAAGAGGAACCTTATTAGTAGAGATGAGGAGGGACTTAGAGATAAAGAAAATGATTTTGGCTTCTGAGCTAAAACTGAAAGGGCTGGAAGTCATGAGGGCTGGGTCCAGCTGGAATGGTGGCACCAACAATTCTATATCCAGTGCTGCTGAAGAAGTGTGCATACCCAGAGATGTGGTGCCATACTTGAAGGAGGGAGTTAACACACACCAGGAGGTTCAGGGATATGAGGTAGCTCCAGTGATGCACAGGGTTCCTGAGGTGGATGGGGGAACTGGCATGGGGAGTCATATTCCTACTGGTGGGAGGGACACTCTACTGACTCTATGTGAGAGTGACAGGGAGAGGGGTTCCCCCCAGGTAGAGGTACTGGTTATGGAGTGTGGAGACATCCCAGAAGAGTGTGGGTTGAGTGTCAGGGACAGTCAGGTACTGTCTCACCAGTCTCAAGAGGGTGATGTGGGGTGTTTTTGCAAGGCTCGGTCACTGAGTGGTTGGGTGAAGGGTAGTTTGGTTAATTCTTTTGAGGGGCTGAGTGATGTAATTGTTGGAGAGCATATGTCTAGTCCTTATTATCCAGAGCTACGCTAACAGAAGATGGAGTGTGAGTTCTCTGACCACAGGGAACTTACACTGGCAGCAGACCTCTGGGTGAGTACCAGAGAGTTTGAAGATGCATTTGGGGGTGCTCCTGAGGGGAGTGGTCTAGGTATTTCCCAACCAGGTGAGGTAGGGAAGGATTGCAGTGTCCCAGGTAGGTCCCAGTGTAGTGGGATGGGTGAGAGACCCCATGTCCAGTCTCAGAGGAGAGGGAATGGGGATGGGCTGAGGCCCAGGGTGCCGGAGATCCAGTCCCAGGTTCTGGAGAGTTCCATGAGGAAACAGCAGGAGGGGAGCCTAGCCTATACCATAGGGCCATCTGCTGAGGGAGACCCCACAGTGTCAAGAGAACTTGGGGAGGCAGCTGTAGCCAGCATCGCACCAGTTCTGGTGTCTGGCAGTACCCCTCCTAGTGAGGGGGTGCAGGAGTCCAGACAGAGGGTTGATAGGGAACTGCAAACCCCAGTGGAGAACCTGGAGGGTCAGGGGTCAGCTCTGAGAGCAGAGCCCCACAGGAATGACCTTGGTGTGACCATATCTAGGTCGGGGGGAATCAAGACTCTGCCATATGGGCAGGGGACAGGAGACATGCGCCAGCCAGACTCTTGTGTGGTCCTTGGGGATGGTGTGTCCCTTGTGGGGGTTAGGTGTGCTCCCAAGGAAGTCCTGGTGTGCCAGGCAGTGGTTTAACCGCAGGGTGGTGACTCTGGGTTGGATGACCATGTTCAGAGATTAAACCCTGACCTGGTGGGGGGTAGGTGTGCCCCCCAGGAAGTCCTGGGTTGCCATGCAGTGGTCCAATCTGAGCGTACAGACCCTGGACTGGAGGATCAGGTGCAGGGGGTAAACATTGACCTGAAAGGGGAGCGGTTTGCCCAATCACCCCCAGTGTGATTTCTAGGGGTACTCTCCCTGAGGGGGGTGCAGAACCCTGGGAATGGGGGCAGGGGAGGTAAAGACTCACCCCTGACCCCAGTTCAATCTAAGAGTACAGACCCTGGATTGGAAGGCCAGGTTCAGGGTGTCCCCCCTGACCTGGAGGGAGGGGCTACTGCCCCTACCATGTTGTCTTCTAGGGGGCACTCCTAGTTGCGGGGTGCAGGACCCCAGAAGGAAGGGCAGGGTGAGGCAAGCCTCCCCCCTGGCCCTGTTCCAACCTGAAGGTACAGACCCCAGGTTGGAAGACCAGTTGCAGGTTAACATCCCTGCATTGGTGGGAGAATTGTGCAGGACTGCTTCTACAAGCACCTTAACAATTCTGGACTCTAGGGGTGTCGCTCCTGGAGGGACGGTACAGAGCCCCAGAGGGGAGGACCAGGGACAGGCTGTCATCCCTGATCTGGTGGAAGGGAGAGTGGTCAAAGGGTGCCAGGCACCTGGCGCTACGGCCCCCCACTCTCTACAGTCACAGTGGTTGGTGAGCCTTGAGAGGCCTGGGGCCTGGCTCTCATCCCTGACAGCTGTCAGTGGCCACTGTGACTTGCTGTCCTGGTGGACAGAGTTGCCCCTGGAGGGGGGGAGGGGAACAAGAGTCACACCTAGGGTGGAGTGGGCAACACCACTGTGTTGACCCTGGTGTGTTTCCTGCCCCCAGGGACTGTGACAGTTAGGTGCTGCACAGATGGTACCTGCAGATGAAGAGAAGGGTTCCCCGTGATTTAGCTTAGTGGGCCCTGACAGTATGGACAGAGCGATCCAACTGGAGTCTGGAAGGCGTAGAACTGGAACATGCCCCTGCTGTTGTGGGCCTGGGTCCCTCTTCTTTCGTCCCAATAAGGGAAGTCCGTCAAGGTATTGATTGGTCTCCCCTGGCTTTAGGGTGGTAGAGGGTCGTGTTGGACTTTTGTCCTTATGCAGGGTCATCCCTAATCTTTTTGCTTCCTGCCTCCTATTTTTCTGACCTGTTGTTGTTGGCTTTTGAACTCTGAGCACTTTACCACTGTTAACCAGTGCTAAAGTGCATATGCTCACTGTGTAAATTGTATTGGTTTATCCATGATTGGCATATTTGATTTACTGGTAAGCCCCTAGTACGTGCACTAGAGGTGCCCAGGGCCTGCAAATCAAATGCTACTAGTGGGCCTGCAGCACTGGTTGCGCCACCCACATTAGTAGCTCTGTAAACATGGCTCAGATCTGCCACTGCAGTGTCTGTGTGTGCAGTTTTAAACTGCCAATTCGACTTGGCAAGTGTACCCACGTGCCAGGCCTAAACCTTGCCTTTTCTTACATGTAAGACACCCCCAAGGTAGGCCTTAGGTAGCCCCATGGGCAGGGTGCAGTGTATGTTTAAGGTAGGACATATACTAATGTGTTTTATATGTCCTAACAGTGAAATACTGCTAAATTCGTTTTTCACTGTTGCAAGGCCTATCCTTCTTATAGGTTAACATGGGTGCTGCCTTTAAATATGATCAAAGCGTAGATTCCCTTTGGGAGCGGATAGACATGTGGAGTTTGGGGTCTCTGAGCTCACAATTTAAAAATACATCTTTTAGTAAAGTTGATTTTAAGATTGTGTGTTTGAAAATGCCACTTTTAGAAAGTGAGCATTTTCTTGCTTAAACCATTTTGTGACTCTGCCTGTTTGTGGATTCCCTCTCTGGGTCAGTTTGACAGTTGGGCTGGTTGCACCTCACACTAGACACTGACACAAAGGGAGCTGGGGTGTAGTCTGCATTTCCTGATGAGCCATCTGTGCTGGGAGGGAGGGGAGGAGTGGTCACTCACACCTGAAAGTGCTGTGCCTGTCCTCACACAATGCAGTCTCCAATCCCCTGGTGAGTGTCTGGGGCCTGCCATGGGCATGGCAGGATGGCACATTCAAGAGAGACTTTGGTTTGAAGTAGGCCTACTTCAAAGGAGAAATTGGGTGTAAGAAGGACACCCAAAACCAGACTTTAGAACACTTCTGGAAACCAAGAGATACCTCTGCCTGTAGAAGAGTTGAGGAAGAAGAGCTGCCCTGCCTGTGACTGTGCTTTGTGGAGCTATCCTGCAGTTGCTGTTTGTGGATTTCCTGTCTGGGTCAGTTTGACAGTTGGGCTGGTTGCACCTCTCACTAGACAGTGACACAAAGGGACGTGGGGTGTAGCCTGTATATACTGATGAGCCATCTGTGCTAAGAGGGAGGGGAGGACTGGTCACTTACACCAGAAAGGGCTGTGCCTGTCCTCACACAATGCAGTCTCCAACCCCCTGGAGTGTGTCTGGGGCCTGGCCTGGGCAAGGCAGGATTTCACAAACAAGAGAGACTTTGCTTTGAAGTAGGCCTACTTCAAAGGCCAAAATGAGTATAAGAAGGGCACCCAAAACCACAGACTTTAGATCACTTCTGGACATCAAGAGGAACCTCTGCATGAAGAAGAGCTGAGGAGAAGTGCTGCCCTGTCTGTGACTGTGCTTTGTGGAGCTATCCTGCAGTTGTTGCTTCTGCCTGGTGAAAGGGGACAAAGTTTTGACTTTGTTGTGAATTCCTGCTTGTGAAGAAATCTCCAAGGGCTTGTCCTGAGCTTGCCTCCTGTTGTTGAAGTCTCAGGGCCATCAAAGACTTCCCCTGCCAGGACCTAGACTCTCTACTGAGACTCCTGCCCTGCCAAGTGGTGTCCTATCCAGTTCCTGAGGCCTTGACAGGTGAAGCTGGTAGACCAAGATTGAAATTCCATGCACAGACCGCCGTGCGGGAAATTTCCGACGCGGCTGAAGAAACTACTCGCCGCTGGCTCCGCACCTGAAATCGACGCAGCACTTGCAGTGTGGCTGGAAGATCGATGCACGCAGCTGGAGAAACGATGCGCTGCATTGCTAACGGAAGCTGATAACATCGCAACCCACACAGCGCAGTATTGCTAACGCCGTGCGGCAGGATTTTCGACGCAAACCATGCTGGGCGTGGAAAAACGACGCAACGGCTGCCTGGACCTGAGTGCTGCCCAGATCAATGCATCACTCTCCTGCGGAAAGGAAAAACGGCGCACGCCGAACTGATTGGAGAAGGAGAAACGACGCATGGTCTCGCTTGCAGGTGAGAAATTGACGCACCGCTTACCTTTTTCGACGCATACTCCACAAAGCTTATGCATAGCTGACATTGTTTAACGCTAGGTTTTCCTCTAGTTCTTTGCCATGACAACACCTTCTGCCAGTGTTTTGAGCGATAGCCTCCCTTTCTTGTAGGCATCTAGCACCTATGCGGCCCCTATGCTCCACCTTGCTGCTGAGATTTGTGTGGGCGGCCCTGGTGCCTGGCCAAGACTGCAGGTGCTGTGTTCGCCCAGTACTGACCCCCTTTACTAACCATTCCACTGCCCCTGCTGTGAGGCATCCTAAGGACACGTACTTGAGCGGCTCCTCTAGGCTATTGCGCTCATCCTAGCGGTTCTTCTGTGCTGTCTCTTCCACGCTGCCTTTGGTTTTCTGACCTCAGACAGCCCCCCACATGCTTCCTGACTGTCTCCTAAATTGACAGCACTCTTCGGCTCTGTTCCAATCTGTGCCTTGGAAGCGAAGACCCCCTGGTGCTACGTTGCAGCTGCTAGGCTTCCCCTTGCTACCGATGGGACATTTGTGGCGCTCTCTGGCCGTGCCTGAGCTGCAAATGCCATGCCTGCACTGAGGCTACCCCTTTTCTTGGCTCTTCCAGTGCTGCATGGTGTCCCAGCCATGGGGCATCCCAAAGACGCCTGCTCTGGTACTCCTCCCCATCCGACGGGATACCAGCTGCTGAAATGTATTACTGATGCTGAGTATTGGAGGTGCCTCAGCCACGCTGTCAGTGGTTTTTTCGACCGCCGACATCTCTCCCCTTTTTAACTGGCAAACCGCTTTCTGTGCTCGAGTTCACAAGCCCCGAAAATGTCAGGAGGATGAATAGGCTGAGTGGCCCTGTCTGGGATTTGAACCTGTGACCATGAAGTCAAACCCAGGGCGTTACAGTGGAAACATTTTTCCCAAGCCGCCAGACCCAGCTGTGAACCAACCCAAGGGCAATTGTAGAACCAGTTGCAGAACAGTTGGCCTGTTAGGGGCCCGCAACAAAACACCTCCTGAGGGCAAGGACCAGCCCAAAGCCCGCGAAAAAGGAGGGCGCTGATTGGCTGGTGTCCTTCAAACTGGCCAAACATTCTGATAGGCAGCGGGCATCTTGGGGGTTAAAAGAGGGCGCAGGATGGCACCCCTCACAGAGTCACAGCCTCAGGTTTTTGGGTCTGGCAATGAGGTTGAGATAAAACACAGCTGGACGGAGAGCACAACAGCTGAAAGAAGGGGAGCTGCTCGGGTGGTGTCCTTGGGATGCCTCAAAGCAGGGGTACAGGGGACCAGGCAAAAGGTCAACAAGGGGTTAGCAGCCGGCGGACACGGCACTCGCAGTCTGGCAACCGAGCCGCAAAGCGCTGACAATCTAACCAAAGGTAGGGTGACCAGACGTCCTGGATTTCCCAGGACAGTCCGGGTTTTTAGAGGACTGTCTCGGTGTCCCGACGCTTCTCTTAATTTTAAATAAATGTCCCAGTGTTTGGGACAAAGGTCAGATCATTAAATAAATGTCCCAGTTTTTGGGACAAAGGTCAGATCATTAAATAAATGTCCTGGTTTTTGGGACAAAGGTCAGATCATCTAGGGAAGAATAAGTTAAAGGTATGCTCTCCTTTAACAGATGCCTACAAGGTATGACAAATTTAAAGTAATTTATCTGTTACTGTCAGGCAACACAGTCCCCTGTCTGCTCCCAGCAGAGAGACAGAGTGGGGAGCAGAGAGAGGTGGGTGGGGGCGGGTTGTGGGTGCAGGGTGAGAGGTCAAGCCATAGCTAATTTTATATAAGTAGTCTTGCAAGTGTGTGTGTGTGTCTATATATATATATATATATATATATATATATATATATATAACATGCATATATATGTATAGGCACACAGTCACAAAAATACGCAAAAAAACGGGACAGGCCAGATATAAAAATTAGAGTAAAGTCTTTAGTCCTTCTTTTATATCTGACCTGTCCCTTTTCGCTCCTCAGAATTTGGTCCGCCTAACCAAAGGGCTCTAAGGAGGAAAGCCTGTGCTGGAACACTGGCTTTCAGCAACAGATAAAACTTTTGTGCATTGATGTGAATGACCAATATTGCCATGTTTGTGTGTTTGCGATGTACAAGTCAATAAACCGCAGCCGTCTACATCCCAGTGATGTCTCCCCTCTGTGCTACAGGGAAGAGGGGAGGGTGGGGTGAAATAAGGGTACCCATTGGAATGGGCGGGAGGGAAGATGGTCCCTTAGCACGTCTGGGGAGGTTATACATCACTTGAAATGTGGGGTAAAACTATCTTAAAATCTTCATTAATATTAGCAATATTGCGCCCATGCTTGTGAGGGGCAGAGTCTGCCTGTGGCACTGCCCGGCTGCTGGTGGCTCAGCAGGACACGCCCTCCTACCCTGAAAACAATCCCTGCAGCAGCAATGCAGCCTCCCAGGATGAGCAGAGCTTTCACGCTTCCGCGGTTCAGCCGTGAGTGACTCATCCTGCCCGAGGTGTCGCTTTGCATTCTGGGACTTGTGGTCCTGTTTTCATTATTATATAAAATCAGGGCTACAAATCTCAGAATGAAAACGCTGTCTGAGACTGTTTGAACTGCTCTGGCTTTGAACTTGGGAACTCTGGGATGAAAGGAATAGTGTTATATTTTAGGTTAAATTAGAGGTAGAAACTCAAGACAATATTACCGCTCTCAACACAAGGGCAATATGGGACCAGGTCTTAGCAATGAAAAAAGTTAATATTTGCAGTGTGCATGTGTTGAGGAGCTTACACGTTTTTTGGCAATTTTTTTAGAGTAGCGCGAACTCGACCTGACGGTGTTGGAGCGCATTACACGAGTACCAGTGACATCACACAAGCACACATTCATTCTTCCTAAGACCTGTACCTGCCTCCCCCTGCCAAAGTCGGTAACCCTGTTACGCCACATCCTCTCCCTCTCATGCAAACGGGCCATTTCTGTCAATGATGTCACAACACGTCTCAAACCCTCAAGTGCCATCATTAAATAACAGAACATTCTAGCATAACTTCTGGTGGTGATTGTTAGCCACGCAGCCTGGGTCCAGAAAACTCCTTTTCCTCCACACTGAACGAAGCCTTTAGGCGGAGCGGCGCTGCAGCACATGTTTAGAGCATGTCTGTCTCCAAACTTCAAGCAAATCATCCGCCTCCTTCCACATAGGTCATGCTACAACCAGCGCCAACTCAACCATGTACTCTAGACAGGATACACGGGGTTCCAGTCCAAAATGCAGCGCTTGGCAACCCCATCAAGAGCATAAAGCACTATATAAATCTTACAATACTGTACACCAAGGGATGTCAAGAATGTAAACCAGTGTCGAAGCAAGGTTACCCAAGCACCACCCTGAAGATGGCTGTGCAGAGGCCTGGCACAGTGACATGCACTAACAGATGTTCTGGACAGTGAGTTTTCTATACTCAATACAAAATAACAGTGAGTCACACAGATGTATATTGCTATATATCCAATTCAATCCATTTGTATAGTAATCAATTCATCCATTGCAAATTATTTAAGGACATCCGGGTGTTAGTCACCATTTTCTTTAAATGTCAAATTTAGTTACAAAAATTTATTTATATTGTTTTTCTTCACATTTTCCTTTTATTTACATTACTTATATCAGTATGTACTTATCTGTACCATCATCATATTCAACAGTTTAAGGCCATTTTCTAAAAAGATGTTCATAACCAATTATTGTAAATTTCAGTCCAATTAGTTGTGGATTAGATCCTCAGCACGATTAGTCGAAGATTATAGCCGACACGTGTTCCGCAACAGGACTTCTTTAGGGCTTGCACCTCGTATCAAAGACTTCATAGTGAAAAAAGCACAGACACCGTATTATCCCAAGGACATCGAAAACCAAGCGAGGAATTGACCTCATAAGCAGCGTCCCCATGGGGGTCCCCAGTCCTGTTGTGGGACGAAACACGTGTCGGCTCTAATCTTCAACTAATCAGTCTGGTTTTTCGGTTCCAGTTTACACACTTTGGCAGCAGGTGTGATATAGTGTTTAGAGCACCATGGGCCAGATGTAGCAAGCAGTTTTCCCCATTCTGTGTCTATGGGAAAATTTGTTCGTACATATGGCCCCATATGTTTTAACATAACAATCCAACACAATTGGAGGGATGTGCAGCTGAGGTAGTCTTTGTTGCCTGTATATTTTTGAGTTTTTTATTTTCCTCTGCTTTTATGTTCTATAAGGACCGAATATTATGTTGCATTTCATTTTTAATTAAAGTCAATACGTTGCTAATATTAATGAAGATTTTAAGATAGTTTTACCCCACATTTCAAGTGATGTATAACCTCCCCAGACGTGCTAAGGGACCATCTTCCCTCCCGCCCATTCCAATGGGTACCCTTATTTCACCCCACCCTCCCCTCTTCCCTGTAGCACAGAGGGGAGACATCACTGGGATGTAAACGGCTGCGGTTTATTGACTTGTACATCGCAAACACACAAACATGGCAATATTGGTCATTCACATCAATGCACAAAAGTTTTTTTTGTCCTCGGCATTGCCCTTTGGGGCTCATAATCTGTTGCTGAACGCCAGTGTTCCAGCACAGGCTTTCCTCCTTAGAGCCCTTTGGTTAGGCGGACCATATTCTGAGGAGCGAAAAGGGACAGGTCAGATATAGAAGAAGGACTAAAGACTTTACTCTAATTTTTATATCTGGCCTGTCCCGTTTTTTTGCGTATTTTTGTGACTGTGTGCCTATACATATATATGCATGTTTTATATATATATATATATATATATATATACAGACACACACACACTTGCAAGACTACTTATATCAAATTAGCTATGGCTTGACCTCTCACCCTGCACCCACAACCCGCCCCCACCCACCTCTCTCTGCTCCCCACTCTGTCTCTCTGCTGAGAGCAGACAGGGGACTGTGTTGCCTGACAGTAACAGATAAATTACTTTAAATTTGTCATACCTTGTAGGCATCTGTTAAAGGAGAGCATACCTTTATCTTATTCTTCCCTAGATGATCTGACCTTTGTCCCAAAAACCAGGACATTTATTTAATGATCTGACCTTTGTCCCAAAAACTGGAACATTTATTTAATGATCTGACCTTTGTCCCAAACACTGGGACATTTATTTAAAATTAAGAGAAGCGTCGGGACACCGAGACAGTCCTCTAAAAACCGGGACTGTCCAGGGAAATCCAGGACGTCTGGTCACCCTACCTTTGGTTAGATTGTCAGCGCTTTGCGGCTCGGTTTCCCTTGCTACCAAATCGCATTGGGTGGTCCCTTGGCCTTGCCCGGACTGCGAGTGCCGTGTCCGCCGGCTGCTAACCCCTTGTTGACCTTTTGCCTGGTCCCCTGTACCCCTGCTTTGAGGCATCCCCAGGACACCACCCGAGCAGCTCCCCTTCTTTCAACTGTTGTGCTCTCCGTCCAGCTGTGTTTTATCTCAACCTCATTGCCAGACCCAAAAACCTGCGGCTGTGACTCTGTGAGGGGTGCCATCCTGCGCCCTCTTTTAACCCCCAAGATGCCCGCTGCCTATCAGAATGTTTGGCCAGTTTGAAGGACACCAGCCAATCAGCGCCCTCCTTTTTCGCGGGCTTTGGGCTCCCGCGGCCCGCTGGTCCTTGCCCTCAGGAGGTGCTTGTTGCGGGCCCCTAACAGGCCAACTGTTCTGCAACTGGTTCTAAAATTGCCCTTGGGTTGGTTCACAGCTGGGTCTGGCGGCTTGGGAAAAATGTTTCCACTGTAACGCCCTGGGTTTGATTTCATGGTCACAGGTTCAAATCTCAGACAGGGCCACTCAGCCTATTCATCCTCCTGACATTTTCGGGGCTTGTGAACTCGAGCACAGAAAGCGGTTTGCCAGTTAAAAAGGGAAGAGATGTCGGCGGTCGAAAAACCACTGACAGCGTGGCTGAGGCATCTCCAATACTCAGCATCAGTAATACATTTCAGCAGCTGGTATCCCGTCGGATGGGGAGGAGTACCAGAGCAGGCGTCTTTGGGATGCCCCATGGCTGGGACACCATGCAGCACTGGAAGAGCCAAGAAAAGGGGTAGCCTCAGTGCAGGCATGGCATTTGCAGCTCAGGCACGGCCAGAGAGCGCCACAAATGTCCCATCGGTAGCAAGGGGAAGCCTAGCAGCTGCAACGTAGCACCAGGGGGTCTTCGCTTCCAAGGCACAGATTGGAACAGAGCCGAAGAGTGCTGTCAATTTAGGAGAAAGTCAGGAAGCACGTGGGGGGCTGTCTGAGGTCAGAAAACCACAGGCAGCGTGGCAGAGACAGCACAGAAGAACCGCTAAAATGAGCACAATAGCCTAGAGGAGCCGCTCAAGTACGTGTCCTTGGGATGCCTCACAGCAGGGGCAGTGGAATGGTTAGTAAAGGGGGTCAGTACTGGGCAAACACAGCACCTGCAGTCTTGGCCAGGCACCAGGGCCGCCCACACAAATCTCAGCAGCAAGGTGGAGCATAGGGGCCGCATAGGTGCTAGATGCCTACAAGAAAGGGAGGCTATCGCTCAAAACACTGGCAGAAGGTGTTGTCATGGCAAAGAACTAGAGGAAAACCTAGCGTTAAACAATGTCAGCTATGCATAAGCTTTGTGGAGTATGCGTCGAAAAAGGTAAGCGGTGCGTCAATTTCTCACCTGCAAGCGAGACCATGCGTTGTTTCTCCTTCTCCAGTCAGTTCGGCGTGCGCCGTTTTTTCTTTCCGCAGGAGAGTGATGCATTGATCTGGGCAGCACTCAGGTCCAGGCAGCCATTGCGTCGTTTTTCCGCGCCCAGCATGGTTTGCGTCGAAAATCCTGCCGCACAGCGTTAGCAATACTGCGCTGTGTGGGTTGCGATGTTATCAGCTTCCGTTAGCAATGCAGCGCATCGTTTCTCCAGCTGCGTGCATCGATCTTCCAGCCACACTGCAAGTGCTGCGTCGATTTCAGCTGCGGAGCCAGCGGCGAGTAGTTTCTTCAGCCGCATCGGAAATTTCCCGCACGGCGGTCTGTGCGTGGAATTTCAATCTTGGTCTACCAGCTTCACCTGTCAAGGCCTCAGGAACTGGATAGGACACCACTTGGCAGGGCAGGAGTCTCAGTAGAGAGTCTAGGTCCTGGCAGGGGAAGTCTTTGATGGCCCTGAGACTTCCACAACAGGAGGCAAGCTCAGGACAAGCCCTTGGAGATTTCTTCACAAGCAGGAATGCACAACAAAGTCAAAACTTTGTCCCCTTTCACCAGGCAGAAGCAACAACTGCAGGATAGCTCCACAAAGCACAGTCACAGACAGGGCAACACTTCTCCTCAGCTCTTCTTCATGCAGAGGTTCCTCTTGATGTCCAGAAGTGATCTAAAGTCTGTGGTTTTGGGTGCTCTTCTTATACCCATTTTGGCCTTTGAAGTAGGCCTACTTCAAAGCAAAGTCTCTCTTGTTTGTGAAATCCTGCCTTGCCCAGGCCAGGCCCCAGACACACTCCAGGGAGTTGGAGACTGCATTGTGTGAGGACAGGCACAGCCCTTTCTGGTGTAAGTGACCAGTTCTCCCCTCCCTCTTAGCACAGATGTCTCATCAGTATATACAGGCTACACCCCACGTCCCTCTGTGTCACTGTCTAGTGAGAGGTGCAACCAGCCCAACTGTCAAACTGACCCAGACAGGAAATCCACAAACAGGCAGAGTCACAAAATGGTTTAAGCAAGAAAATGCTCACTTTCTAAAAGTGGCATTTTCAAACACACAATCTTAAAATCAACTTTACTAAAAGATGTATTTTTAAATTGTGAGCTCAGAGACCCCAAACTCCACATGTCTATGCGCTCTCAAAGGGAATCTACGCTTTGATCATATTTAAAGGCAGCACCCATGTTAACCTATAAGAGGGATAGGCCTTGCAACAGTGAAAAACGAATTTAGCAGTATTTCACTGTTAGGACATATAAAACACATTAGTATATGTCCTACCTTAAACATACACTGCACCCTGCCCGTGGGGCTACCTAAGGCCTACCTTGGGGGTGTCTTACATGTAAGAAAAGGCAAGGTTTAGGCCTGGCACTTGGGTACACTTGCCAAGTCGAATTGGCAGTTTAAAACTGCACACACAGACACTGCAGTGGCAGATCTGAGCCATGTTTACAGAGCTACTAATGTGGGTGGCGCAACCAGTGCTGCAGGCCCACTAGTAGCATTTGATTTGCAGGCCCTGGGCACCTCTAGTGCACGTACTAGGGGCTTACCAGTAAATCAAATATGCCAATCATGGATAAACCAATACAATTTACACAGTGAGCATATGCACTTTAGCACTGGTTAACAGTGGTAAAGTGCTCAGAGTTCAAAAGCCAACAACAACAGGTCAGAAAAATAGGAGGCAGGAAGCAAAAAGATTAGGGATGACCCTGCATAAGGACAAAAGTCCAAAATCGACCCTCTACCACCCTAAAGCCAGGGGAGACCAATCAATACCTTGACGGACTTCCCTTATTGGGACGATAGAAGAGGGACCCAGGCCCACAACAGCAGGGGCATGTTCCAGTTCTACGCCTTCCTGACTCCAGTTGGATCGCTCTGTCCATACTCTCAGGGCCCACTAAGCTAAATCATGGGGAACCCTTCTCCTCATCTGCAGGTACCATCTGTGCAGCACCTAACTGTCACAGTACCTGGGGGCAGGAAACACACCAGGGTCAACACAGTGGTGTTGCCCACTCCACCCCAGGTGTGACTCTTGTTCCCCTCCAGGGGCAACTCTGTCCACCAGGACAGCAAGTCACTGTGGCCACTGACAGCTGTCAGGGATGAGAGCCAGGCCCCAGGCCTCTCAAGGCTCTCCAACCACTGTGACTGTAGAGAGTGGGGGGCCATAGCGCCAGGTGCCTGGCACCCTTTGACCACTCTCCCTTCCACCAGATCAGGGATGACAGCCTGTCCCTGGTCCTCCCCTCTGGGGCTCTATACCGTCCCTCCAGGAGCGACACCCCTAGAGTCCAGAATTGTTAAGGTGCTTGTAGAAGCAGTCCTGCACAATTCTCCCACCAATGCAGGGATGTTAACCTGCAACTGGTCTTCCAACCTGGGGTCTGTACCTTCAGGTTGGAACAGGGCCAGGGGGGAGGCTTGCCTCACCTGCCCTTCCTTCTGGGGTCCTGCACCCCCCAACTAGGAGTGCCCCCTAGAAGACAACATGGTAGGGGCAGTAGCCCCTCCCTCCAGGTCAGGGGGGACACCCTGAACCTGGCCTTCCAATCCAGGGTCTGTACTTTTAGATTGAACTGGGGTGAGGGGTGAGTCTTTACCTCCCCTGCCCCCATTCCCAGGGTTCTGCACCCCCCTCAGGGAGAGTACCCCTAGAAATCACACTGGGGGGTGATTGGGCAAACCGCTCCCCTTTCAGGTCAGTGTTTACCCCCTGCACCTGATCCTCCAGTCCAGGGTCTGTACGCTCAGATTGGACCACTGCCTGGCAACCCAGGACTTCCTGGGGGGCACACCTACCCCCCACCAGGTCAGAGTTTAACCTCTGAACATGGTCATCTAACCCAGAGTCACCACCCTGCGGTTAAACCACTGCCTGGCACACCAGGACTTCCTTGGGAGCACACCTAACCCCCACAAGGGACACACCATCCCCAAGGACCACACAAGAGTCTGGCTGGCGCAGGTCTCCTGTCCCCTGCCCATATGGCAGAGTCTTGATTCCCCCCACCCTAGAAATGGTCACACCAAGGTCATTCCTGTGGGGCTCTGCTCTCAGAGCTGACCCCTGACCCTCCAGGTTCTCCACTGGGGTTTGCAGTTCCCTATCAACCCTCTGTCTGGACTCCTGCACCCCCTCACTAGGAGTGGTACTGCCAGACACCAGAACTGGTGCAATGCTGGCTACAGCTGCCTCCCCAAGATCTCTTGACACTGTGGGGTCTCCCTCAGCAGATGGCCCTATGGTATAGGCTAGGCTCCCCTCCTGGTGTTTCCTCATGGAACTCTCCAGAACCTGGGACTGGATCTCTGGCACCCTGGGCCTCAGCCCATCCCCATTCCCTCTCCTCTGAGACTGGACATGGGGTCTCTCACCCATCCCACTACACTGGGACCTACCTGGGACACTGCAATCCTTCCCTACCTCACCTGGTTGGGAAATACCTAGACCACTCCCCTCAGGAGCACCCCCAAATGCATCTTCAAACTCTCTGGTACTCACCCAGAGGTCTGCTGCCAGTGTAAGTTCCCTGTGGTCAGAGAACTCACACTCCATCTTGTGTTGGCGTAGCTCTGGATAATAAGGACTAGACATATGCTCTCCAACAATTACATCACTCAGCCCCTCAAAAGAATTAACCAAACTACCCTTCACCCAACCACTCAGTGACCGAGCCTTGCAAAAACACCCCACATCACCCTCTTGAGACTGGTGAGACAGTACCTGACTGTCCCTGACACTCAACCCACACTCTTCTGGGATGTCTCCGCACTCCATAACCAGTACCTCTACCTGGGGAGAACCCCTCTCCCTGTCACTCTCACATAGAGTCAGTAGAGTGTCCCTCCCACCAGTAGGAATATGACTCCCCATGCCAGTTCCCCCATCCACCTCAGGAATCCTGTGCATCACTGGAGCTACCTCATATCCCTGAACCTCCTGGTGTGTGTTAACTCCCTCCTTCAAGTATGGCACCACATCTCTGGGTATGCACACTTCTTCAGCAGCACTGGATATAGAATTGTTAGTGCCACCATTCCAGCTGGACCCAGCCCTCATGACTTCCAGCCCTTTCAGTTTTAGCTCAGAAGCCCAAATCATTTTTTTTATCTCTAAGTCCCTCCTCATCTCTACTAATTTCTTTTCCAGTTGCATCCTCAACTCCTCTCCCTTCAACTGGTGAGCCCTCTCTGCCTGTCTGTCTTGTAACTCTTCAGGAGTCAGACCCTTGCATGACACCCTGCTACCTCTCCTGGGGACCCTCCCCCCAGGCGTAACAGGTACCTCTACTACACCACTGTGTATCCTCTGCACTTCCCCATCCACATCCTCCTCCTCTGTGTACCCCCCCCAGCCTCCTTGACTGTCACCCAGGCCCTCAGTGCCTTTTGCAGCTCCCCCTTCCTGGTGGAGCTCTTAACAGGACAGGCAAGATCTTTACAGAACTGCTTCAACTGAGCAACTGAGTACCCTTTCAGTTTCCCTAATTCAAACACAGCTCCAGCTGGTGCATCTTCAGATTGAGAAATGATGGCAACCAAGTGCAAAGTTCCAAAGGCAGAAACAAGTTCCCAATGAAGTTCAAAGAAAAGTCAATCAAGGGATCAGCAAAACTTAGAAGTAGAACAAAAGGAGTCCCACGAGAAAAAAAAGCAAAAATCACAAGACAAGTAGCATGTGGTAATGTAGTGGTCTGCATTGAAAACAATAGTGTACACTTAATCAGTGGATGTCAAGCACAAATGCAAGTCCAATCCCACCCGCTGATCACCAGTGTTAGAAATGGGGTCTTTGGTTGGCAGTCAGGTTACCCCCTGTCCAAGCAAGGACCCTCACTCTAGTGAGGGTAAAGGAGAATCACCCTGAGTTAACCCCCGCTCACCTCCTTGGTACCTTGACACAAGCAGGCAGTCTTAACTCCAGAGTTTAGGTGTAAAGTATTTGTACCAACACACACAGTAACTCAGTGAAAACACTACAAAATGACACAACACAGGTTTAGAAAAATAGATAATAATTATCTAAACAAAACAAGACCAAAACAACAAAAATCAAACATACACAAGTCAAGTTATTAATTGTAAAAGCAAAAGAGTCCTAAATCCTTTTGTAAACAGATAAAACACTGTTAGCGTTGAAAAGTACCTGGGTAGCGTCAAAATAACATGCACGGGCGACTGTGCGTCGAAAAAGGTAAGCGGTGCGTCGATTTCTCACCCACAAGCGAGACCATGCATCGTTTCTCCTTCTCCGGTCGGGTCAGCGCGCCTTGTTTTTCCTCTCTGCAGGAGCGCGATGCGTCGATCCGGGCAGCACTCGGGTCTGGGCAGGCGTTGCGTTGTTTTTCTGCGCCCAGCAAAGTTTACGTCAAAAATCCTGCCGCACGGCTTAGGGAAACCGTGCTGTGTGGGTTGCGATGTTCCCAACCTCCGTTAGCGATGCGGTGCGTCGTTTGTCCAGCTGCGTGTGTCAATCTTCCAGCTACGCTGCAAGTGCTGCATCAATTTCAGCGGCAGAGCTGGCCGCGCATCGTTTCTTCAGCCGCGTCTCGGAGGTTGCGTCGGAAATTTCCCTGCACAACGGTCTGTGTGTGGATTTTCAATTTTGGTCTGCCAGCTTCATCTGTCAAGGCCCCAGGAATTGGATAGAGTACCACTTAGCAGGGCAGGAGTCTCAGCAGAGAGTCCAGGTGTTGGCAGGGGAAGTCTTTGTTGGCCCTGAGACTGCAACAACAGGAGGCAAGCTCAGGACAAGCCCTTGGAGATTTCTTCACAAGCAGGAATGCACAACAAAGTCCAGTCTTTGTCCCCTTTCACCAGGCAGAAGCAGCAACTGCAGGATAGCTTCACAAAGCACAGTCATAGACAGGACAGCACTTCTCCTCAGCTCTTCAGCTCTTCTCCAGGCAGAGATTCCTCTTAATTTCCAGAAGTAATCTAAAGTCTGTGGTTTTGGGTGCCCTTCTTATACCCATTTTGGCCTTTGAAGTAGGCTTACTTCAAAGGAAAGCCTCTCTTGTTTATGAAATCCTGCCCTGCCCAGGCCAGGCTCCAGACACACACCAGGGGGTTGGAGACTGCACTGTGTGAGGGCAGGCACAGCCCTTTCAGTTGTGAGTGACCACTCCTCCCCCCCAGCACAGATGGCTCATCAGGATATGCAGGCTACACTCCAGCTCCCTTTGTGTCACTGTCTAGAGAGAGGTGCAAACAGCCCAAGTATCAAACTGACCCAGGCAGGGAATCCACAAACAGGCAGAGTCACAGAATGGTTTAAGCTAGAAAATGCTCACTTTCTAAAAGTGGCATCTTCAAACACACAATCTTAAAATCAACTTTACTAAAATATGTATTTTTAAATTGTGAGCTTAGAGACCCCAAACTCCACATGTCTATCAGCTCCCAAAGGGAATCTACGCTTTAATCATATTTAAAGGCAGCCCCCATGTTAACCTATGAGAGGGATAGGCCTTGCAACAGTGAAAAATGAATTTAGCAGTATTTCACTGTTAGGACATATAAGACACATTAGTATATGCCCTACCTTAAACATACACTGCACCCTGCCCATGGGGCTACCTAAGGCCTACCTTAGGGGTGTCTTACATGTAAGAAAAGGCAAGGTTTAAGCCTGGCAAGTGAGTACACTTGCCGAGTCGAATTTGCAGTTTAAAACTGCACACACAGACACTGCAGTGGCAGGAGGCCTGATCCATGTTTACAGGGCTACTAATGTGGGTGGCGCAACCAGTGCTGCAGCCGTAATAGTAGCATTTGATTCACATGCCCTGGGCACCTCTAGTGCACTGTACTAGGGACTTACCAGTAAATCAAAAATGCCAATCATGGATAAACCAATCAACCATACAATTTACACAGTGAGCATATGCACTTTAGCGCTGGTTAGCAGTGCTCAGAGTTCAAAAGCCAACAACAACAGGTCAGATAATGTAGGAGGCTGGAGGCAAAAAGATTGGGGATAACCCTGCATAAGGAAAAATGTCCAACAGAAAGGCATCTGAAAACAAGTATTGGCAAAGCAGAGGGGCCTGGCTTTTTTGCATAAATGTTTGGTGAGTAGTCTGGCTAGCTTATATGATTTCCACAGGCTGTCCTATAAAGAAAATCCCATAATGAAGCAACATCATGGACCCCAACAATATGGTAGGTGGGATAAGGGTCCCTTTTCTTGACACACTGCACTAGCAAAGGTTAGAATGTAACCTCAAAGAAAAACGTTATGAAACGTGTTACAAGATGAGGTTTGCATTGTAAGTGGTAAACTTAAAAGTCATATAGACCAAAATATTACGGAGGGGATACTTTTGGCAAGAGGGAAGTATTTTATTTGAATCTTTAGGAAAGGCTTGTGCAAACATCTTTATTTTGTCGGCAAAAGTAGGTATTGTGATGGCAGAGTAAATTAATGAATTTGCAAGGATGATTATTGAATATCACTATGGCCCTCATTATGACACTGGTGGTAAATGCGCTTACCGCTGCGGTGACGGCTGCCAACATACCGCGCGGTGGCAGGTACCTGTTCACCATATTATGACACACACACACCAATCCGACAGAATACTGCCACATACACAAATCCGCCAAACCAAAGGTCAGTGCTAAAGTACCAACACCCATACCATTATGACAACAAAACAATGCCCACCACATTATGACCCAAGAATCACCATGGCAGACATTCAACGGCGGTAAACCATTGGCAGTACACACCAGCATGCTCAGAATGGACACCTAAATACAAAACAACACTACATTGTCCAAAACCGAAACCACACACCTGACACTCAAACACACACCACACCCACCCATCCACAGCACCATAAAACACCCACCCACATTACCCACAACCATTTATGAATGCCAATTATTGCCACCAGACTGAAACCAAGACCACTGAGACAACTACACACACACACCACAAAAACCCACACATCCGTAATGCACCCCACATCCCACACCCCACCACATTACTCAACACCCTCCCTCCAATACACACCACACAACACCCATGTCCCCACTAAGGCACCCCTGTTTCACTGATGAGGAGTTGTGGGTCATGGTGGAGGAAATAGTCAGGGTAGAGCCGCAGCTGTTTGGAGCACAGGTACAGCAAATATCCATTGCCAGTAAGATGGAGCTATGGCGGAGAATTGTGGACAGGGTGAACGCCGTGGGACAGCATCCAAGAACAAGGGACAACATCAGGAAGAGGTGGAATGACCTACGGGAGAAGGTACGGTCGGTGGCAGCAAGGCACCAGCTCACCATACAGAGGACTGGCAGTGGACCCCCATCCCCTACCCCATAGCTCACAGAATGGGAGGAGCAAGTCTTGGCAATACTGCATCCTGAGGGACTCACTGGAGTTGGTGGAGGACTGGACACTGGTGAGTCAAGATTTACTGCTTATCACCCCTCATACCTGCATGCCATCACACCCCCTCACCCTCACTCCCATCACTCCAATACATCCCACACACTGCACCTACACATATGACTAACCCCAATGCCTAGCCCTGCATGCTATACCAATGCATGGACAGCCCTCCCAGCTCTGCATGGACACCCATCACAAAAGCATGGAGAACTAACAAGCCCACAATACATCACCATACTCAAACATAGGCGGCAGGGCAACAGCAATGAAAGAGGGGAAGCCAGGGATGTACAATTTGTCACAGACATGAAGCATAATACATCACTTACATCCCCATAGGTGCACCAGCCAATCTCAGCGGAGAGGAGGTGCCATGTCTAACCAATCCCCAAACAGAAGATGCCCCCAGTGATGATAGTAACTCTGGACTTCAAGATCTGGATGAACTACCTGGACCATCAGGGACCACTGATCAGTCGGAAACCCCAGCTCACTCGCAGTCCACCACAGAGCCTCCCCAATCAGTATCCAACACCACAGCACCCACCCAACATCCCACACCTCTGTCCCCAGGACATGTCAATCAGCAGTGTGCCCACCTGTACAAGGACCCCAGTCCACACCTCACCCACAAGACAATCAGGGTCCTGGGGTCAGTGGCAGTGAGCACACTGTTCAGGGGACAGAGGCACTGGGCTACAGGGACACTGGTAGGACCGCGGTGCGCCAGGGCGAGGACAGGCCCAGGGAACCGACTCCCCAGGAGGCACTCACTAATGTCCTGGGGGCTTACCAACAATCCCAGGACAAGATGGGCCAGATCCTTACCAATATGCAGGAGAACAAGCGGCTGCAGGAGGAACACCATCAGGAGATCAGGGAGAACTTGCAGGCCCTCAGCACCACCATGATCTCCATAGCATGGGTGCTGGCAGACATGGCCAACATCATGACGGAATGGACAGCACACCAGCGGGCCCCTACCACTAGCCAGCCCACTGACCAGCCCTCCACTTCCGCTGCAGCTAGTGGGCAGGAGGCCCTGCCACAGGACCCACAGGCCACCAGCACCCCTCCCCCTGCAGAAGGTCAACCACCCCTCAAACGTTCCCTGCGACCCAGACAGAAGCCAGAGACACTTGCCAAGACTAAGACCACTGTCAGGAAATAAGACCCTCCTGAATGTCCCCCTTGTGTCCCACCCTGTCACCTTGTCCACTTTGAACTGCCTTTGCTCCCCTTCCTATGGCCATTGGACACTGGACCTGTGATACAAACAGAATGGAACCATACCCTGGACTTTCCCCTACCATCACCCCATTCCATTGCACTTTCCCATCAATTATTTGCACTACAATATACACCCTTGAACACAACTTAACTGATAGTGTTTAATGTGATGAAAATATGCATTTATGGAAACAGTCACATCATGTGCAAATGATCTGAAAACTGTGATAGCATGCAATTAATGACTAGTATCTGTCTGTAGTCATCACATCAGTACACTGTTGTAATATCAGCCAACATCTGCAAAATGAGAAGCCATTGGTCACGGTAAGTAGAGATGCAAAGGATGTGAATGCCATCCTGCTACAGCCACACAGATAAAACAATAGTCAGAGGAATGGTCAGTTACACTGTCTCACCTGTGTATCATTGGAAGTATTGAAGTATAACGAATGTTCTGTTGTCCACATCCTCATCCTCTGCCTCCTCATTCTCACTGTCCTTAGGGTACACTGCTGCCACAGGGGCATTTCCAGTCTCCTCCTCCTGTAGATAAGGCACATGTCGTCTGAGGGCCAGGTTGTGCCACATGCAGCATGCCACTACTATCTGGCAGACCTTCTCGGGTGAGTAGCGCCGTATCCACCTGTCAGATGCCGGCATCTGAACCTGGCCTTTAGGAGGCCGAAGGTCCTTTCGATAGTTCTCCTGGTTCGCTCATGTGCATCATTGTAACGAATCTCAACCCCTGTCCTGGCATTCCTCACAGGGGCCAGGAGCCACAATAGGTTTGCGTAGCCTGAATCACCTGCAAGTATTAAGGGACAAACATTAACCTTACACAATGGTATGGGGTTAACGCCAGAAGACATACACTGACACACATTGGGTGGGCACTCAGGCTCACCTATTAGTCACACTCTGTGCCTCTGTACTTGTGCCATCAGCTGTGGGATGCTGATATTCGTCAGAACAAAGGCGTCATGCACTGACACAGGATACTTGGCAGTGACGTGGGAGATGTACTGGTCCGCCAGGCACACCATTTGCACATTGAGTGAGTGGAAACTCTTCCAATTCCTGAACACCTGTTCATTCTGGCGTGGTGGGGAGACAAACGCAATATGTGTTCCGCCAATCGCCCCAACAATATTTGGTATATGTCCCATTGCATAGAATCCTGCCTTCACAGTGGCCAAATCTTCCACCTGGGGGAAAGCGATGTAGCTGCACATGTGTTTGACCAAGGCAGACAGAACCCTTGCCAGCACGACTGAGAACATTGGCTGTGACATTCCTGCTGCCAAGCCCACTGTCACTTGGAAAGAACTAGTTGCCAGGAAATGGAGCACTGACTTGCACAAGAGGGGGGATCCCAGTGGGATGATGGATAGCTGATATCAGATCAGGCTCCAATTGGGCACACAGCTCTGTGATTGTGGCCCTGTCTAGTTTATAGGTGATATTATGTGTCTGTCCTCCAGTGTAGCCAAGTCCACAAGGGGTCTGTACACGGGGGCTTGTCTCCTCCTCCTATTCATCCACACTGGTAGGTATTTAAGGGACACAAGAGTGAGTAGGCTGTCACAATTTGTACAATGGAGAACCACGACCTCAGTGTACACAGAGCATTAATGTGATGGGACAGTGGGAATGGCAATGTATGTGCAATCGTCAGCAATGACGCAGTTATGGATTATCTGAATGTTGTCCACCACCATTAAATGGCGACCGCCTGTCCTGCATATAGGGACAGGTGGAAGTGAGGTAACTCCATCGACATTGGGTGTCATGGTGGAAGGCGGTCTCGCACCGCCATGCAATTCCTCATTGGCTAATATCGGGCTCTATGGTGTACAGTGGCCAATGGGGATGAGCAGCGGTGGTGACGGTGCACACCGCCGCGGATGTGACTGCCACATTTTCTATCTGAATCCTCATTTGAGTCCTGACTTTCCACAGGACAACACCTACACTGCATGTGCTGCTGTGACCTGTGTCTGGAACCTACTTTGGCTCGTGTGACTGGGAAAAGGGCCCCTGTCTTCACTTTGGAGGAGTTGGAGCGTTTGGTGGAAGGGGTCCTACCACAGTATGGACCGCTGTATGGGCCTCCAGACCAACAGGTGAGTACACCTTGGGCACAATGCATGTGCCAAGGTTGCATGGAGATGTGTGTGCAAGCATTGTGTAATTTGGGGGGGTGGTATATCTGTTGGCAGTGTACATGGTGGGCGCTGGGTGATCCGTGTGCCAATGGAGATGGAAATGGGATTTGTGGGCCACATGTGTGACAGGCTGAATTGTATGTGTAATGGTGTCCTTACATCTGTATTACCTCTGCAGGTCAGTGCCCATCAGAAGAAGGGATTGTGGCGTGCCATCGCCAAGGACGTGCGAACCCCGGGTGTCTACAGCAGGCAGAGCACCCACTGTTGGAAAAGGTGGGAGGACCTGAGACACTGGGCACGGAAGATCGTGGATGCCCAGCTGAGGATGGCCTCCCAACGAGGAAGGGGTGCCCGTCGAAACCTGACCCCTCTGATGGCGGGCATACTGGCACGGGCGTACCCAGATATGGATGGGCGCTTGAGGGCATCACAGCAGCCACAAGGGGGTGAGTACAGTGGGCGTAACTACAATCATTGGTAGGTGGCATGGGATCCGGGTGGTGGTTGTGAGTCAGTGGGTGCCTCTTAATGCCAGGTCAGACATTGCAGCGTGACCCAGCTCAAGGGTAATGGGTATATAGCCCATTCAGGAAACCTAGCTAGGTTGTATTCCATGTCAGGCAGGGCTTAGTGGGTCCCAGAAGGGCTGCAGTTGGCGGTGTTTGGCCCTCATCTTGCTGTGGCACCTAGCCAATTGATTGCCAATGTGGTGCATAGTGCTCAATCCTGAACCCTGTGTGTGATGGTAACGTGTACGCCAACTGTGGCGTTGGTGCTGTAATTCACCCATTGTTCCCTTTCTTTCTCTCCCCCCCTTTTTTCTTCTGCCATCCTGTCCATGTGTGCATTAGCATCATCTGGCGGAGGAGCAGGGGCAGCGGCGACTGAGGGAGCTGCATCCCACAGGACCCAGGAAGCAGAGTCCACTGACGCCGAGGGAACCAGTGGGACGGAGGGTGAGGGGAGCACCATAGCGGAGAGAGGAGGTGACAACACTAACTCTGATTCCTCCTCCGATGGGAGCTCCCTGGTTGTGGCAGACACTTCTGGGACCACCCCAGCTCCAGGTACAGCCGCCACACCCTGTACCAGCACCGCCCACCCAGTAGCCCCTCAGCGAGTTGCTCGTGTCCGCTTACCCAGGAGGGTGGGCATCTCCTTCGCCCCAGGCACCTAAGGCCTTGCCCCAGTGAGCCCTGCTGCCCTGAGTGAAGAGGCTATTGATCTCCTGAGAACCATCTCTGTAGGGCAGTCAACCATAGTGAATGCTACCCAGGGACTGGCATCCCAGATGCAGCAATGCAATGCATTTCTGGAGGGGATCCACGGTATGTTGGCGGCGCAACACAGATCGTTCCAGGCTCTGGCCTCCTCTCTGATGGCAGCCATTGTTTCTGTTCCTACACTCCCCCCTCCAACTACCACTTCCCTGTCCCAGTCTCCTCAACCCTAACCCATCCCATGCACACATACAGACAAGCATGCACACAAAACATCAGACAAGAGTAGCACAGTCAAACACAGGCAGCACACTTCAGGCCACAGGCACTCACACAAACAACAGACAGTTGCACACACAACCACATCCACTGCCTCCACTGTCTCCCCATCCTCCTCCTCCCTCACAGTCACATCCACACTCACACCTGCATGCACTGCTTCAACAGCTAGCACCACCATCACCACACCAAGCAGCACACACACCTCACTAGCAGAAACCTCCACAACATCCATACACGCATCCCCTCTGTCCTCCCCCACCCTGTCTGCCCCCCCTCCTAGGGGACACAAACACAGTCACTCAGACACTCAACAGCTATCCACCTCACATCAGCACACCGCCCGAGCACCTGCATCCAAGTCTAGCAGACGTACTCCTCCAACAACCACTCCCTCAACCTCCACTCCCATCCCACCTCCCTCATCCCACCCCACCAACCCTAAGAAACTTTTCCTTGCCCAACTTGACCTCTTCCCTCCCCCTCCACCCCCAATCCTGCCCGTAAGAGCAGGGTCCGAATGACCCAGCCCAGCACCGCAGCCTAACAGTCCACGTAGACAGTGGAGCCACCTCCTAGTCGTGGAGGCAAGAAAGTGAAGGATCACACTCCACTAGCCAGGAAAGGGAAGGATCCCACTCCACCAGCCAGGAAAGGGAAGGATCCCACTCCACCAGCCAGTAAAGGGAAGGAGCCCACTCCACCAGCCAGGAAAGCAAAGGGTCCCACTCCACCAGCCAGGAAAGGGAAGGATCCCACTCCACCAGCCAGGAAAGGGATGGTTCCCCCTCAACCAGCCCGGAGGAGTAAGGCTTCCACTCAACCACCAATGACAGCAGTGGATCCCACTCAACTACCAATGGCAGCAGCAGTTCCCACCCAACCACCAATGACAGAAGAGGTTCCCACTCAACCAACAATGACAGTAATGGTTCCCACTCAACCACCAATAACAGTAATGGTTCCCATTCAACCACCAATGAATGCAAGAAGCCCTCACCTCCAGCTGAGACAAAGCAGCCCTCACCTCCAGCAGAGACTGCCCAGGAGACACCTGCCCCAGCAGAGACAATGCAGCCCTCACCTCCAGCAGAGGCTGCCCTGAGGACACCTACCCCAGCAGAGACAATGTAACTCTCACCTCCAGCAGAGGGCATATAGGCCACCCTCCAGAGACAATTGTACAAGGAGCCCCCTCCAGAAACAGTGGGCAAGTTCCTTACTTCAGAGACTGTGACCTTGCACTCCCCAGCATCGGGAAATGGGCATGAAGCCCCCTCCAGAAGCAGTGGGCAAGTTCCCCACTTCAGAGACTGTGACCGTGCACTCCCCAGCATTGGAAAATGGGCATGGAGCCCCCTCCAGAACCAGTGGGAGAGTTCCCCACTTCAGCTGAGGTGCCCCCCACCCCTCTTTCCCCTGAGGTGCCTGCCCACATCCAACATGTTGCCCCTGCACAGTTTGGTGCGGTGAATATCAGGATCAACTTGGGGCTTGGACGCTGCCCTGTGGCCATGTGGGCCTTTTGTACTTTGGACTGGGCATTGGCTCTTTCTGGACAATGGTTCATGTATAATATTTGTCACTTCGGTACTAATGGTGGTTGTTGTCATGCAAATACATTTTCAATTCTCCCTTACTGTTGTCCTTACGTTATTATGACGTGTGTCCTGTGACACTGTTTTTCATCTGCAGCTGGTTGTGTGTATGGTGTGTTTGTGAATGGTGTGTCTTGTGCATGTGTGTGTCACTCTCCTTTTCCTCCCTCCCTCCCTTGTGTGCTAGGCAGCTGTACTCACCATCGTCGTCTTCATCAGCGTTGGCGTTCCAGGTGGAGCATGGCATAGAAAAGCATCGGGAAGACCTGCAGTTCTGGTTCCATGGCGGTAATGATCTTCTCTGTGTCTCTAATGGTGAGTCTTTGACCTTCTGTGTTGTGTTTCTCCCAGGCTTTTGATGGCGTTGGTACTGCCCCGGAAATCATGGCGGTGTGCTGTGTCATAATATGATGGGCGGTACCTTATCTTCTGCCTGGCTGTTGATGGCTACCCCGTGGTCAGTGATGTTTACACCCTGGCAGCTGGTGTGATACATTGGCTGTCTATGGTAGGTGTCAACGCCATGGTCATAATTTGGTGGTAAATACCGCCAGCCTGTTGGTGGTATTATCGATACTTTATCACTCACCGCCAATGTCATAATGACCACCTATGTCTTTATGACAGGTGAAGGTATTGAAATAGCACACTCTTGTTAAACAAAAAGCCTTAAAATTTTATGTCTGAAAGATAAATACATTGATCAACACCCCATGGCTGTCAATTAGCTATTAGCTACATGTCATGCCTAATCTGCAGTCCAATAAAAGGACTACTTGATGCCACAACACCAAAACACAATGCAAACACCAAAGAGGCAAACTGACTATCCATGAAATGTCATGGTCTTGATCGACAGCCCCTCCAAGCAATGGCAAACCATGAAAAACATATGAGAGCCAATGAGTGAACGGGAATAACCAAAAGCCTATTCTCTCTGTACTTGTTTTTAGGGAGCCTTTTTGAAAAATTAATGACATGAGTTTTTCAGAGAGTTTTTGGTCACGAGATAGGAAAATGGGAAAATCTGCAAATTCCTAGTATATTTTCCCTAAAACAGGTGACCACAGCATACAATTCCACCTCCCTCTCAACTACAATGAAATCTTTATTGGAAGGCAGACATCCGGAATACTCAGAGTCAAATGGGAAGACTGCACCAATTGGAAGGCATGCCAGATCCTTCTGCAGCCACACAAACATGAACACATTAATATCATCACTGGGCCTGATTCAGAGGTCTTTTTGCAAACCTCAGTTCTACTTATTCTCAATGTGTGATAGGCCTGCTCCTCATTGACTGAATCCACATTTGGAAATATGAATGGCTTTCACTGGGACTCTTCCTGGGAAATATATGTAAATATGGACAATTTTTAACAGCTGTAGGTCTAAGTGATGGGTGGGAACAGGGATCTACCAGAGGAGGGGCACACAACAAAGTAATAACTGTATTATTCACACACTTCCCCAAAGGTGCTTCTTCATATGTCTAAGCAAGTACACTTGAGGACCGGTTTGCAAGCTGACTTTCTGTCAGCCACTGTGTCAAATGTAAGTTCTCTGCCATACTGGTGAATACAATTCGGCTACATTTTGAGTTGTCTGCCCTGGTGGCTAAGGCTCCTCAACCAAAATGGCTGCCTAGTGCGCCTCAACCAAAATGGCTGCCTAGTGGCTGAGGCTCCTCCACCAAAATGGCTGCCTTTGCATTAGGAGAATCTATTTTGGGAGGTGGCCATAGTGCATGATGGAATTTCATCCATGAATGCGGACAATGAAAATGTGCCCCCAAAAGAGAAGAACATTGTGGGTACCCTGGGTTTTACTCTCCCTAACATGCTGGTGAGCCTACTCACCTCTTGGTGAAGGGCCACTATATTTTGTATGTTAGTGTTTTGTGGAGCTCCAAACATGGTTGCAGGCAAGATATACAAGGCACCCTGAAAACGACTACTCTGCCACCATCTGTGGCATAGAAGCCGTTACACTTAAGTGGACCATTAGAAGTATATACCGGTAGCAGTTCTTCCATAGTTAACTCCAAAAATCATGGAGATGTCAACTTGTTTGGCAGATTCACTACCTCTTCAAAAGTAACCAAACAAGCATTAGCAAATAGTCTTGGCTTTAACGTGCTAATGTTTGCAAACACAGGCATACCACAATATACAAAACCAAAATCTTGGCACAAGCAGAGTCAAATGAGCTCAAGCGATGTCATCAAGGTAAACAGCAGCACAATTCAAACACTGAATTCTGCTTGTCTGTAAACAAAACGTGCAAATAGATTTAGCATTAAGACCTCATAATTCTTGTCCAGACAGTGGAATGTGGAATTTTTCCTTCTGATGGGTAAATTTCATATTTTCTTAATACAACTTGTAAACAAGAGTTGTCATCGACTTGCAAAACATGAGTGGCCTGAGTGTGAGACTTAAATAAAGTTTTTACAGACATACGCTCTCACTGTAAGACCTGTGAGACACTAAACCGATAAGTATTGCACAATACAGAACACTATCCAGGCGATAGGGAATTTTCTATGGAATGTTCTCCCCACTGACCTGTGTGGTAGCAGAATATTAGAACCAAAATACAGTCTGACAAAATATTGTGTCCAAAATACATTTTACACAAATATCACTACACTAGAGATAATAGAATATCTAACCTACACTCAAAGAGGTGATATTTGTGTAAACAATATTTTTAGGACACAATATTTTTATGAGGTGATATTTGAGATAAAGTTATTGTAACAGGTGTATGTCAGAAATATTGTTTTATAAAAATATTTTATTTAAAAAATTGAGAATCAAAATATCCTGAAGATAAGTACATATAGCCTGGGATAGAATTCTTGACTCCACCTCCAAGTAACTTGAAGATGTGTGTATATATATATATATATATATAAAAAAAACAAAGGTTACAGGGATGATATAGTGAGGATTTTATAGATAGAGTTATTTCAAGGAACTATAATTTGTGCCCCAAGGTAACTATAACTCACGCCCCTGCCAAGCATAGTTTTCTCATCAATAATTTGACTGCTAATTTTACATTGATATTTTTAATCATGTTATAAAAGATGTGATGAGTGCTGTAATAGGTGGGGTGATTAGCAGTGCATGGTGAGGACACAAGTTGCAGTTACCTTAGGGCACAAGTTGTAGTTACTTGAAATAACTCTAACTATATCAGCTGAATTTATATGATTTTGTACATTTGAAATGTGAGCCTAAGTATAACATCTCTGTAACCTTTGTTTTTATAAGTGAATGTCTATTTTTCTTTAATTCTATTTCCTAACTATAACGTCCTTTGTTTTTTACAGTGAATTTCTATGTTTTTTTAAAGTAAAGTAATTTTAAAGACTTTGATGGTCATTATGACATTGGCGGTCTATTCCAAAGACCGCCGTGGTGAGAGCTGCCAACAGACCGTCGCAGAGGCGGTATTCCACCCGCCAGATTATGACACACAAACACAAAACTGGCAGAAAACTGCCACAACCACAAGTCCACCACACCCAACTAAGGCGAAAACCTGTCAGACCCATTACCCACACCGCTACACCAGCAAAACACCGCCCTCCAGATTATGACCCACGAATCACCACAGCGGACATTCAACGGCGGTCAACCACTGGTGGTGCACACCGTTGCAGTGAAATTGGGCACCGATCACCACTACAAGCCAACATTGGTCAGTTCAAAAACCCCACACCTGTCACATAAACACACACCCTACACACCCACCAACAGCACTATAAAACACACCCGCACAACCCACAATCCCTTGCAAACACGAAAAGACTGCCACACCTTGCCAGGCCAATCCCTTACAGAAATGCACACAAACACCAGATCCACCCATACATTTGTCACGCATCACACACCACACACCCTACTACAACACTGAACACCCTCTGCACAACGCACACAATAGGCATGTCACCACAAAAGCACACCCGTTTCACAGATGAGGAGTTGCGGGTGATGGTAGAGGAAATCGTCAGGGTAGAGCCACAGCTGTTTTGTGCACAGGTCCAGCAGGTCTCCATTGCCAGGAAGATGGAGCTATGGCGGAGGATCGTGGACAGGGTGAACTCCGTGGGACAATATCCACGCACAAGGTACAACATCTGAAAGAGGTAGAACGACCTTGCATCAAGGCACCAGGTTGCCATCATGAGGACCGGTGGTTGACCCCCACTGCCTCCCCCACAGTTGACAGCATGAGAGGAGCAAGTCTTGGCAATACCCCATCCTGAGGGCCTCACTGGAGTCACTGGAGGGCTGGACACAGGTAAGTCACCATTACTATCCTACCTCCACCAATTCATGGATGGCATGTCACCCCCTCACCCCGACTCCCCACACCCCACCCCATCCCACACAGAGCATCAGCCCAATGACCACATGTAAATCCATACCCCTGCATGCCCTACCCACTGCAGGCACACCCTTCCCAGCACTGCATGCACAAACACCAGCAACGCATGGATTGCATGTAGTACTACCAATCCCACAATCCAACAGCATACACTACCAAGGTGGGAGGACTACACCAAACCCATAGGGAAAGGTAGAAATGCGGAAAATATGGCATACAATGACCTTAACAAATCCCTTATATCCCCACAGGTGCCCTAAACAATGTCAGCGGCGAGCAGGTGCCACGGCCACTAGAAGATGCCCCCAGTGATGACAGCAACTCTGGATGTCTCGAGCTTGATGAACTCTCTGGCCCATTTGGGACCACTGGTCAGTCAGCTTCCACATCCCACAGTCAGTCCACCACAGGGCCCCCTTCTCTGACTCAAACACCACAGCAGCCACCCACCGTCCCCAATCCCCTGTTCCCAGGACACGTCGATCAATAGTGTGCCAACCTGTCCCAGGACCGGAGTCAACACTACACAGGCAAGACAAAGAAGGCTCTGGTGTAAGTGGGGGTGGGCACATCGTTCAGGGGACACAGGCATGGGGGCCAGGGACAGTGGGAGGTCAGCTGTGCGCCAGGGGGACCAAGACCAGGGAACCGACTGCCCAGGCGGCACTCACACATGTCCTGGGGGCATACCAAAAATCCCAGGACAGGATGGGCCAGGTCATCACCATCATGCAGGAGAACCAGCGGCTGCAGGGGGTACACCACCAGGAGGTCATGCAGCAGTTGCAGGGCATAAATGGCAACATGGCCTCAATTGTAGGGGATCTGGGTGACATGGCCAATACCATGCGGGAGAACAGAGCACACCAGCTGCCCACTACCACTAGCCACTCCACTCAGCAGCCATCAACATGTGCTGCAGCTAGTGTACAGGAGGACCTGCCACAGAACCCACAGGCCACCAACACCCCTCCCTCTGCAGCAGAAGAACCACCCCTCAAACGTTCCCTGTGACCCAGACAGGCACCAGAGACTGTTACCAAGACCACTGCCAGGAAATGAGGCCCTCCAGAATGTCCCCCTTGTGTGCCACTGAGTCACCTTGTTCACTTTGGGCTGCCATTGCTCGTCATCCTATGGCCCCATGGACATTGTGCCTGTGCTCCAGGCCAACTGGACCACTACACTGTGGTTTTCCTCAACCATCACCCCACTCTGTTGCACTATCCCTTCATTGTTATAACTTCAATAAACACCCTTGAACACAACCGGAGTAATAGTGCTTTATCAGACAGAAATGTGCAATGTAATGAACTGTATTATCCTGTGCAAATGTCCTGTAAAATGTGAATCCATCAAATAAATGTTGTGAAGCAGTCTGTAGCCATCACATCAGTACACTGCTGTGACCACACCAACATCTGCAAAAAGGGAAGGCATAAGTGACAGTCAATTGAAAGGTTAAGGCAGTGATTGGCTCAACACAGCTGGCACACAACACTCAAAGGAAATGGAGACGTGAGCAGATCTACAGTCTTATCTGAGTGTCATTGGAAGTACTGCTGTATATGTGCCCTGTTGTCCACATTCTCCTCCTCCTCCTCACTGTCCTCAGGGTCCACTGCTGCCACAGGTGCATTGTCACCCCTCTCCTCCTGCAGGTACGGAACATGGCGTCTGAAGGCCAATTGTGCAGCATGCAGCATGCCACCACAATCTGGAAGACCTTCTTAGGGGCGTAGCATAGGGACCCACCTGTCAAATGGAGGCACCTGAACCTAGCTTTCAGTAGGCTAAATGTGCATTCTACAACCCTTCTGGTATGGCCATATCCCTCATTGTACTGATTTTCAGCCCCTGTTCTCGGATTCCTACAGGGGTCAACAGCCAGGACAGGTTTGGGTAGCCAGAGACACCTGGAAGTAGTGAGGGACCCACATTACCCATTTACAATGGTATCGAGTACATCTCCAGTTGCCATACACTGAAATGCATTGTGTGAAGACTCATGCTCACCTATGAGCCACACTCTGTGCCTCTGTAGTCGTGCAATCACCTGTGGGATGCTGCTATTCCTCAAGACATAGGCATCATGCATGGATCCAGGAAACTTGGCAGTGACATGGGAGATGTACTGATTTGCAAGGCACACCATCTGGACATTAATTGAGTGGAAACTCTTCCTATTCCTGTATACCTTCTCATTTGCCCTGGGAGGGACCAAGGCAATATGGGTCCTGTCAATGGCCCGATCACATGTGGTATGTGTCCCATGGCGTAGAATCCAGCCTTCACAGTGGGCAAATCTTCACTCTGGAGGAATGCAATGTAGCTGCTCATGTGTTTGAGCAAGGCAGCCAAAACCCTTCCAAGAACTATCGAAAACATTGACTGTGACATTCCTGCAGTCAAGCCCACTGTCACCTGGAAAGAACCACTTGCCAGGAAGTGGAGCACTGAGAGTACCTGTACGACAGGGGGAATAGCTGTAGTGCTACGGATACCAGGTATTAGATCTGGCTCCAATTGTGCACACAGCTCAGCAATGGTGGCCCTGTCCAGACGGTAGGTGAGTATGACGTGCCGGTCCGCCAGTGTAGCCAAGTTCACAAGGGGTCTGTACACAGGTGCTTGCCTCCTCATCCTCCGCAGTGGTTGGTATCTAAGTGAGCCAAAAGTAAAATGGGTGTGACTACAGGACCTATAGACACACAACATCATAGTACACAGTGCATGTATGTATGTAGGAGACTGGAATTGTCTAGGTGTGAACAGTCGTTACCAATGACGCACATATTCCCAACATGAGTACGAGCAGTAGGAAATGGCAAACGCCTGTCCTGTATGCAGGGACAGGTGGAATTGACCTCACTCCGCCGGCGTTAGGCATTATGGCGGAAGGCGGTCTGCACCTCCGTGCTACTCCTCGTTGGCTAACATGCGGCTCTATGGAGTACAGGAACCAATGATGATCAACGCCGGCGGTGACAGTGTTCAGTATTGCTGACGTGACTGCCATTTTCTTTCTACCACTTCACTTGATTCCTGACTCTCCACTGTACTACATCTCCACTGCGTGTGCTGCTGTGACCTGTGTCTGGAACCTGCGATGGCCCATGCTGCAGGGGAAAGGGCCCCAGCCTTCACATCCGAGGAGTTGGAGAAGCTTGTGGATAAGGTCCTACCCCTGTATGGGCAGTTGTATAGGCCTCCAGACTAACAAGTGAGTACATCATGGGTACGTTGGATGCAACATAGCTGCATGTAGATGTAGATGTGTGTGCTAGCAGTGTGTCATTTGGGGGGGGTTGGCTGCATGCAATGTGTATGCAGAGGTTTGGTTCATGTGTGTGCTTGATGAGGGGTAGATGAAGTATGTGAGACATTTGTGTGAAGATTGGATTATATAGTTCATGTTTTCCTTCTGTCTGTGTCTCCTCTGCAGGTCAGCACCCATCAAAAGAAAGGGTTGTGGCGTGCCGATGCCAAGGACGCGTGGACCCTGGGGGTCCATAGCCGGCAGAGCACCCACTGCAGAAATTGGTGGGAGGACCTGAAGACCGCAGAGGCCCAGCTGGTGACAGCCTCCCAATGTGGGAGGAGTTACCATCAGACCCTGACCCCCCTAATGGACTGCATACTGGTGGTGGCCAATCCGGAGTTGGATGGGCGCTTGAGGGCAGCAGTGCAGCCACATGGGGGTGAGTACCGACTGTGTGGTATTTTGTATTTGTTGCCTGCCATGGGGTTTGGGTACAAGGTTATAGTCAGTGGATGCCCCAATATATCGGTTTAGCTATTCCTGTGTGGTCCTGCTTAGCTATGTAGGGTGGTATGCATATTTGGTATTGCTAAGTAGCTAGCATACCATGGCAGACAGGGCTTAGTCCCAGTAGGTGTGCAGTTGGTAGTGTTTGGGTTCCTTACTGCTGTTGTACCTAGGTAATGGTTTGTCACTGTGGTCCATACTGCGCAATGTAAGTCCCAGTGAGTGATTGTAATATGTATGCCATATGTGCTGTTGGTGCTGTGATTTACCCTGTGCTACCTTTCCCTCTCCTCCCTCTCTCCTTTTGTCATCATGTCCATGTGTGCATTAGCATCATCTGGTGAAGGAGCAAGGCCACCTGCGAGTGGGGGAGCTGCAGCCCATGGGACCCAGGAGGCAGAGAGCACAGATGCCGAGGGGACCAGTGGGTTGGAGGGTGAGGGGAGCACCACAAGGGAGACAGGAGCGACTACTACAGACTCAGATTCCTCCTCCGATGGGAGCTCCCTGGTGGTGGCGGACCCCTCTGGGACCACCCCAGCTACGTCGTCTTCCACCACCCCCGTACCAGCACCACCTTCCCAGTAGCCCCCCACCCAGTTGCCCATGCCTACTCACCCGGCAGGCTGGGCTTCTCCTTCATTCCAGGCACCTCAGGCCCTGCCCCACTCAGCCCAGCTGCCCTCAGTGAGGAAGCTATTGACCTCCTGAGTTCCATCCCTGTAGGGCAGTCAACCATAGTGAATGCCATCCAGGGGCTGGAATCCCGAATGCAGCAATGCAATGTCTTCCTGGAGGGCATTCACGGTGGGTTGGCTGCCCTACAGAGATCATACCAGGCTCTGGCCTCCTCTCTGATGGCAGCCAGTGTCCCTGGTTCTTCCGCCCCCCCCCCTCCAACTACCTGTTTCCAGTCCCATAGCCCTCTCCCCCAACCCATCCCACATACACAATCTGACAAGCATGCACACAAAACAACAGACAGGATTTGCACAGACAAGCAAAGCCACCACTTTTCACTTCACAAGCACACACACAGTCAATACGCAGATGCACATACTACAACAGCCACTGCCTCCACTGTCTCCCCCTCCCTTTCCTCCCTCACAGTCACATCAGCACTCATACCTGTATGCACTGCATCATCAGTCCCAGATCCTTCCACCTGTACAGCCTTGCCCACAGACACCACAACAGCAGACAAGCAGACATGCACCCCACACACCACATGCAGTCACCACCGCCGCCATCACCACCTCATGCAGCACACCCACCTCACTTGCAGATACCACCACAACATACATACACACGTCCTGTTTGTCCCCTCCTACCCTGTCTGCCCCCTCCAAAGACACATAAACACTCCCACTCAGACACGCAACAGCCATCCACCTCACACACACACACTGTCCATGCACCTGCACCCAAGTTCAGCACAGCTCCTCCTCCTACAACCACTCCCTCTACCTCCACTCCCAATCCTCCTCCCACACCCCGCCCCATTGGTCCTAAGAAGCTTTTCCTTTCCTGCCTTGACCTCTTCCCTCCCCCACCCCCCATCCTGCCCGTAAGAGAAAGCCCAGTACCTCCAGCTCCCAGTCGACTCCTGTTCCTCCCCCTAAAAGTACACCTGCCACTAAGGGGAAAAAGAGTGGCACTCCGCCCCCCCATCCCAAGGCCACTCCTCCACCCCTAAACAGAAGGGCAAAGACCCGTCCCCTCCCAAGCCTAAGGACCGCCTCCCAAAATGAAGCCCCCTCCCACCCTCCTCCCCCCTGCCTTCTGAGGTGCCTGCCTACCATCTCCATGATCAAGATCGTTGTATTCCGCCTGCCTAAAGATGGCTACCGCCGTAGTCAGTGGACGGACCGCACTGGCAGTTCAGGTGGTATATTGGCTGTCTGTGGGAGGGATCACGGCAATGGTCATAATTTGGCGGTCTTCACCGCCATCGCTGGTGTGGAGGTCAGCCGACCGCCAATGTCAAGATGAGGACCTTTATGTTAATATAACCACTGCAGAGCACTGCCTTGTGCTATGCGCAGCGGCGCTTGGCTAGGGCCAAAATACAAAGCACTATTAAAATCAACTGACTCAAAGGTGTTGCTCAGTCTGCGCATACATCAATCAAATTTAACAAATAGTTAAATTATTTTTATGAGTGAAGAGACAACCCTACCATGGTCCAATCAGGGACTAGCATGTGTGAGGATGAACACATGTAGGCAAAACAAAAAGAACAAAATGGACCAAAAGAATTTGGAAAAATTAAAAACTCGGGACAGTCAGGTTCCAACTAAGGTGAACAAAGTTGAATAAAAAGGGGAAACAACCCTCAGCATGTCAGGAGCTCGATTAAGAGTCACCTGAAGGGGCTTGGGGAAATTCTAAATCTCAATGGGACAATTCAAATGACATGGGCAAGGTAGAGAGAAATATACCTATCCTTGGGTTCAGCATACAAAGATTCTTCTTCGGCAAAAGTTCAATTTGAATGGCATCTGGGGAACTGAAACATCTTCTCTGCCTCTGGACCTGAATGCATCTGAACCTGAATCCGACTCTAAATCTGACCAAAATACAATGCAGTATCAAAGTTCCTAAAATGATTTGATTTGCAGGGGAATCAGTTCATGTTACGTTAGAGGGGCACCATCCAATAAAATCGATAACAAGAGTCCAAACTGCAACATGTGCATTCATTTTCAGGATCATCCTGAGAACATCTTCCATCCGTGTGAATCCATGCCGGTTTGAAGCAATTGTGAACAATGTCAGTCTATGTTCCACACTGTTCCGGTTTCAAGGACAATATGGTACAACTTTTCCATGTTTCATCAATAGGATCTATTACCAAAAGTCTAAGCTTCTGATAGGAGCAAAATCTGAAAGACTTCACACTACGAAAAAATAAGTCAGCATTTCTAACAAGATCACAAAATACAACCTCTGCAGGAATTTACTTATGCTACCGCAGAAAGTCATGACATTACATTCAATTAATATGTTTTAATAAAACACAAATAATATACAATCTTATAAATTCAACATTATTAATAATTTATAAATAATATATAAGTATTATGCATATCATATTCAATTTAAATGTGCACAAAGTCTGTTAATGCATGTCAATAGATATAGGCAGAGTACTACATTTTTTTCTATTTTTCGCATGTATTTCAAATCAATAATCACTTGAAATTTAATATAATTTCAATATATTCTCTTAGTCTAGAGTCTATATCACATTTTTAAACCACTGTATTTCTACTAACATTGAATGTAATTTAAATATCACCTAAGTCGAACTCATTATAAAAAGGCACTTTCATAAACATGTCAGGGCAACTTTCTAAGTTTTAAACTAGCAGTGTTCTGTGTCTAAAAAGGCATATACTCTCACAATCTGATGAGTTTTGTGACACGAGGGACGCCACTAAATTTCAAGCTCTGTCGGGTGAATGAGTGTCTGAGTGAGCTTGTGAGTGGGTGTATGAATGCCTCAGTGGGTCTGTGAGAATGTGAATCTTTTTTTTGTTATATTCACAAATTTTTTGTGATGTTACATGGGGGGACCGCGCTGAGCGTTTACATTTATTTGTGAATATTGCATGTAGTTAAAAAATAAATTGTTCTTTATTTTAAACACATGATATCACCCTCAAAACTCTTATATCCCACCCTGGGGTCAAAGTATCTCTACACCGACCCCCTATACCACGTTCCTTGTTTATTTTCAGCCCCAGGTATTGTGTCCCATAAGTTAAAATGGCAGCCAGAACTTTCTGCTCAGGTTGGGGCCAGCCAATCACGGCATTCCTGTTTGTGCGTGCATTCGCAATTTGTAGCAAAATCTTTGTGGCCCTAAATATACAAATTTGGATTGTCTTTAATATCTGGAAAACTACTAAACAAATTTACACCAAATAATAAAAAGTGTGATCTGTGGACCAAAAGCTACCTTTCTGCCAAATTTCGTCCAGGGGTTCAGGCTGCAGGCGTGTCTCTATGGAAATTAACATGGGAATCACACTTTTTTTGACCCCCCCCTTTTTCTCCACCCCGCTTGAAGGATCACCCCGAAACTTTTGGTCACACTTTTTTGGAAAATTTCATGAAGATTTGTCAAACAGCGCCACAGATATAGCCAAGTCATCTACAGCCTGAACTGCTAGATGGAATTACACCAAATTTGACAAAAAGGTAGCTCTTGGTCCAGAGAGAGTGCTTTTTGTTATTTGATGTAAATCCTCTCAGTAGTATTTGAGATATTGAAAGAAAAATAAATATAGATATCTAGAGGCGTGAAGGATTCACAAAAAATAACAATCTCTTGCAGGGAAATGCAGAGGTCCGATTGGCTGCCAATATTTCAACGAGGAAGTGTAGGCAGCCATCTTGGGACTCGACTTCAGCTGAGTCCTACCAAAAAAGATTAAAAAAAGGAAAAGGCACCAGGGTAGGGACACCCTGATCCCTGAAAACATTATCACCGCAAGTTGCGGCGGATCCAGCGGAAATATTTAAAATGATGTTTAAATGAAGCCCCTGGGTGGTCCAGGTTTTGGGGGGGCATGTTAAAAATAAGGAGGGGGTAGCCAGCCAGCATGGATGAGTGGACGTGATCCACAAAGGCTCTGTTAACATGCCCCGCAAAATGCACTTTTCTGCAGATATCCACGGCCCCAAACCTCATATCTACCCACAAAATTTAAGGGAGAAGCTGAGAACACTCTTCTCATGACCCCGAGACCTCCAGGAGCCGAATTGTAAAGCAGGAATGGCAACCAGCTCTGGTACACAGCCGTCAACCAGAGGCATAAATGGTGTCTATAGGACACCAGGCGTACTGGAGCTATTCAATGGTTGTAGGGTGACCTGCTAGAAACTTTTGGAGCTGCAGAACCAGTAACAACGCGGGTCCAAATGCAAACCGGAAGTTCAAAAGATGCTGTTAAGTGAGCGTGGGCTAAATACCTGGATAGCTTTGCCTGCGAGTCTGGAGGGGATGATCAATACAAATGACGAGGACATTTGAAGAGTTGAACGAGGAGAGTGCCTGGAGCTGCCTGACCGAATAAGTTACCGTTGGAGTTGCCTCATAAAGCTGTGGAAGGTTTGAACTTTCAAATGTACGCACTTTTGTATGGATCCACATGGCCCTCTGAAACCACAAAATATCCTTTTATTGGGCACAGCAACATATTAATACCAGAGACTCGAACTTCTTACAAGGCGATTATCGAACCTTACTAAATAGAATGCCCGGGTCCTGGACCTGAAGAGCCCAGATCCTCATTCATGCACTATCACAAGGGACACCGTTCCCAGGTGGGCACCAAACTCATGGTAATACAGACGAATAATCAGTGCTCATAGACCACTGAGAACGGCAATTGGATATCGAACTTTAATGGGACATCGGTGTGTGGACCCCTATGTCGAACAAGAAACCCCAGCTAAATAGAGGTTTGAGTTATTTCACACCAATAGAGAACAGAGAAGACACTATAGCACCTTCCCCGTGCAGCCATGGCGCTAACAAAGGAGGACTTGATGCCATCTCTGAGGGATTTTAAGGCCAAGCTCCTTGAGGAACTTAAAACTGATATTACAGCATCTTTAGAATCACTCAAATCAGAAATCAATAGCAGTTTTATCTCACTCCAGGCCGATGTGGAACTCAGCTGGAACCCAAACTCTGGATTTAGAAACAAAGACTCAAAACATAGAAGGCCAGCTTCAACCACTGTCCAAAGGACACCTAGCCCACCAAATAACTACTCACACAAGGCAAAGCTGGCAAGGCAATAACAACCATAGAGGGCAACACACCCGTGTACAAGATGTCACATGCAGAAACAATAACTCTGCATTTACATCCCCACATATCCCCCACCCAACGTCACCGGAGAGAAGGTGCCAGCAACATCCAGTCCCCCCCCCCCAGGAAAGGGCCACAGTGATGGCAGCAGCTCTGCACGCCTGGATCACGATGACCAACCTGGCCCATCAGGGACCTCCGGACAGTCGGTTACCCAGGCACAGTCCCATGCCACCACAGAGCCTTCCCCCTCAGGAAACACCACCACAGTACCCACCCAGCGGGCCCATACCTCTGTCCCCAGGACATGTCAATCAGCAGTGTGTACACCACTACAGGGACCCCAGGTAACCCCACAAACACAGGATGATCAGGGACCTGGGGTCAGTGTCAGTGGGCACACGGTTCAGGGGACAGACGCACAGGACAACAGGGAAGCCGGGAGGACTTCTGTGCGACAGGGGGAGGACAGGCCCAGGGAACCAACTCTCCAGGAGGCACTCACCAAGATCCTGGGAGCGTACCACCATTCCCAGGAGACGATGGGCCAGATACTGGACAAGTTGCAGGAGACCCATCGGCTGCAGGAGGGACAGTACCTGGGGATCAGAGAGGACTTGAAGGACATCAACACCACCCTGGTCACCATTGCAGGGGTGCTGGCAGACATGGCTAACACCATGAGGGAGGCAGTGGCACACCAGCGGGCCCCTGACACTACCCAAACCACTGAACAGCCTTCCACTTCTGCTGCCGCTAGTGGACAGGAGGCCCTGCCACAGGACCAACAGGCCACCAGCACCCCTCCCCCTGCAGAAGGAGGACCACCCCGCAAACGGTCCCTGCGATCCAGGCAGAAGCCAGAGACTATTGTCAAGACCCCCGCCAGAAAATAAGACTCTCCTGATTGTCACCATTGTGTCAGACTCTGTCACCCTGTCCACCTTGATCTGCCATTGCTTCACTTCCTATGCCCCCTTGGACAATGCACCTGTGATCCACGTAGACTGGACTCTATCCTGGACATTCCTCCACCATCACCCCAGCCCATTGCACATCCCCCTCTACCTATTGGCACTTAAATAAACACCATTTGAATAAATACAAGTATGGAGTCTGTCAAATGATTGAACTATGTATTAGTTTAACAAGCTTTAAATACTGCAATACAACTCTATAGTAATGTATACATAGGAATAAGCTGTAGTTGGCTACAGTCAACATGCCAGGAGCGATAGTGGGCACAAATATCTGAAAATAGAGATGCCAAAGGGTACAGTAAGTGGCCATAGAAGTGGAAAAATCAGCCTGCCAGTGACAATGTCAAACACAAAACTAAACTGTCAATGAAAAGTGAAGTTACAGTGTCTTACCTGTGTGTCATTGGAAGTATTGTCATCTTCACTGTCCTCAGGGTCCACTGCTGCCACACGCCCATCTCCAGCCTCATCTTCCTGCAGAAAATGCACCTGGCGACGTAAGGCAAGGTTGTGGAACATACAGCATGCCACGATGATCTAGCAAACCTTCTTGGGTGAGTAGTACAGGAATCCACCTGTTAGATGGAGGCAAGGAAACCTGGCCTTCAGGAGGCCGAATGTCCTCTCTATGATTCTTCTTGTTCACCCATGTGCCTGATTGTAACATTCCTCTGCCCTTGTCCTGGGATTCCTCACAGGGGTCAGTAGTTATGAGAGGTTGGGGTAACCAGAGTCACCTGAAAATATTGAGGGACAACTGTTAGCCACACTCTAACCCTTAGGGCCCACACCATACCCATACACCAACACCAACTGGGTGGGAACCAGGTGTAGGAAGTTGTCTCTGTATATACTATTTCAAAGTAAGAAATAGTGTGCACAGAGTCCAAGGGTTCCCCTTAGAGGTAAGATAGTGGCAAAACTAAATAATTCTAATGCTCTATTTTGTGGTAGTGTGATCAAGCGGTAGGCTTTTCAGAGGGTAGTGTTAAGCATTTGTTGTACACACACGGGCAATAAATGAGGAACACACACTCAAAGATTTAATTCCTGGCCAATAGTTTTTATATAGAAAAATATATTTTCTTAATTTATTTTTAGAACCACAAGTTCAAGATTTGAAGTAAATACATAAAATACAAGGTACTCCACACAGGTAAGTTAGGAACTTTGAATTAGAGCAATAACATATACAGTTTTTGTTAAAGTGGCAATAAGCTATTTTAAAAGTAGACAGTTCAAAAATCAACAGTTCCTGGGGGAGGTAAGTATTGGTTAGATTGTGAGGTAAGTAAGACACTTATAAGTCTCAGTTCCTGGGCATAGGGAGCCCACCGTTGGGGGTTCAAGGCAACCCCAAAGTTACCATACCAGCAGCTCAGGGCCGGTCAGGTGCAGAGGTCAAAGAGGTGCCCAAAACACATAGGCGCCTATGGAGAACAGGGGTGCTCCGGTTCCAGTCTGCCAGCAGGTAAGTACCCGCGTCCTCGGGGGTCAGACCAGGGGGGTTTTGTAGAGCACTAGGGAGGACACAAGTAGGCACACAAAACACACCCTCAGCGGCACAGGGGCGGCCGGTTGTAGTGTGCAAAGCAGGCGTTGGGTTTTGTATTGGTTTCAATGGAGGGACCCGGGGGTCACTCTAGCGGTGCAGGCAGGGCACAGGGGGGATTCTCGGGCCAGCAACCACCTGGGCTAGCCAGAGGGTCGCCTGGGGGTCACTCCTGCACTGAAGTTCAGTTCCTTCTGGTCCTGGGGGCTGCGGGTGCAGTACTTGGTCCAGGCTTCGGGTCCCTTGTTACAGGCAGTCGCGGTCAGGGGGAACTTTGGATTCTCTCTGCAGGTGTCGCTGTGGGGGTCTAGTGGGGTCGTCTTGGGCTACTCACAGGGTCGCAGTCGCCGGGGAGTCCTCCCAGTGGTGTTTGTTCTCTGGATCTCGAGCTGGGGGCGTCGGGTGCAGAGTGTGAAGTCTCACGCTTCCGGCGGGAAGAGTGAAGTCTTTAAAGTTGTAGAAAAGTTGCAAGTTTGTTGCAGATTGTTGAGCAGAGCCGCTGCTCACAGGAGTTTCTTGGTCCTGGGGGTCAGGGCAGTCCTCTGAGGCTTCAGAGGTCGCTGGTCCCTGTTGGATGCATCGCTGGTTGCAGGTTTTCGACTGAGGAGACAGGCCGGTAGGGCTGGGGCCAAAGCAGTTGTCATCTTCCGTCGTCTCTCAGCAGTCCTTCTTTAGTGATTTCCTGGGTTCTGGGGTGTCCCTAAATACTAGATTTAGGGGTGTGTTTAGGTCTGGGAAGGCAGTAGCCAATGGCTACTGTCCTTGAGGGTGGCTACACCCTCTTCGTGCCTCCTCTTTGTGGGGAGGGGGCACACCCCTAATCCTATTGGGGGAATCCTCCAAAACTAAGATGTAGGATTTCTAAAGGCAGGGGTCACCTCAGCTCAGGGCACCTTAGGGGCTGTCCTGACTGGTGGGTGACTCCTCCTTGTTTTTCTAATTATCTCCTCCAGCCTTGCCACCAAAAGTGGGGGCAGTGGCCAGAGGGGTGGGCATCTCCACTAGCTGGGATGCCCAGGGTGCTGTAACGAAGGGCGTGAGCCTTTGAGGCTCTCTGCCAGGTGTTACAGTTCCTGCAGGGGGAGGTGTGAAGCACCTCCTCCCAGTGCAGGCTTTGTTCCTGGCCACAGAGTGACAAAGGCACTCTCCCCATGTGGCCAGCAACTCGTCTGGTTGTGGCAGGCTGGCAGAAACTGGTCAGCCCCACACTAGAAGTCGGGTTGGTATTCAGGGGGCATCTCTAAGATGCCCTCTGGGTGCATGTTACAATAAGTTCCACACTGGCATCAGTGTGCATTTATTGTGCTGAGAAGTTTGATACCCTGCACTTACAATGTCTAACGTTTTGCTTAGACACAGTAGGGGCATAGTGCTCCTGCACATATACCCTCACCTGTGGTATAGTGCACCCTGCCTTAGGGCTGTAAGGCCTGCTAGAGGGGTGGCTTACCTATGCCACAGGCAGTGTGAGGTTGGCATGGCACTCTGAGGGGAGTGCCATGTTGACTTAGTCGGTTTTTCCTCACCAGCACACGCAAGCTGTGTGGCAGTGTGCATGTGCTGAGTGAGGGGTCCCCAGGGTGGCATAAGACATGCTGCACCCCTTAGAGACCTTCACTGGCATCAGGGCCCTTGGTACCAGGGGTCCCAGTTACAAGGGACTTATCTGAGTGCCAGGGCTGTGCCAATTGTGGAAGCAAGGGTACAGTTTAGGGGAAGAATACTGGTGCTGGGGCCTGGTTAGCAGGATCCCAGCACACTTTCAATCAAAACTTAGCATCAGCAAAGGCAAAAAGTCAGGGGGTAACCATGCCAAGGAGGCATTTCCTTACACCAGGGCACACCTATTAGCCACACCCTGTGCCTCTGGAGTTGAGCCATCACATATGGGATGCTGCTATTCCTCAGGATAAATGCATCATGCACAGACCCACAATACTTTTCATTGACATGGGAGATGTACTTGTCCGCCAGGCACACTATCTGCACATTCATGGAGTGAAAGCTCTTTCGATTTCTGAACACCTGTTCATTTCGCTGGGGTACACAAATGCAATATGTGCACCATCAATAGCCCCAATAATGTTAGGGATATGTCCCATTGCATAGAAATCAGCTTTCACTGTGGCCAAATCCTCCACCTGGGGGAAAATGATGTAGCTGTCCGTGTGGTTAATCAGGGCAGACAACACTCTGGTGAGCACTATTTAGAACATTGGTCGAGACATTCCTGCTGCCAAGCCCACTGTCACTTGGAAGGAGCCACTACCAGGAAATGGAGCACAGATAGGACTTGCACAACAGAGGGGATCCCGGTGGGCTGACGGGTAGCAGAGATTAGATCAGGCTCCAATTGGGCGCACAGCTCTGTGATTGTGGCCCTGTCCAGTCTATAGGTAAGGATAATGTGCCTGTCCTCCATTGTTCCCAAGTCCACCAGGGGCCTGTACATGGGGGGATGTCTCCATCTCCTATTCATTCGCTGCGGTTGTAATCGAGGGGGCAAAACGGTGAGCAGCTGGACAGTATTCCATATTTCCAAACACTACAGTGCATTGCATGTTATGACTGTAACAGTATATTGTTGGATAGGCCCAAATGGTGCCTATGTGTACTGTGACGCATTTAAGTGCCATGGCCTGCCCCCCCTGAAATTGCTGAAATCCGCCTGTTCTGTATGGAGGGAAGAGGTAGAAATTAAGTAATTCCGTTGACGTTGTGCTCCATTGCGGGAGGCGGTCGAGAACCGCCGTGCAACTCCTCATTGTGTACCATTGGGCCCTACTGGCTACGGTGGCCAATGGTGATGTATGCCTGCGGTGAGGGTACGCACCGCCGCAGATGCGACCACCATTTTCTATCTGTTCACTCACTTGCTACCTGACCTTCAACAAGAGTGGACCTACACTGCGAGTGCTGCTGTGACCTGTGTCTGGAACCGACCATGGCTCGTGTCACTGGGGAAAGGGCCCCTGCCTTCACTGCTGCGGAGTTGGAGAGACTTGTGGATGGGGTCCTACCCCAGTACCGAATGCTGTATGGGCCTCCAGACCAACAGGTGAGAACACTGTGAGCACAATGCATGGGGCATGAATGCATGGAGTTGTGTGTGAGGGCCTCGTGTAGGCGGGGATTGGTGGAAGGGCCCTGGGCAGCATGCTGGATGTATGGTGGACAATGTCTGTGTGTAAGTGGATGTGAGGGCTATGGTGGGCATGAGTGTAACAGGCAGGACGGTCTGACTGATACCTTTTCCTATGTGTATTTCTCTGCAGGTCAGCACCCATCAAAAAAAGGGTATATGGCGAGCAATCGCCAAGGACGTGGGGACCCTGGGGGTCTACGGCAAGCAGAGCACCCACTGTTGCAAACGGTGGGAGGACCTGAGACGCTGGGCATGGAAGACGGTGGAGGCCCAGCTGGGGATGGCCTCCCGATGAGGAAGGGGCTAGGGGGCATCACAGCAGCCACAAGGGGGTGAGTACAGTGCCCCAATATACAACTTTCACTTGGTGGAGTGGCTTCTGGGTGGGGGATGTGGGCCTGTGGGTGCCCCTAGGCCAGGCCGGACATTGCAGGGTAGGCCCCATGTTGGGCAGGGTCTGATGTAAACCTCCTCTAACCAAGGAAGTAGGCATCCACTACTGGGCAGGGGTCTGTGGGTCTCAGGTATGCTGCAATTGGCGTTAGGTATCCCTGTCCATGGGCTGGTGACTAGCATTGAGACTGTTAGTGCATTGCCTAGTGCGTAGGGCTGTTCCCTGTGTGTGTGTGTGTGTTGTGTACGCCAACGGTGGTGTTGTTGCCACCATTGACCAAGGGTATCCTTTGTCTCTCCCCCTCTTATTGTTTTGTCACCCTTTCCTTATGTGCATTAGCATCAACTGGTGGAAAGCTGCCTCCCACAGGGCCCAGGAGGCCGAATCCACTGACGGTGAGGGCACCAGTGGGACGGGGGCGAGGGGAGCACCACAGCGGAGACTGGAGGGAACAGTTCTGACAGCGATACCTCCTCCAATGGAAGCTCCCTGGTGGTGGCGGACACCTCTGTGCTCACCTCAACTACAGGTACAGCTGCCACTCCCCGTACCAGCACTGCCCTCCCAGCAGCCCCTCAGCGTGTTTCCCGTGCCTGCTCACCCAGGAGGGTGGGCATCTCCTTGGCCCCAGCCACCTCAGGCCCTGCCCCAGTTAGCCCTGCTGCCCTGAGTGAGGAGGCTATTGACCTCCTGCGATCCATCTCCGTTGGGAAGTTAACCATTGTGAATGACATCCAGGCGCTGGCAGCCCATTTGCAACAAACAAATGCATTCCTGGAGGGCATTCACTCTGGCATGGAGGCCCAACGGAGATCAATCCAGGCTCTGGCCTCCTCGCTGATGGCAGCTATTGTCCCTGTTTCTGGCCTCCCACTTCCAGCTTCCTCTACCCACTCCCAGTCCCATTCCCCTCAACCCCAACATATCCCAAGCACACAGGCAGGCCAGCATGTTCATAAGACAACACACAGGTGTGGTTCAGGCAAACACAAGCACCACACATCATCCCACAGGCACTCACACAAACACCATCCCGATGCAGACATATCAACATCCACTGCCTCCACTGTGTACCCCTCCTCCTTGTCGTCCACCTCCATCCCTGTTGCTTCTACACTCACATCTGCATGCACTACATCCTCATCCACTCCCACCATCACACCTATCACTACACCCCCCTCACTGGCAGTCACCACCCCTACATCCATGCACACGTCCCCTGTGTCCTCTCCCACTGTGTCTGTGCCTCCTCCTCCCAAAGTACACAAACACAAGCACTCAGACATCGAACAGCCATCCACCTCACAATAGCATCCAGCCCATGCACCTGCACCCAAATTCAGCAGACACCTCCTACAACCACTTCCTCTTCCTCCACTCCCAAACCTTCACCCTCTTCCCGCCCCAATGTCCCTAAGAAGCTTTTCCTCTACACCGTTGACCTCTTCCTTACCACTTCCCCCCCCCGTCCTTCACATCGGGCCACTGTGGTCAGAACCCAGGCAAGCACCTCAGCCACCCAATCCATAGCCACAGTAGTGTCGACAGCTACTGCAGGTGGGAGAGGATCCCGGGCACCAGGCAGCAATACTGAAAGGGTGCCTGCACCAGCAGCATCTAGGAACGGCAAGGAGGCACCACCAGCTGTGACAGGGAAGGGAAAGGAGGCACCACCAGCTGCGACAGGGAAGGGCAAGGAGGCACCACCAGCTGCGACAGGGAAGGGCAAGGGGCCTGCACCAGCAGGCAGGAAGGACAGGAGGCCTGTGCTGGGATTCATTTGGAGCCCCCACCACCAACCATGGTGGTTCAGCCATCCGAGGCTGCTAGGGAAGGGCTGGAGTCCTTGCATAGTCCTGCATCTATGGGCTGTTGTGCGTCCTTGCCCCTGCAAATCCTGTGGGTCTGACACCCAGGTGAGAGACTGTGACCTTGCACTCCCCAAGATCTGCATCACAGGGCACAATGCCCCCTCCAGCACCAGTGGAAGAAGCCATCCACACACCCCATCCTTCCGAGGATGAAGCACACTGGGCACAATGCCCCCTCCAGAACCAGTGGAGAAGCCATCCACTCACCCCATCCTTCCCAGGATGAAGCACACTGAGCACAATGCCCCCTCCAGAACCAGTGTAAGAAGCCATCCACTCACCCCATCCTTCCCAGGATGAAGCTCACTGGGCACAATGCTCCCTCCAGGACTTTAAAAAAAAAGACTTCTGAGGAAGAGCCTGAAATAATTGAACCAATTTTACAGGTTATGGATGAGAGACAGTCCAGAATACATATCCATGAGCAGACAGGAGAATTATCACTGCACCTCCTTTAAAGACAAAAAGAAAGTTGGCTTTCCAAGAGGAATTGGACTCTGTTCAGCCACCAGCAAAGGTGAAAAAACAAAAGGAGCAACCATTACCGCTCCATACTTCTCCTCCTCAATCTCCACAAATATCTTTCTCACCTCACAACAGCCCAATACCACTGCCTTCTCTAACACATTCTTTGTATTCACAAGGAAATTCAGCAGACCCATGGTATCGCTATGACCCTGATCCCATTCCAGATAATAAACCTTCTCCTCCGTAAGATACCATTGCATACACCCAGTAATATCCAGAGCAGAAGCTTATCATGGGGTAACCATGCATTCAGAACCATTAGAAGATTTCTTATTTAATACATTGTCTTCTACACATTCAAAGTACCAGTGTCTCCCAATGTTACCAGGCATGGTAGCACACGCAGACCAAATGTTTAGCGAGCCTGTAAAATCTAGGAGTATTACACCTAGAACTGATAAAAAGTATAGGCCTGCACCTTCAGACCCAGATTACATTACTCACCAGGTCCTTCCTGATTCAGTGGTAGTCAGTGCAGCGAGAAAGAGGGCAAATAGTCAGTCTTCAGGTGAAGCACCACCTCCTGATAAGGAGAGTCAAAACTTTGACACAGCAGGCAAAATAGTTGCTACACAAGCAGCAATTCTGTGGAGAATTGCAAATTCTCATTCACTCGTAGCCAGGTATGATAGGGCCCATTTGGGATGAAATGCAGGATATTATACAGCATCTCCCAAAATAACACCAAAAAAGTGCACAACAAGTAGTAGAAGACCGGCAAGCGATTAGTAATAAATAAGATCCGCCCTTGATGTTGCAGATAAAGCTGCTAGGAGTATAAACACTGCCATCATAATCAGAAGACATGCATGGCTACTCTCCTCTGGTTCTAAACCAGAAATCCAACAGGCAGTACTTAATATGCCTTTTGATAAAAAGCACCTTTTTGGCCCAGAAGTAGATACCACTATTAAAAAATTAAGGAAGGACTCTGATACTGCGAAAGCAATGGGCGCTTTATACACCACCCTATATAGAGGCTCCTTTCACAGGCCACAGTTTCGAGGAGGTTTTAAGCCACAATCCTCAGAGGCTTTCACCTCCCAAACAAAGCAATCACAACAAACCCAGTATCAATGAGGTGGGTTTAGATGATCATATAGACGGCAATACTTCAGAAATAGAGGTAAATTCCAAACCTCTAAACAACATCACAGCCTAAACAGTGACTTCCTTCCCTCCCTTCCACTCCACACATCTCCTGTGGGGGGGCAAGACTAAAACAATTCCTCTCTAATTGACAAAATATCACCACAGACAACTGGGTATTATCAATTATCCAAAATGGCTATTGCCCAGAACTAATATCCACCCCTCCAAACATTCCACCACGATATCACAAGTTGTCCCCCAACATACAGTTCTGTTACAACAAGTAGTTCAATCTCTACTGTTAAAGCAAGCAATAGAATTAGTTCCACAGTCTCAACAAGGAACAGGAGTATACTCGCTATACTTCCTAATTCCCAAAAACGATGGCACACTCAGGCCAATATTAGGCCTCAGGCCCCTCAATCTATACAGCTTGTCAGAGCATTTTCACATGGTAACTCTGCAAGATGTTATTCCACTACTGCAAAAACAAGATTTTGAGACTGCTCTAGACCTCAAGGATGCGTATTTCCACATACCCATCCACCCAGCACACAGAAAATACCTCAGGTTTGTCATAGCAGGAAAACACTACCAGTTCAAAGTGTTGCCGTTTGGCATAACAGCTCCAAGGGTGTTCACAAAGTGTCTAGCAGTAGTGGCGGCATACTTAAGAAGACAACACATCCATGTCTTTCCATATCTAGATGATTGGCTAATAAAATCGAGCAATCTTACACAATGCCAAAAACATACTCGTTATGTGATTAAAAACTCTGCACACACTAGGGTTTTCTATAAACTACCAAATGTCACACCTTCAACCAGCACAAGTACAACCGTACCTAGGTGCTACCCTAAGTACTCAACTAGCTCTAGCATATCCAAATATACAAAGGATACAAGCTTTCCAAAATATAATACCACTCATACAACTAAATCAACAATACACTAAAATTTATCATGAAGAATCTAGGAATTATGGCATCTTGCATAGCAATAGTCCCACATGCAAGATTAAACATGAGGACCTTACAACAGTGCCTTGCACAACAATGGTCACAAGCACACGGTCAACTTCAAGATCTAGTGTTGATGGACTGACAAACACATAGGTCCCTTCAATGATGGAATCGGAGCAATTTAATGAAGGGGCGGTTGGTTCAAGACCGGGTGCCTCAGACCATAATTACAGATGCATCAATGATCGGTTGGGGCGCTCACCTAAACAATCAGACCATTCAAGGGCAATGGGATATCAAACAAACAGCTACACATAAGCCACTAAGAATTATTAGCTGTCTTCCTTGCCCTAAAGCATTTCAACGTCTTCTCAAACAGAAGAATGTTCTCATAAACACGGACAACATGACAACCATGTATGATCTCAACAAACAGGGAGGGACACATTTGTCTCAGCGGTCCCTTCTAGCCCAAACAATTTGGAAATGGGCAACTCACAATCAAATTCATCTACTAGCACAATACATTCCAGGAATAGACAATCAGTTGGCAGATGTCCTCATCAGAAATCACAAACACACACACAAATGGGAGATTCAACCCCAAGTACTTAAAAAGTACTTTCAAAAGTGGGGAACACCAGACCTATATCTATTCGCAACAAGCGAACACACAAAATGCCAAAACTTTGCATCTAGACACCCACATCCCCTATCCAGGGGCAATGCTCTATGGATCAATTGGTCAGAAATATTGCTTTCGCTTTCCCCCTCTCCTTTCATTTCTGGTCAACAAATTGTGTCAAAACACACTCAATATGATACTCATAGCACCAATGTGGGCATGTCAGCCTTGGTACACAACACTATTAGACCTATCTGTAATACCTCACTCTATACTCCCAAACAGACCAGATTTGTTAACATAAAACAAAGGTCAAATCAGGCATCCAAACCCCAATGCTCCCAATCTAGCGATTTGGCTCCTGAAGTCATAGAATGTGGTTATTTAAATCTTCCATCAGAATGTATGTAAGTAATTAAACAAGCACGAAAACCTACTACTAGACAGTGCTAAGCAAACAAGGGGAAAAGATTTGTCTACTATTGTCAATCTAAAACCATAGATCCACTTAAAGCATCTACACAAAATATTGTATGCTATTTACTTCATTTACAGAAATCAAATTTGGCTTTTTCATCCATTAAATTACCCCTTACTGCAGTATCTGCATACTTACAAACTATTCAACATACTTCTCTATTCAGAGTTCCTGTTATCAAAGCCTTCATGGAAGGATTAAAACGCAGCATTCCACCCAGAACACCACTGTTCCATCATAGAATTTAAATATTTTACTTATCAGACTCATGGGACCACATTTTGAACCCATGTACTCTTGCCAAATTCAGTTTTTAACATGAAAGGTCGCCTTCCTTGTGGCTATTACTTGCTAAAGAAGAGTTAGTGAAATACAAGCATTCATTCTTGAACCTTTTTTCCAAGTGCACAAACATAAGGTTGTACTAAGAAAAAATCCAAAAGTAGTATCTCCTTTTCACATCAATCAAACAGTGGAATTGCCAGTCTTTCCACAGCCAGATTCTGTGGCAGAAAGAGCTCTTCATACCCTAGATATCAAAAGAGCTCTTATGTACTACATAGACAGAACTAAAGATTTTAGGAAAACAAAGCAACTTTTTGTTGCTTTCCAACAACCACATCCAGGCAATCATATATCAAAACAAGGTTAAGCAAGATGGATTGTTAGATGTTTACAAACATGTTATATCAAACCAAAGAGACAACTTTTAATCACTCCTAAGGCACATTCTACAAGAAAGAAAGGTGCAACAATGGCTTTTTTATGAAACATACCAATGGTTGACATATGTAAAGCAGCTACATGATCAACCCCTCATACATTTACAAAGCACTATTGTGTTGATGTGTTCTCACAGTAACAAGCCACTGTAGGCCAAGCTGTCTTAAAGACGTTATTCCAAACAACTTCAACTCCTACAGGCTAGCCACCGCTTTTTGGGAGGACTAACTGCTTTGTAGTCTATGCATAACATGTGTATCTGCAGCTACATATGTAATTGAACGGAAAATGTCACCTACCCAGTGTACATCTGTTCGTAGCATGTAGTGCTGCAGATTCACATGCACCCTCCCTCCTCCCCGGAAGCCTGTAGTTATTTAAGTTTCTAACATTTGTACATATGTATATACATTTACATTTGCATTGACATCTCTTTATTTCTATACTCTATCACTCCTTTCTTCACCCTCTGCGGGAAAACAATCTAACAATGGAGTCGATGCCCATGAGCAATGAAACCGAAAGGAGGAGTCACCCGATCCTGTGACTCCGAAAAGACTTCTTCGAAGAAAAACAACTTGTAACACTCCGAGCCCAACACTAGATGTCGGAAGGGATATGCATAGCATGTAAATCTGCAGCACTACATGCCACGAACAGATGTACACTGGTTAAGTGACATTATTATTTTATATATATATATATATAAATATATATATATTCGATTGCATGTGTAGCTGCAGATACACATTCTGTGCATATCCCGCCATCTAGTGTTGGGCTCAGAGTGTTACAAGTTGTTTTTCTTCAAAGAAGTCTTTTCGAGTCACGAGATCGAGGGACTCCTCCCATTTCGGCTCCATTGCGCATGGGCTTCGACTTCATCTTAGATTGTTTTCTTTCCGCCATCGGGTTCGGACGTGTTCCTCTTCGCTCCGTGTTTCAGTTTGGAAAGTTAGTTAAATCTCAGAAAATTTGACGGTATTGTTTGCGTTCGGTATCGGGTTAGTTATAGCAGATCGACACCGAAGAAAAGAAGAGCTTCTTTTCACAATCACATTCGCCTAATAGCACAATACATCCCAGGGATTCAAAACCAGTTGGCCGACAATCTCAGTCGAGATCACCAACAAACACATGAATGGGAAATTCATCCCCAGATACTACAAACTTACTTTCTACACTGGGGAACACCAGAAATAGACCTCTTCGCAACAAAAGAAAACGCAAAATGCCAAGACTTCGCATCCAGGTATCCACACCCTCAGTCCAAGGGCAATGCGTTATGGATGAGTTGGTCAGGGATATTTGCTTACGCTTTTCCCCCTTTCCCACTCCTTCCTTATCTGGTAAACAAATTGAGTCAAAACAGACTCAAGCTAATACTAATAACACCAACCTGGGCTCGCCAACCATGGTACACAACACTACTAGACCTGTCAGTAGTACCTCATGTCAAACTACCAAACAGACCAGATCTGTTAACTCAACACAAACAACAGATCAGACACCCGAATCCAGCATCGCTCAATTTAGCAATCTGGCTCCTGAAGTCTTAGAATTTGGACATTTAGACCTTACACAAGAATGTATGGAGGTCATTAAACAACCTAGAAAACCTACTACAAGACATTGTTATGCAAACAAATGGAAAATATTAGTTTATTACTGCCATAATAATCAAATTCAAACACTACATGCTTCTGCAAAAAACATTGTAAACTACTTATTACACTTACAAAGATCTAAACCAGCATTTTCTTCTATTAAAATACATCTCACAGCAGTATCTGCCTATCTGCAGATTACACATTCAACTTCACTTTTTAGAATCCCAGTCATCAAAGCATTTATGGAGGGTTTAAAAAGAATCATACCCCTGAGAACACCACCAGTCCCCTCGTGGAACTTCAATATTATATTAACAGGACTCATGGGTCCACCATTTGAACCCATGCACTCTTGTGAGATGCAATACTTAAACCTGGAAAGTAGCCTTCCTAATAGCTATCACATCTCTTAGAAGAGTAAGTGAAATACAAGCATTTACTATACAAGAACCCTTTATACAAATACATAAACATAAAGTGGTTCTCCGTACAAATCCCAAATTCTTACCAAAAGTTATATCACCATTCCACCTAAACCAAACAGTGGAACTCCCAGTCTTTTTTCCACAACCAGACTCAGTAGCCGAAAGAGCCTTACATACATTAGACATTAAAAGAGGACTGATGTATTACATTGATAGAACAAAACAGTTTCGCAAAACAAAACAATTGTTTGTAGCCTTCCAAAAACCTCATGCAGGAAATCCAATATCCAAACAAGGCATAGCCAGATGGATAGTGAAATGTATTCAGACCTGCGATATCAAAGCAAAAAGAGATCTACCTATTACGCCAAAGGCGCACTCCACTAGAAAGAAAGGCGCCACAATGGCTTTTCTAGGAAATATACCTATGACAGAAATCTGTAAGGCAGCCACATGGTCTACGCCTCATACATTCACAAAACATTACTGTGTAGATGTGTTAACAACACAAGCCACAGTAGGACAGGCTGTACTATGAACATTATTTCAGACAATTTCAACTCCTACAGGCTAAGCCACCGCTTTTGGGGAGATAACTGCTTACTAGTCTATGCACAGCATGTGTGTCTGCAGCTACACATGCCATTGAACGGAAAATGTCACTTACCCAGTGTACATCTGTTCGTGGCATGAGATGCTGCAGATTCACATGCGCCCTCCCGCCTCCCCGGGAGCCTGTAGCCGTTTTAAGTTGAATAAAACCTGTAAATTTGTAAATTTTGTAAATACTTACTAGTTTTATACATGTTATGTACATACATACTTACTCCATTGCATGGGCACCTTTACTATATACACAACTCCTACCTCACCCTCTGCGGGGAAAACAATCTAAGATGGAGTCAACGCCCATGCGCAATAGAGCCGAAAGGGAGGAGTCCCTCGTTCTCGTGACTCAAAGACTTCTTCGAAGAAAAACAACTTGTAACACTCCGAGCCCAACACTAGATGGCAGGATAATGCACAGCATGTGAATCTGCAGCGTCTCATGCCACGAACAGATGTACACTGGGTAAGTGACATTTTCTATATATATATGGAAAATGTCACTTACAAATTGCTAGATTCAACAATGCTGGATTTGGATGTCTGATCTGTTGTTTGTGTTGTGTTAACAGATATGGCCTGTTTGGCAGTTTGACATGAGGTACTACTGAAAGGTCTAGTAGTGTTGTGTACCAAGGTTGCCTTGCCCATGTTGGTGCTATTAGTATGAGTTTGAGTTTGTTTTGACTCAACTTGTTTACTAGATATGGAAGAAGTGGGAGAGGGGGAAAAGCGTACGCAAATATCCCTGACCAGTTCATCCATAGTGCATTGCCCTGAGACTGATGTTGTGGGTACCTGGATGCGAAGTTTTGGCATTTTGAGTTTTCTTTTGTTGCAAATAGATCTATTTGTGGTATTCCCCACATTTGGAAGTAAGTGTTTAGTATTTGGGGATGAATCTCCCATTCGTGGATCTGTTGGTGATCCCGAGAGAGATTGTCTGCTAACTGGTTCTGAATTCCTGGAATAAATTGTGCTATTAGGCGAATGTGGTTGTGAATCGCCCAATGCCATATTTTCTGTGTTAGGAGACACAACTGTGTTGAGTGTGTGCCTCCCTGTTTGTTTAGGTAATACATTGTTGTCATGTTGTCTGTTTTGACAAGAATGTGTTTGTGTCTTATTATGGGTTGAAATGCTTTGAGCGCTAGAAATACCGCTAACAGTTCTAAGTGATTTATGTGAAACTGTTTTTGCTGTATGTCCCATTGTCCTTGGATGCTGTGTGATTGAGGTGTGCTCCCCTCCCTATCATGGAAGCATCTGTTGTTATCACGTATTCTGGCACTGGGTCTTGGAAAGGCCGCCCTTGGTTTAAATTTATACTGTTCCACCATTGAAGCGAGATGTATGTTTGGCGGTCTATCAACACCAGATCTAGAAGCTGACCCTGTGCTTGTGACCATTGTGATGCTAGGCACTGTTGTAAGGGCCGCATGTGCAACCTTGCGTTTGGGACAATGGCTATGCATGAAGACATCATGCCTAGTAGTTTCATCACCAGTTTGACTTGTATCTTTTGATTTGGATACATGGTCTGTATCACATTGTGAAATGTGTGAACTCTTTGTGGACTTGGAGTGGCAATCCCTTTTGCTGTGTTGATTGTTGCTCCTAAGTATTGCTGTGTTTGACACGGCAGAAGGTGTGACTTTGTGTAATTGATTGAGAAACCTAGTTTGTGGAGGATTTCTATGACATATTTTGTATGTTGTGAACACCATCTTAGCGTGTTGGTTTTGATTAACCAATCGTCTAGGTACGGGAACACATGTATTTGCTGCCTTCTGATATGTGCAGCTACTACTGCTAGGCATTTTGTAAAAACTCTTGGTGCAGTTGTTATTCCGAATGGCAACACTTTGAATTGGTAATGTATCCCTTGGAATACAAACCTTAGGTACTTTCTGTGTGAAGGATGTATTGGTATATGGAAATATGCATCCTTTAGGTCTAGTGTTGTCTTGTTGTTTGAGCAGTGGGATTACGTCTTGTAATGTAACCATGTGAAAGTGATCTGATTTGATGTAGGTATTTAATGTTCTGAGATCTAGTATAGGTCTCAGACTCTTGTCTTTTTTGGGTATTAGAAAGTACAGGGAGTAAACTCCTGTGTTTATTTGTTGTTTTGGTACTAACTCTATTGCTTCTTTTTGTAGCAATGCCTGAACTTCTAGTCCTAGAAGATCTATATGTTGTTTTGACATATTGTGTGTTTTCGGTGGGATGTTTGGAGGGAATTTGAGAAATTCTATGCAATAACCATGCTGGATAATTGCTAAGACCCAAGTGTCTGTTGTTATTTCCTCCCAATGTTTGTAAAACTTGGTTAGTCTCCCCCCCACAGGTGTTATGTGTTGGGGTTCGTGACCTTGAAGTCACTGCTTGTTTGGAGGAGTTTTGGGACTTTCCTCTGTTCCTTTGAAATAGTCCCCCTCTATATTATCCCCGAAAACCTCCCCGCTGATACTGGCTCTGGTAAGTGGGCTTTGTTTGTGAGGTTGTGGCTTCTGTGGTTTGCCCTCGAAACCCCCCTCGAAATTGTGTCTTTCGAAATGTGCTTCTGCTCTGTGGGGAGTAGAGTGCGCCCATGGCTTTGGCCGTGTCAGTGTCTTTTTTAAGTTTTTTGATCGCAGTGTCCACCTCCGGCCCAAACAACTGCTGTCCGTTGAATGGCATATTCAGCACAGCTTGCTGTATCTCTGGTTTAAATCCTGATGTACGCAGCTATGCATGTCTCCTTATTGTTACAGCTGTGTTGACAGTTCTAGCAGCTGTGTCTGCAGCATCCATTGCTGACCGTATCTGATTATTTGAGATACCCTGTCCTTCATCTACTACTTGCTGCGCTCTTTTTTGGAACTCCTTGGGTAAATGTTCAATAAGGTGTTGCATCTCATCCCAATGGGCCCTATCATATCTGGCTAGCAAAGCTTGCGAATTTGCAATACGCCACTGGTTTGCTGCCTGTGCCGCCACCCTGTTGCCTGCAGCATCGAACTTTCGACTTTCTTTATCTGGAGGTGGTGCATCTCCTGAAGTATGAGAGTTGGCTCTTTTGTGCGCTGCTCCCACTACAACAGAGTCTGGTGTTAGCTGTTGTGTAATGTACACTGGGTCTGTTGGTGGCGGTTTATATTTTTTATCTACTCTTGGAGTAATGGCTCTCCCTTTAACAGGCTCCTCAAACACTTGTTTGGAGTGTTTTAGCATTCCGGGTAGCATAGGAAGACTCTGATATTGGCTGTGTGTGGACGACAGTGTATTAAAAAGAAAGTCGTCTTCAATGGGCTCTGAATGAAGGCTGACATTATGAAATGCAGCTGCTCTTGACACCACCTTTGCGTAGCCTGTGCTATCCTCTGGTGGCGATGGTTTAGCGGGATAGCATTCTGGACTATTATCTGACACTGGTGCGTCATAAAGGTCCCATGCGTCAGGGTCATCTTGACTCATTCCTGTATGAGTTGGGGATTGCATCATTGGTGGAGTGGCTACCGGTGATGGTTGCGGAGAGTGATGTGGGGATGGTGGTGGTGTTACTTGTTTAGCCACCTTTGCGTGTGGCTGTTTGTCTTTGTCTTGGAAGGCAAGCTTGCGTTTCATTTTGACTGGAGGAAGAGTGCTGATCTTCCCTGTATCTTTTTGAATAAAGAGCCGTCTTTGTGTGTGATCTGGCTCTATTGCCTGTAATTCCTGTCCAAATCTATGTGTCTTCATTTGTGTGGACAGTCCTTGTTCCTCAGTGTAGGAACTTGTTTTCGGTTCCGAGGCCGGATATTTCGGTACCGAAACCTTTTCGGCTGCTTTTTTCGGCTCCGACGAAACCTTTTTCACTTTCGGCGTCGTGCTCTCTCGGTGCCGACCCGTTTCGGTGCCGCTGTCTCGGTGCCGAATCTTCTCTGAGCCACTATCTTGGGCCCGAGATTGCTGTGTGCCGGTATCTCGACCGGAGTCGGATGACTTCGACACCAGCTCACCCTTTTTCGGTGCCGATGAACGGTCACCTACTTTTCGGGTTAAGCCATGGCCTGTTGGCGGTGGCGTCCCCTGGGCTTTAGCGCTTTTCTCGTGAGTTCTTGTTTTCGACGTCTTACTCACGGTTTTCGGCTTTTCCTCGGGATCGATCTCCTCAGAGTCCGACTCCTGGGTGGAGAATGTTTCTTCCTCCTCCTCGAAACGCTCTTGTCCTGTCGGCACCGACGCCGTTTGCAGTCTTCTTGCTCTTCGGTCCCTGAGTGTCTTCCTGGACCGAAACGCTCGACAGGCCTCACAAGTATCCTCCTTGTGTTCTGGTGACAAACACAAGTTACAGACCAGATGTTGATCTGTATATGGATACTTGTTATGGCATTCTGGACAGAAGCGGAATGGGGTCCGTTCCATCAGCCTTGAAGAGACACGTGGCCGGGCCGACCAGGCCCCGACGGGGATGGAAGGAAACCCCGTAGGGCCACCGGAGCTCTTCTTAATTCGGTGTCGATCTGTTGTAACTAACCCGATACCGAACGCAAACAATACCGACGATTTTTCCGAGATTCTAACTAACTTTCTGACCCGAAACACGGAGCGAAAAGGAACACGTCCGAACCCGATGGCGGAAAAAAAACAATCTAAGATGGAGTCGACGCCCATGCGCAATGGAGTCGAAATGGGAGGAGTCCCTCGGTCTCGTGACTCGAAAAGACTTCTTCGAAGAAAAACAACTTGTAACACTCCGAGCCCAACACCAGATGGCGGGATGTGCACAGCATGTGTATCTGCAGCTACACATGCCATCGAACATATATATATATATATATATGGAAAATGTCACTTACCCAGTGTACATCTGTTCGTGGCATTAGTCGCTGCAGATTCACATGCTGTGCACATCCCGCCATCTGGTGTTGGGCTCGGAGTGTTACAAGTTGTTTTTCTTCGAAGAAGTCTTTTCGAGTCACGAGACCGAGGGACTCCTCCCATTTCGACTCCATTGCGCATGGGCGTCGACTCCATCTTAGATTGTTTTCCCCGCAGAGGGTGAGGTAGGAGTTGTGTATGCTAGTAATAGTGCCCATGCAATGGAGTGAATGCGTATGTACATAATGAAGTTTAAAGTAATATATTTACAAATGTACAAATGTTTAAGATCTACTTCTGAACGGCTACAGTCTCCCAGGGAGGCGGGTGGGCGCATGTGAATCTGCAGCGACTAATGCCACGAACAGATGTACACTGGGTAAGTGACATTTTCCGTTTGATGGCATGTGTAGCTGCAGATACACATGCTGTGCATAGACTAATAAGCAGTTATCTCCCCAAAAGCGGTGGTTCAGCCTGTAGGAGTTGAAGTAGTTTGAAATAATGTTCTTAGTACAGCTTGACCTACTGTTGCTTGTTGTGCAGTTAACACATGTACACAGTAGTGCTTGGTAAATGTATGAGGCGTAGACCATGTTGCTGCCTTACATATTTCGTTCATTGGAATATTTCCTAGAAAGGCCATGGTAGCACCTTTCTTTCTGGTTGAGTGTGCCTTTGGTGTAATAGGCAGTTCTCTTTTAGCTTCAAGATAGCATGTTTGAATGCACTTAACTATCCATCTAGCAATGCCTTGTTTTGAAATTGGATTTCCTGTATGAGGTTTTTGAAAGGCGATAAATAGTTGTTTTGTCTTTCGAATTAATTTTGTTCTGTCAATGTAGTACATTAGTGCTCTTTTGATGTCTAATGTATGTAGTGCTCTTTCAGCTACAGAATCTGGCTGTGGGAAGAACACTGGTAATTCTACCGTTTGATTCAAGTGGAACGGTGAGATTACTTTTGGTAAAAATTTAGGATTGGTCCGTAGAACAACTTTATTTTTGTGTATTTGAATAAATGGTTCTTGAATGGTAAATGCTTGAACTTCACTCACTCTTCTTAGAGATGTGATGGCAATTAAAAATGCAACTTTCCACGTTAAGTATTGCATTTCACAAGAGTGCATGGGCTCAAAAGGTGGACCCATGAGTCGTGTTAAGACAATGTTGAGGTTCCATGAAGGAACCGGTGGTGTTCTTGGTGGTATAATTCTCTTTAGGCCTTCCATAAACGCTTTTATGACTGGTATCCTAAATAATGAAGTTGAGTGCGTAATTTGCAGGTAAGCTGAAATTGCCGTAAGATGTATTTTAATGGAAGAGAAAGCTAGTTTAGATTTCTGCAAATGTAGTAAGTATCCTACTATCTCTTTTGCAGATGCGTGTAAAGGTTGAATTTGATTATTATGGCAGTAATAAACAAATCTTTTCCACTTATTTGCATAACAGTGTCTAGTGGTAGGTTTTCTAGCCTGTTTTATGACCTCCATACATTCCTGTGTGAGGTCTAAGTGCCCGAATTCTAGGATTTCAGGAGCCAAATTGCTTAACAGATCTGGTCTGTTTGGCAGTTTGATATGAGGTACTACTGAAAGGTCTAGTAGTGTTGTGTACCAAGGTTGCCTTGCCCATGTTGGTGCTATTAGTATGAGTTTGAGTTTGTTTTGACTCAACTTGTTTACTAGATATGGAAGAAGTGGGAGAGGGGGAAAAGCGTACGCAAATATCCCTGACCAGTTCATCCATAGCGCATTGCCCTGAGACTGATGTTGTGGGTACCTGGATGCGAAGTTTTGGCATTTTGAGTTTTCTTTTGTTGCAAATAGATATATTTGTGGCGTTCCCCACATTCTGAAGTAAGTGTTCAGTATTTGGGGGTGAATTTCCCATTCGTGGATCTGTTGGTGATCCCGAGAGAGATTGTCTGCTAACTGATTCTGAATCCCTGGAATAAATTGTGCTATTAGGCGAATGTGGTTGTGAATCGCCCAATGCCATATTTTTTGTGTTAGGAGACACAACTGTGTCGAGTGTGTTCCTCCCTGTTTGTTTAGGTAATACATTGTTGTCATGTTGTCTGTTTTGACAAGAGTGTATTTGTGGGTTATTATGGGTTGAAATGCTTTCAGAGCTAGAAATACCCCTAACAGTTCTAAGTGGTTTAAATGAAGCTGTTTTTGCTGAATGTCCCATTGTCCTTGGATGCTGTGTTGATTGAGGTGTGCTCCCCACCCTGTCATGGATGCATCTGTCGTTATTACGTATTGTGGCACTGGGTCTTGAAAAGGCCGCCCTTGGTTTAAATTTATACTATTCCACCATTGAAGCGAGATGTATGTTTGGCGGTCTATCAACACCAGATCTAGAAGTTGACCCTGTGCCTGTGACCACTGTGATGCTAGGCACTGTTGTAAGGGCCGCATGTGCAACCTTGCGTTTGGGACAATGGCTATGCATGAGGACATCATGCCTAGGAGTTTCATAATTTGTGTGTTGTGAACACTGTTTTTGCGTGTTGGTTTTGATTAACCAATCGTCTAGGTACGGGAACACATGTATTTGCTGCCTTCTGATATGTGCAGCTACTACTGCTAGACATTTTGTAAAAACTCTTGGCGCAGTTGTTATTCCGAATGGCAACACTTTGAATTGGTAATGTATCCCTTGGAATACAAACCTTAGGTACTTCCTGTGTGAAGGATGTATTGGTATATGGAAATATGCATCCTTTAGATCCAGTGTTGTCATGTAGTCTTGTTGTTTGAGCAGTGGGATTACTTCTTGTAATGTAACCATGTGAAAATGGTCTGATTTGATGTATGTATTTAATATTCTGAGATCTAGTATAGGTCTTAGTGTTTTGTCTTTTTTGGGTATCAGAAAGTACAGTGAGTAAACTCCTGTGTTTAGTTCTTGTTTTGGTACTAATTCTATTGCTTCTTTTTGGAGCAATGCTTGAACTTCTAATCCTAGAAGATTTATATGTTGTTTCGACATACTGTGTGTTTTCGGTGGGACTGTTGGAGGGAATTCGCGAAATTCTATGCAATAACCATGCTGGATAATTGCTAGTACCCAAGTATCTGTTGTTATCTCCTCCCAATGTTTGTAAAATTGGCTTAATCTTCCCCCCACAGGTGTTATGTGATGGGGATGTGTGACTTGTGAGTCACTGCTTATTTTGAGGACTTTTGGGGCTTCGGAATTTTCCTCTACTTCTTTGGAATTGTCCCCCTCTATATTGCCCCCGAAAACTTCCCCGCTGATATTGGCTTTGGTAAGTGGGCCTTGTTTGTGATGTTGTGGTTTCTGTAGGTTGTCCTCGAAACCCTCCCCTAAAAGGTGTTTTGCGAAAGGTGCCTCTACTCTGCGGGGAGTAGAGTGCGCCCATGGCTTTTGCCTATCAGTGTCTTTCTCAATAGCAGTGTCGACTTTCGGCCCAAACAACTGCTGTTCATTAAATGGAATATTTAGCACGGCTTGTTGAATTTCCGGCTTAAAACCTGACGTGCGGAGCCATGCGTGCCTTCTTATTGTTATTGCAGTATTTACTGTCCTTGCAGCCGTATCTGCTGCATCCATTGAAGACGGTATCTGATTATTAGAGATACTTTGTCCTTCTTCCACCACTTGTTGTGCTCTTTTTTGGAACTCCTTGGGTAAGTGTTCTATCAAATGTTGCATCTCATCCCAGTGAGCTCTGTCATATCTTGCCAAAAGCGCTTGTGAATTGGCAATGCGCCATTGGTTTGCTGCTTGTGCTGCAACCCTTTTGCCCGCCGCATCAAATTTGCGACTCTCTTTGTCTGGAGGTGGTGCGTCTCCCGAGGTATGAGAGTTTGCTCTCTTACGAGCTGCCCCGACAACTACTGAGTCTGGAGTTAACTGTGTTGTAATATAAACAGGATCTGTTGGCAGTGGCTTGTTCTTTTTCTCCACCCTTGGAGTTATGGCTCTGCCTTTAACAGGATCCTGAAAGATTTGTTTTGAATGTTTTAGCATTCCTGGGAGCATAGGTAGTCTTTGGTACTGGCTATGAGTGGAGGTTAGCATGTTAAACAAGAAGTCATCCTCAATTTGTTCTGAATGTAAGGTGACGTTATGGAAAGCAGCTGCCCTTGCGATCACCTGTGTGTAAGATGTACTGTCCTCAGGAGGGGACGGCCTGGTAGGGTACGAGTCTGGGCTGTTGTCCGATACTGGAGCATCGTAAAGGTCCCATGCATCGGGATCATCTTGACTCATGGCAGTATGAGTCGGTGAGTGCATCAGTGGAGGAGTTGCTACTGGTGATGTGTGCACTGATGGTGGTGGAGAAGGTGGTGGAGTTGTTTTCTTTGCCACCTTTGCCTGTGGCTCCTTGTCCTTTTCGTGAAAGGCAAGTTTTCTTTTTGTTTTAATTGGAGGAAGAGTGGTTATCTTCCTTGTGTCTTGATAAATGTGGAGCCTCCTTTGAGTATAGTCTGGCTCTACAGCTTGAAGTTCCTCTCCAAATCTATGTTTTTTCATTTGTGTGGCTAATCCTTGTTCCTCTGTATAGGAACCTGTTCTCGGCTCCGAGGCTGGATGTTTCGGAACCGAAACTTTTTCGGAGGTCTTTTTAGGCTCCGAAGAAACCTTTGTAATTTTCGGCGTGGTGGTGTCTTGGTGCCGAATTTGTTCAGTGCCGCTGTCACGGTGCCGAGATTTCTCAGAGCTGATGTCTCGGGTCCGAGATTGCTGTGTGGCGGTATCTCGACCGGAGTCGGATGACTTCGACACCAGCGTGCCCTTTTTCGGTGCCTTGGCTCGGTCACCGCCTTTTTGGGTTAAGCCATGGCCTGTTGGCGGTGGCGTCCCCTGGGCTTTAGCGCTTTTCTCGTGAGTTTTTGTTTTCGACGTCTTACTCACGGTTTTCGGCGTTTCCTCGGGATCGATCTCCTCAGAGTCCGACTCCTGGGTGGAGAATGTTTCTTCCTCCTCCTCGAAATGCTCTTGTCCTGTCGGCGCCGACGCCATTTGCAGTCTTCTTGCTCTTCGGTCCCTGAGTGTCTTCCTGGACCAAAACGCTCGACAGGCCTCACAAGTATCCTCCTTGTGTTCTGGTGACAAACACAAGTTACAGACCAGATGTTGATCTGTATATGGATACTTGTTATGGCAATCTGGACAGAAGCGGAATGGGGTCCGTTCCATCAGCCTTGAAGAGACACGTGGCCGGGCCGACCAGGCCCCGACGGGGATGGAAGAAAACCCCGAAGGGCCACCGGAGCTCTTCTTAATTCGGTGTCGATCTGCTGTAACTAACCCGATACCGAACGCAAACAATACCGACGATTTTTCCGAGATTCTAACTAACTTTCCGACCCGAAACACGGAGCGAAAAGGAACACGTCCGAACCCGATGGCGGAAAAAAAACAATCTAAGATGGAGTCGACGCCCATGCGCAATGGAGTCGAAATGGGAGGAGTCCCTCGGTCTCGTGACTCGAAAAGACTTCTTCGAAGAAAAACAACTTGTAACACTCCGAGCCCAACACCAGATGGCGGGATGTGCACAGCATGTGTATCTGCAGCTACACATGCCATCGAACATATATATATATATGAAAAACATTAGAATTCACAACAAATTGAAACTGAAAACAGGGAAGCCTAACTTAAGGATATCTTCCCAGTGCCAGAGTAGATCAAAGCAACTTTTACCCCAGCAGAAGTTCTGATATGCCAGTTATGAGGATTTCACAACATTGTCCTGTAAAGGATGTACATGGCACACTTCCATCATTTCTTGGATTTTGCACCTTTCTGAAACCAATGTGATGGCTGTAGTTGTGGCATATATGTATACGTCAGGGATCGGAGTATTCCCCTACCTGGATGAATAGCTGCAGCTGGTGTTGGACCACTTGAGCATCACTGCTGTTTGACTGTAACTTCTCCCATCAATTTTCTCTTGACACACCTAAAGCCTTCTCAGTTCCTTCTGTTCATAAGGTCAGTACTGGACTCAGTATCTCTCTCCTCAGAAAATTCAGGGCACTCGGCTAAGATTCCAATGTTTCTGATTCTAACCCTGATGGCCCTTTGCTTGCTGATTTTTTGTGAACTGTTGGTCACTCATGCATGCTGACACATGACCACTTTTCCGTGGCCCCTCCTTATGCAATAGTTCCAACATGAGGGTGTGAGCTGACTGCCATTAGGACATTAAGAGCCCCCAGCGCCACAACGAATCTCCATCGGAGGTCGGTGTAGTGTGTTCCCCAACCTGGGTACCCACCAATGACTAGGCCACATAAGGAGCTGTAAATAACATGTCTTTATTCCTCTCCGTGTACCTCTGAATTCAAACATTCTAAACCAAGCTTTCATTACATTCCATTCTAGCAGTTATGTCACACTGATGAGGAGTCTGCTGGGAGCCAGAAAGGTTCCGTTCTAAATCATGCAAGACACTACTCTGTCAAATGAAAAATACATTTTTTTTTTAGAAAATCATAAGTCATATATAAATATATATAAATATATGCTCGATGGCATGTGTAGCTGCAGATACACATGCTGTGCACTGTTCCTGCCATCTAGTGTTGGGCTCGGAGTGTTACAAGTTTTTTTCTTCAAAGAAGTCTTTTCGAGTCCTATATCTTCAATCTTATTCGCGCTTTGATCATCCAAATAGGTCTGGCTACTGGAAGCTGTAAACTGTCATCTTCAGGGTCAGAGATTATTAAAGATGGTCAGGGATAGGCAACAGTCACTGAGTTTCTAGAATCAGTCTTTCTTTCACAATCTCGAGTTGAAGATCCATGAAACACAGGCCTGAAGTGAGAAGAGTCTCTGGTGATAGACTTCACAGGGTGATGGGCAGTCACCATGTGTCCTTTAGTAGACACCACTTGAAAAGGTAAAGCATCATAATGTACATCAGATTTTCTTATGTGTATCTGTTGGACGATCACCACATCTCCTTTTCTGAACGAGAGGTCTTTTGCATGTCCCCTTCTCTGCATAAAGTTTCATTTTCAGTTTTTTAACCAAGTCCCTTGTACAAATTATGTTTTCGTTTTTATTTCTTACGATGACCATTGAGATATGTTAGTTATTATTGCTCACCCAAACATCAAAGTCGCAGGGCTTTTACCTTTGGTCGAGAGGTGTCAAACGATAAGCTCTTAGAGTAGAATTCAATACTGTTTTCAAATTGAGCTTCTCGGGAGTTGCACGCTGCACTGCTTTCTTCACAGTACTCATAAAATACTCAACAAGTCCATTGGCCTTTGGCCAGAACAGTGTGATCTTTTGTTGCTGTATGTTCAGATGCTCCAGATTTTTTTTTTTTTATTATTTGCTGTTAAAGGGTTGACTACTGTCAGACTTTACAATGGCTGGTATGCCCCATGTTGCAAAGATGCCATCAAGTTTTTCAATTACTCGTTCATGAGTTGTGGATCAGGGATCTTCAACCGAAGGAAATCTAAGAACACCATTAAATGATGTTCGTTATCATGTGCACCAAAGAAATCAATGGCTATTCACTGAAGCATGTTTAGGGAGTTCTGACATGTTCAGAGTATGTGGAGTAACTTTGGTTGACAGGCAATTGCATGTGAGATAGGCCTTGAGTTCCTTTTCAACTGTTTCGTTTAAGTATGGAAAACAGACTGTTTTGGAGAGCTGACTCTGGGCAACAATACCCCAAGAATGTCCTTCATGAGCGAGTTCAATCACACGTTGTCACAGACTCTCCAGAATCAGGATTCTTGATCCCCCACAAAATAACTTCTTCCTGAGTTATGGTCAGTTCATCAGGTTGGATGACTCGTCGAATGACATCTTGGAAAGGTTCTGTAGCAGATGACACACCAAAACGGTCTGTTATATCTAAACAAACCAACATGTGTAGAGAAGGTTGTACTGTACCTGCATCTTTCTTCAAGATCCAACTAATGATAACTTTTATTCAAATCAAGTTGAGAAAAGACCGTGGCACCATTCAATTGCGTTAACATGTCAGCAATGTGCAGACCTAGATGTCATTCTCATTCAGTTGCTTTGTTTGCCTGGTTCATGTCAACGCATATGTGCACAGCTCCTTCACGGTCCTTTTTGGGCTCTTCTACGGGAGAAACATATGGTGTTGGACCAATAGTGATTCATTTCTCTTTCAATAGCTTCTTGTAAATGAAAAGTAACTTGTCTATGTCTGAGTAATAGGATGGACATCACCATTAATATGCCGCTTTACTTTCATAGTCTTTAACCTTCTTAAACCATGAAACATTTAACGGAATTCACTATTTTGTGATGAGCATTCATGTTGTAATTCACAGAAATCAGTCCCATGTCAGCAGTCGTATTGAAACAGAGCAAACAGGCACTTGATGCTGTTCCTCGAAGTACATGGTGCTTGTATCTTTGTTTTCTTAAGTTTCACTGTTGCTGCAAATGGGTGTTACTCTGCATGGGTGTTGATGTAGCCCAAGTATACACTTTGGGCTTTGCCTGCGTAAGCTGCAGTAACAGAGACGGTTCATTTTACTTCTCTGCAAGCATTATATTGATGAATGCACCACTGTCAATAATGAAAGGTATTTAACATTCATTGATTTTCAATGTAATCATTGGACAGTGTTTGTATGATATTGTTGCTTTGACATGTTGACTTTTCTTTGACTTTTTCTTCACACGTGACCAGTCCAACATGTACATTTTTCTGAGGTACACATCGACATGGCACAATCACTTTCTTCACTTATTATTGAGGGAGGAGAGTTGTTTGACGATGATTTGGATGACGATCGTCTTTGTTTAGTATCTATGTGCCTCAACTTATGCTGCCGCTTGGAGGGGTACGGCTTAGTGCTAATGGAGTGAGGCGGACAACTTCCAAACTCCTCCATGGCTGGCCCTATCCATCAGTATCCTGGGCCCTCAGTGGTGGCCGGAGGGGTGCTGAAACCTGCACAAGTATCCGCGCAATGCAGGCGGTGCCCCCTTCAGGGAAGAAAAGAGCTTACTGGCACATCTAGCCAGAAACGTATCTAAGCGCGTCTGCTGCTAGGCCAGACACTCAAAATGGCTGTCCCTGGAGCGACCTGTGCTTTGGGACTGCAGTGACTGTCGCCGGGGGAGTTGGAAACGCAGCAGCCGCAGGGGCCATGCCATGCACCTGCGAGACTGCCTGAGGAGCCAGCTTAATTGAAGACGGAGGGCTGATGCTGATCCGGACCCTCCCGGTGCCCTGTCTGAGAGGTGAGGAAAGCAGCAGTTCTGGCAGCAGCACAGAATCCTCACAGGAGCAACCTGATTGCTCTGTGAACTGGCGGCCCAGCTGTATGTAGATGCAGCTAGGAGCACCCCAAAGATAGAGATAGGGGCCCTAACGTAAGTGAGGCACCACACAGGACCAGCCTCTGCTTGTTAATTTAACTCCTGCTCCTCCAATTTGTACGGGAGACGCTGTATGAGGCTGCAGCCTCTGGATGTTTATACTGAAACGTCCAGGGGGTAATCCCACCCTCCTGATTCCCTCCCCAGTGACTTACCATTGATACAGACGGAGGGTGAGAGGAACTAAACTGACTGGTGCAACTATTAAGTCGGCTGGTGAAACCTTGGACCCCAGAATCGCGCTAACATCCTGGGGGGAGGACCCTGCTTGGCTGAGGGAGACAGCGGAGGGATGGTAGCTTTCTGCTGAGGACGAGATGATGCCCCGAGGACCTGGAGCACTGCAGCGGAGGGGCTGAGGAGATTGGTGGCACATGGACAGATAGGGGGAGGGGGGATCAGCTGCCATTTGTGACTCCCAGAACTAAAGCTACTGGCAATGAGCACACTCTAATGCTGGTCCTGGGTGCTTTATAGGCATCCGACTTCTTCCTGGCTCCTGTTGCCTAGAGGCTTTGTCCCTCTACGCGTAACTTTCAGCACAGGGTGTCCTTCTTTCCTTTGCTGCACATACTTGCAAAGGGGAAAGCAGTTAAAAAAAGTGATATCATATTGGCTGGTGAGGGGACCTGAAAGCCCTGGGACTGATCCCCTGAGGACCCCAGTACTGCAAGACGTCTTACAGACAATTACAGCCACCAAGGAGGCACTAGAGACCAAGATTGACACTCTAGGGTCTGGCTGGAGTTTGTTAAGTGATGACCACCGGCGCATAACTGAAGACACAGTAACGGAACAAGAGCTCGCTGAGGTGTCACCCACTGTCTTGCAGTTATCTAACCGCCTGTCTACAATGGAGACCAAAATCCACACCTTAGAACTCTGGGCAGAAGATGCAGTGAACAGATCGTGCCATAGCAACATACAAGTAGTGGGGCTACCGGAAAGGACGGAAGGAGACAACATGATCAGCTGTCTCGAGTACTTCCTCTGCACAGTTACCTTATGAGGGCCTATCTCCTTTCTTTGCTCAAGAAAGCACATGCAGTGCCAGTGAGACCCCCTCCCAGAGGGGCACAACCACGACCAATTGTGGCTAAACTCCTATTCTACAAGGAACTAGGCTATATTCTGACACATGCCCACCGCAGAGGTGATATTACAGTGTGCAGCTGCATAGTGAGGGTCTTCCCAAACTTCTGTTGGGAAGATCAGAGGTGCTGCTTCACGTTTGTTGAGACCAAGAAAAAACTTCAGCAACTGGGAATGAAATACGGTATGATGTTCCTGGCCAGACTCCGAGTGACTACTCCTGAGGGACCCTGATTCTTTTACTCACCACAGGCGACCTGGGACTGGCTGGAGCGCTGCCCACACCTAGCAGCAGCCAAAGTCCCCGTAGCTCTAGAAGGAGAAGACATAGCAGACCAGGTAGCTTAGTGGCATCTATAGGATAAGAGGCCTGTTGAGAAAGAAGGCGGGCAATGGAGGCAGTGGCCTCCCTGGGTGGTTCGGGCCCTAGGTCAGCAACACAAGAGGCTGAGGAAGTACTTGACTCTGAATCGGACAATGCCTCTAGTGCGTTGTGCAGTTCCAGTGGCAGGCTGCCGCACGTTACCCCAGGGTCAGAGGATGATATTATTTGACATTCTGGAACTAGCCGACAACGCACAACCGTGATCTTCGGAAGCGGTCTGATGTGGCCTGAGAAGGGATTTATCTTCAAAATCCATATATCCCTCCCTTCCCCCCTCCAGGGAGAATGACTTTGGTACTTTTGAGTACTCTGGATGTGGTACGGAGGTCGGGAATGCTGAAATGACCATCGCTCCTCCTTGATAATGCATGTTTTGTGAGCATACCCACATCTTTGTAGTTTTAGGTAACTTGTTTGGTAAGGGTACTCTGCCCGACTTGCCTGGGGGAGGGGATTTTCTTGGGATTTTACAACTTGTTACATTGGGGACCACTAAATTGCATCTCGTGTGATCTGGCTATGCTCCTGGGGCCTTTGGTGGGCTGTCGGGGAGGTGGAAGCGGAAGGGTCCCAATCTCAATATTTACTCATATTGCATGGCTACTATGTTGAAATATAAGTTCCTCTCCTGGAATATCCGAGGGATGCAAACTATCTAAGAGGCACAAAGTGCTGTCCTTCTTACATTGACGGGGTATCCATATTGTGTTCCGCCAGGAGACCCATCTCACTGCCCAAGAAGGCCTGGTGCTCCAGTGTAGTTGGTGAGGCCAGACCTACTACACTACCTACTCAGCTTTTTCGAGTGGTATTCTGATCTGTGTGAGGGCAGGAGTTCAATTCCAATATGTCTCCCATCTAACCAACCTTGAAGGCCAATATGTGGCAGTGAGGGACAGACTCGAGGAACGGTACATAACCTTGATTAATGTACATGCCCCTAATTCCAAACAGGACCCTTTATTGGGGCTGCCGGGCCCCCAAGTATAGTTCTTCACCCACTCTACTATACAGTAGTAGGGGAAGATTTTAGTTGCGTAGCAACACAGCCCTTAACATTTGATGCTTCCTGTCGATCTTAGAGCAAAGAGACCTACATCGAGCTGGCGCAGCGGTTCTTGCTGTTGATATAGAGAAGGCCTTTGATAGCCTGGAATGGGAGTACTTGTATGAGGTTATGGCAGACATGCAGTTAGGAGAGGGGTTCTTGGTGTGACTAGATTACTTCACACCAACCCCACCGCACGAGCTCGGACAGGTAGAACGATATTGTCAGTCACCTAGTTAGGCGAGGAACGCAGCAGGTCTGTCCCCTGTCGCCATTAATCATTTCCCTGGCCATGGAACCCCTGGCTAGATCGGAGGTGGACTATCAGGACCTGCAAATAGAAGAGCATTGGCAGAGAATTGTCCTGTATGCAGACAACCTATTGATCTTCCTGGGTAATACACACAATGACTTGTTGCCAGGCCTTGGGGACTTATTGGGCCTCAAGTTAAGCTGGCGGGAGTGTTGCCTGTTTACGGCCGACACAAAAACTGATCCGCTGGAGACACTAGATCCCCTGCAGTGGGCCCCCAGATGTTTACCTTACCTAAGGGGTACAATGACCATGCCGACCTGTTTGAGGGAAATATAGGGAAAACCATCAGATCCCTTAAATCGAACATGGAATTTTGGAAAGCGCTACCGCTCTCGTTGATGGGAAGAATAGTGTTGCTGAAGATGATTGCACTCTCTCGCTTACCATACTTTTTGGGACCCTTTGAATTTAGATTCCCAGGGCTATGTTTAGAGAGCTTGATTCCCTGCTTGTGACTTTTATTTGGGGGTCAGTCCGCAGGCGCGTGGCATTGACTACACTACAGCACCCTGACGCAGAGGATGGATTGACGATACCAGACTTTGAAGCGTATTACCAGGCATCCCAACTCCAATGTTATGTCCAGTGGATGGCAGGCCGCCAAAGTCCAGGCAGGACTTTTAACCAGTTTGTGCCCACACTGTCCACCCTGGTGTGGACGCTGCTGAAGGTGAGGTGTGTTCCATCCCTGAACACTGGGGAATTCCAGATTGTGATTAAGTGCTGGAATTTATGTTTGTGCAAGACCCATACTACGAACCATTACTACCCAGACTTACTGATTACCATGTTACGAGAACTAACCCATGGCGGGGACTGGGGAAGTGGGTGACAGCTGGAGCCACTAAACGTTTATGTTTTACTTGGTTTTCATATTGCGTGCAACTGAACAATCGACATGTAAACAACTGTCATGATTGCCATGATCAGTACTTTAGATGGGGGTGATACTATAGGGACTGTTGGGATGTGTGTCATGTAACTGTGAAACCCAATAAAATGTATTTACAAAATAAACGAAACTTATTTTGCCTCTTGGCTGTGTGGGCATGCATTGAACGTTGCTTCTGGAGCGTTCTGGCAGACATTTTGTCTTTGTGCTGTGACGCACTTTTTCCTTTGCTTTACATATCATCACAAAATGGTTCTCTTTACTACAGCCTCTGCATATCTGTCCAATAGCTGGGCATTTTCCTTTGTGTGGAAACAAAAATCCACATCTGAAACACAAAAAAGATTTCTGCATGTGACATCACTTTGTGTCCTTCAGTCTTTTGTTTCAAACTACTTTTCACACTCATGACTGACTCGCTCTGGGCACCTCTGGCCTCCATGTCAGCCTCTTTTTTCTCAGCACATTACTCAGATCTGGCAATCATAAACGCTTGCTCCAGACTACGTTTCTCTCAGCATTCCTCGTCTGAATGAATCAGACAAGTATCAACAGGGGTGTGTAATTCAGTAAAATATCTACTTGTCTGTGTGTCAGATTACTTTACAAATCTGGTTATCTTGTAAAAAAAAAAAAAAAAAAATCCACTTATCCCTTTGGTGCCACGCAGTGCAGTGACAAATTGACATTTATCTCATATATAAGCTCTGAAGATAGCCTCTCTAATTATGCCAGGGTTCATAATATAGTAGGGTTTGAATACTAATAATTCCCTTAGGGGCATATTTATTAAGAAATCAAGCAGTGCAGCAAGTAACCTTGCTGCGCTGCGAGATAGGTAAAGGGCAGGGATGCACCATCAAAATTGTACTACTGTGTTCCTGTCATTTCACTGCACTGGTGCTGCCTAGCACCAACACAGACACCCTTCCACCATGGTGCCAGGGTGCTTGCATTGTAAGCAGGATTGTTTTTGTGCAGGAAGGGGCGCCTTCCTGCAAAAAACAATACTGGGAGGCTTTTTCATCTTTCTATGTGTGCTGCAGAATTCAGCACACATAGAAAGAGTAAGTGACGAGAAGAAATAAAGATATCTCCCCTAGTTACACCTCAACTGGGAGGCATCAGATTTTGACGCACTCCCAGGTCTAACAGTAATGGTAAATCTAGGAATGTGCCAAAATCCATGGGTGGCTACGTGGGAACACTGACCCTCCACCCATGAACGCCTTCCCAGGGCTGAGTAACACATCACTTTGCGCTCAGGGTGGCCTTGCGTGTCCTGATTAACAGCTGCATCGCGCTTGCTCCACACAGGGGGTGACACAACTCTTTCATAAATGTGCCCCTTATTTTGCCACCTTTCTGCAGATCAACATACTAGGGCTGGAAGTAGTGGTAAGCAATAGTTCCAGGGTTGGCGTGCCCTTTTGAGACTTTGCAAACCTACTAACTTACATGTTTTAGGTGTTTTCACCAGTTTTTCTCTAATCTTTTCCTATACTGAGGAAGGTTGAAAATGTACTCATATAAAGGGCAGAAGTAAACATTCTCCCAGGGTTGGTGGGGGGGGGGGAGTGGTTGGAGAAAGTGTAACAGACTTTCCCATGAGCAAATCTACACATGCATTATTTGTCCATACTAAAATGCAGTTCACAATTATTTTCTAGAAGTACAATTTACTGGTCTCCTTCTCTAGACTCTTATGAATTCATGAAAGTTGTAAATCTGCACTGATGCAAGGTCATATACCATAGGTGCATTTTTTTGAATTTCTTTAAGAATTGCGTCGCTAATTGGGTCTGGTGTTAACCAAGACCTTTTTGTTTTTCTGAAATTCTGTATCTGTCCATCTGTGGATGGCCTGGCTTTACTGTGAGTGACAGCATTCTACTCTTTCACAAATAACATATTAGCACTCAAAGTAGTTTTGTTCAGGGACTACTGTGGCAATGTGTGATTTTTGAGGCCCAAAAATATTTTTGCTTTTGCCAATGTTTGTTACAATGGTGAGGGCTCAACAGCTCCTACAACAATAACGTTTGACAAAAAACTTGTTCAAACAAGACACATTGACAAAACCAAAAGTTTGACCACCAATATCAGACCTATTGGCTTTGCCATTGCTTGTTTATTTCCATGTTCCCATGATTTTGTTGAAACCGGTTACCTTCATTTTCCATTATGAATATTTTTGGGAAATACTAGCACGCATCCACACATTTTACTAGGAATGGTATCTAAAATTTCAAAGGATTTTGTTCAGTGTTTTTTTTTCCTAGGTGCATTTTATTTTGTGAACATTTTATTTTGGAAGCAAAGAATCATCAATCTTGCTTTCAAGCGTCTGCAAATATTTGCATCTTATCAGAGAGCATTTTGGGAGCATTATACATACAGTCTCATAGTGGTAAACTTTGCAAATATGTGTACACATTTTTATGGTAGAACCTCAGTCAGTAGTGAGGCCGAGCTTACGTTTCTTTGGAGCGCTCAGCCTAATAATGTAGGCGTCAATGCACCATAAATACAAACAGCATTAACTTATGGACACACATTACCTAAACTGCAGACAATGACCTTCCCTGATCCAGAATGTATTACTGTAAACTGGCAGCCAAAGGGTTTGGTGCTGCAGTGGGTTGGGCCTACTTGTCCTGAGGATGAAAACTTGTTCTTGACCCCAAACAATATGTCTGTGTACGTTGGGCTATAGGAATTCCACACCCCTGAATCGATCAATACCTCTAAGCCACATGGCTTCTTCATCATTAAATTAATTGAACTTGGTGTCTGATGAGTGGCTTGAGTCATTCATCTATTGTTTTGCCAACTCTTTGACGTTCTTGACTGAAAACGTATCGTTCATAATCTACATTTGGTACTAGATTGAATTTGATTGAACGCGTTCTTAATCTGAAGGTATGTGACTTCATCATTTCTTGGCATTTTTCTTATAACTTCTTTCACAGCATCACCAGCAAAGTATTTGAGATATTTGGTAATCTTTCTATTAATCTCTTCAGGTGCATCAATGAAATCTTCAAATGTTTCTATCCAGGCAGTCCATCTATCGCTTTTTGTACTGTATCAAAAGATTATGTGGTTTTAGGAATGTGGCAGCATTATATACCAGTGTGGAACTTACTGGCGGTGAGAGCAGCGCACTTCCTGATGCTGTAGAATGCTCAGGTTTGTGCAAACCCTCTTTGAAATCTTTGGCCATGTAAGCCTCAGGATCACCTATAATATTAGTTGGAACAATATCTTCTTTATTAGCTGCCGTATTCAAACTTCACAGACCCAACGGTTGCCTTTAGTTTTTAACTCTTAGAAGAGCTCTGAAGTTGTTCTGAGCCCCACTGGGCAGCTTACAGCTCTGTAAACACAACCCAGAGCACTGCTCCTTGAGCCACTTCGTTGTCTGCTGTGGCATTGCGACTCTTTAGCAGGCTCAGTATATCATCTACTTTGTTCTTTTTATACTTCAATTTGTATTTTCTCACACCTGGATGATCTCTGCCTTGCACCACGGTTTGGTACCTGATAAATGTATAACTGCAATTTGTCGACCTGGTTGAATCCGCCTTCAGCGTTACAATGTATAACTTCATTTCCCATGGCGGCGCAGTACCCTTTTGTATGATCTTGGTCGTAGCTTCTTGGCCAACTATGCGTAGATTTCTTAGTGAAGCTTTCTTTCCATTCGCATGCTGTACACCGACTGGACTTGTACTGTGACTCCACACACACCAACTGCTGACTGGGCACTTCAACAAAGGCACACGTGGCACGCACAGGCAGTTTGCTTGAACCACAGCAAACTCACCAGGAGAGAACTTTCTTTTTTGGGTTACTTATCACCTATCTTGTTGCCAGTTGTCTTTCCCAGCCTTGATACCTGCCAACGACTAGGCCACACACAGAGCTGTAAATGACACGTCGATTACTCTGCGTGTACATGTGAACAAATAATCTAAACCAAGTTTTCATTACATTGCTTTTTAGAGATTACGTCACAATGATACGGAGTCTGCTGGAAGCCGGAAAGGTTTCTTTCTAAATTATGCAAGACACTACAGTCAGAAGAGGAGAACCTCTGCTGTGGAAGTCATTCTAACCACCACCCACAGTGGTGATGGATGAACTTGGAGTACCTACTTGAAAGAACTGGATATCAGAGGACTCTAGTCTCCTGGGAAGCAAGGATTCCCTATCAACTTGTTTGAACTATTTGCAGTTCCCTGGCCCTCAAGACCTTCTGCCCCACATATTTCGTGGTTGGTTTGAACAAACCTTTACAGAATTAAACAAGGGTAATATGGTATATAGCCAAGCAGGGCTAGGTATGATTTTGCAACCTTTGTGTGCACTCAATCTGGCTGGCTGCCAACCATCTGGTACAGTTCTGTGAACATGAGAGCTGCCTGACCATGAGTGGTGTCTCTACTCCGCAGTGGTGCAAGCAATCTTTACCCTATATGGCACACCAAGGTGAATCTTTGTCACACATGAGCATTACCCACTATTCTGAGCCCTCCATTTTCCGATGCAGGAAATATTTTATTTGAAAAGAAAGGGGTGGGATGAGCAACCCTGGCATCTGGCTGTACCACACTGCCACCACCCCTTAAAGGCCATAGCTGTCTTTCTGCCTCATTGAGGATCTGATTTAGTTGTTTATCCCAATCTATCCGCATCCCAGAAAGGCCACCATACCATATACCATATAATTCTCCTAACAAATTAATATGGGTTAGAGGTTGCTCACCTGGCATCTGGCCTCACCTCCCATCCTTAAAGGGCCCAACAATTTTCCTGCACCTAGAGGTTGATTATTGGTGTGGGGGGGGGGGATTGGATAAAAGGGAGAGGGAGAAGCAGAAAGCCCCTCACACATCTTTATTTTATTTTTCTGTATCAAACATATTGAGTAGGGGTAGCCCGCCCAGAGATCGGGCATCACAATCGCCATTAAAGGCCCCAACAGCCTTTCTGCTCACCCACAGCCCAATCCACATGGCAAGTGAAAGGAAAATTACAATTTTTGGGGTGTAATTTTGACTTGCAGGCCCAGCAGGTAGTGGGTAAATCTCAATTTCCTCTCACTTGCCATAGTGAATAGCTTCACTGTTCCGGCACACGGGCTAGCCAACAACATGGTAACCTGGGCATTTCTGAAACCTAGACATCCAGGGGGCTTTGGGGAATGGGACGTGTGTAAATCCGACAACATTGTCTTACCCAGAATGCCCTGCAAACATCAAAGAATGGGTTAAAACATGTTTCTTCTCATATACCTTAAAACGTATGGGCAAAAAAGGCTTTTCCCCCATATTTATGTGACTGAAGTCTTTGGCTTTTACAGCCAATGGCAAACATTTTGAAGCTCTGCGTTCCCATACTTTCCCAGTTAAAATGCTTCCTCCCGTGTAGGTGGACCTAACGCACAGCATTGGAATGGACCAAACTTGTCACCATGTAAAATGTTATTGACACCACATGACTTACACGGTCCAAGTTTTAACCCTTTACTGTCAGACGATAGAGCCCAACCATGAAAGAGAGGGTTTAGTATTAAATGGGATGTGTTTTGTGGATCCACACAGATTCCTCAAAATTGATCTCATAGACATTTGAGGAAACTTTTTGATTACCCTAAATCTGCCATTTGCGAGTCCTCCTAGGTAAAAATAAATAAAAAAAAAGCCAACAACACAAGTCTCACCACTCTTTACTCCCCTAGGTGTCTAGTTTTCAAACATGTCTGGGTTTATAAGGCTACACTGGGTGGTGGCGGCCTAGACTGTGCCCAAATACTGCAGCTACTCATATTCACCAAAATAGGTCAATTTTGAAAGGCAAAGTCTTAATTTCTCCACACAGTGTTTTGAAACTTTCTTGGTGCAGGCAATAGGCCCAGCCACACAAGTAGAGTAGGATTTTTGTCAGAAATAGTGTGGGAACACAGAAAAGTAGAACATTTGTAGTTATCATTGAATTTCTTTCCATTTTTGGCTTCCAAATGTAAACCAGCGTGGTAGAAAACACTTTTTGCAAACTGCCTCTTGAATCCCATGGTAGTGTGTATAACTTCAGATTCAAAGTTGTACAAATCACCCCATTCCTAAACTTAGGCCCATATTTACACTTTTGTAGCACAAACGTGGCGCTAAAAAGTATAAATATGGGCCTTAGTATCTTGGACACATTTAAAAATGCATGACTTTCCTTCGTACCCATTTTTCATTCATTGTAGGTTAATATATTTGGTGGGGGGATTCACAAATCATGGTTACCTTTGGAATCACCAAAATGGAGGAAGGGGAGCGTGCAAATGTATACATTTATTGGGGAAAAGTACAGAAACTTTGTGAGTGCTTGGTGGGATCCTCAGCAGTGCAGCTAAACACCTAATGGTCAATTTGTAATGAGGACCTCGGAGAAGTTATGTTCTGTCCTTCTGGACCTGCATTCTTGGTTGTGAGCATCCGCACTCACACTTAGTCGTGCTTGTTGTCCTCTGCAGTTACAGGTCACCGTTGACATGGTTCCCTCCATGTTGGGCTGGGGGCATAACCTGGAGTAATGATGGAGCAAGCCTTTTAGTCCCCATTGGAACAACTCTTGCACATCAGTGTGCTAGTTGTGTGGACACTGTCTACTTAGCCCTAACAGCCTTTCTTACCCCTATAATGGCGTTCCTTTTTTAAGTGCTTTCAGCCAGCACCTCCACAGTCTGTGCCACCAACAGGAATGGTGATGTGGCTTCTTGGCCCTGATTTGGGAAGCTTTACATTTCTGGCAGTGAATTCTTTAAAGAGACATCTTCCTATTGGTGGCCTATCTGGCAGACATGCAGAATGTCAAGGGGATGCATCCTATTGCCAGTCTATGGATGATTGCAAATGAGAGAGATCAGTCCTGAAGTGACGGTTTTGATCTTCCCCTGATTGTAATACCTACCCGTAGACCTCTTTTGGCATAGTTCTGGAAAGAAAATGCTACCTCCAAGTGTTTCATGTTGTTGTGCACAAAATATCTAATAACCTAGTTTGACTTAGTCATTGCTATGACATATATACTACAGTTTCCATACTGTTCATGGCCCTTCCAGTTATGGAGTTTCCAGTCAAATGATCTGAGAGGTAAAGTTTCCAGCACTCCTGGAGAAATTATTCTTTGAATGAATCAAGCCATCTCCACTCCAGCAGCTGAATCGGCTGATAATTATAACCCACTTATATCAAAGAGTAAGGTCTCTAAAAACACCCATTGCGATAGCCATGTTCTAGAGATGAAGCGTACAAGAGCTCTGCAACCCATCCCACACTTGAGCCCCCTTCCCCCCTTTACGACATGCAGCTGCTTCTATCTCCTGACAGCACCCAGCCATATGCCCACACACATGAAAGATCTCTCGTTATGTCATTCAGGTTTTGAGGGTATGCTAGCACCAAGAAACCCATCCCCTTGAGGGAAGTGCCTGCCAAACTTGGAACCCCAGCAGGCACACATTTGTGAGGGCCCGCTAAGCTGTTCTTCCACTCGTTTAGGGTATCTTTTCTGCAGGAGAGAACTTTTATCTTCACTAAACAAGGAACTGTGGGCCAGATTTAAGAAAAGTGGCACTGCACACAGTGCAGCACCATTTTTCTTGCCTCCCTCTTAGTGCCCTCCCTAACGCCACCATGTGTGTGCCGTATCTAAGATATGGTGCACTATGGAGGTAGTTACGGAACTAGCTTCAACATTTTTGGCGCTAGTTCGGAGCTTTGCAGGATTAGCGTAAAAAATGTTGACGCTAATCCTTCAAACCCCATTGAGGCCCATTGTTAAAAGTGCCGAAAAAAATGACGCAAAGAAATCCTAGATTTCTTTGCACCATTTTTTGGGCGCCCCTAAAGGGGATACGCCCCCTTTGCATACATTATGCCTGGTGCAGGCATAATGTTGCGCAAAGGGTTACAAAGTGGAGAATGCATTGCGCCACTTTGTAAATGTGACTCGGGGAAAAGGCCACATTAGCATAAAAAAATTACGCTAAAGCAGCGCTGAAGTGGCGTAAGGCGCTCTCAAATCAGGGCCTGTCTTTAAAGGTGAATGTCAGCATATGTTGATGTATGCTGTTGTTTGTGATGCCTGTGAAAATGCCACATAATTGAAAAACGACTAATATGTGACATCTAATAGACACCCCTCTTGTTTAAATTTACATGACTAACACTTTATCAATGCTCGCAACCTAAGATCCAAGTTAGAGTGAGGTCTGGAGCATGTGATTTTTAGCTGAATGGCAAGGAAGTTTTCTGATTTTTCATTTGTTTTTTTTAATTTTCAGAAAATTGTTGATCTCTGGATAGGGTTTAAGACATCATAACAGTCTTACCTTATGGCTGAGATGCTCTTGAGGGTGTATCCTGCATGTATAAGTTCTCCCTGTAATTAGTGACTCGCACAGGCAGAAGACACAGATGATGTGCAAAAAAAAAATAGTTGTTAAACTCCTGTGTGCATGACCTGATGTTAGACCTGGTCCTGCTTAAATCAAATTGTTACATGTGTAGGTAGAAAAGTTGAAACACAATTTTGACCAAGGTTTTTTTCCTGAGTTTGTGGATCTAAAATTCCCAGAGTAAATCATAAAAAGACAAGGAACGCTAAAGTTCACATTTAGCAAAGTTTTGTACGGGCGCTCCCATGGCTCAGTGCAAGTCATAATGTAGCATCTATTCACTAAACCTCATAAAGGACCACAAGCGTGGTGCAAAATTATTTTTTTTAAGATTCACATAGAGACTGGCTCGATACAAACTCCAGGATCGCCGTTTTCCATCGAATGTGGATGATAAAGACAGAATATGTGCCCTTCGGGATATAGGCACATTAGATGCTCCCCATCACATTCATAACCACGTACACACCTCACTACATCAAACTGACTACATTGATTTTACAAGTACATAGAAGCCATTGCATCCACATATAGCACTGCATTGAATAACTAGACACTCAGCTACAATGATAGAGGTGGGGTAAATGTGATTGATGGGTTGACATGGAGGGTATTGATTGATGGTATAGGGAGGGTGAGAGCTGGTTTATCATTACTGTCGCTATTTAAAATAACAGTACATAAAATGTCACAGCATCAGGCTGAACATGATAGAATGATCCGCTGCATCAACAGTGCAATTAGTTCATTTCTGAACCTACCTTAGCCTTATATCACCCGAAGGCTTACATTTAAACTTACCCCTAAATCTTGACCTTAACATAAGTGTCTCTAGGTCTGAATCTTAATCTTTCTATCGCTGTAATCCAATTTAGTCCCCCTAAAACAATGTTAATCCCTAAACCTATTCTATCCCTTACCTTGAACCTACTTCTACTGTTTCTACAGACTAAAGGGTGGTCTTAAAAGGAGAAATTGTACTCCAGTCCATGCTTAGAGCAAGTCTAGCACCCTATATTGACAACCACTGGTATTGTAACACAATCCCATAGAAATCAGTGGAGGCGGGACATTAAAATAACACCTCATATGAGCTAACTTTAAATTGATTTAATTAGTTCAAAATTATATTGTAAGTGATTAAAAATATATATATATATTTTAAAATGTATAAAATATAATTTTAACAAATTACATGAAAGTCACAAAAAATTAAACTTTTTAAATTAAATATATAACCGTTAACTGCATTTCCTATAGCCTTAGAACCCGCAGTAGCGGGCTCTACCGGCTATTAAAGGCCCGCTCCCCGCGTTAAATGCCCGAGCCGAAGGCGAGGGCATTTAACAAGGGAGAGGGACTTTAATAGCCGGTAGAGCCCGCTACGGCGGGTTCTAAGGCTATTAGAACATTCTGCCACACAGGGCAGAATGTTCTCTTAAAAAAAAAAAAATTCACGGAGCCCGAGGGGATTAAAATCCCCTCGGGCTCCGTGAGGCTTTGTTCACAGCTCTTGCTGTATACAAAGCGAACATTGGAATGTTGGCGCTGCGGGCTTTTACCAGCCAGTAAAAGCCCGCAGCACTCCATTGTTTTCAATGGAGCCCCCAGCATTCCAATGTTCTAATATAGCCTTAGAACCCGCCGTAGCGGGCTCTACCGGCTATTAAAGGCCCGCTCCCCGCGTTAAATGCCCGAGCCGAAGGCGAGGACATTCAACAAGGGAGAGGGACTTTAATAGCCGGTAGAGCCCGCTACGGCGGGTTCTAAGGCTATTAGAACATTCTGCCACTCAGGGCAGAATGTTCTATTAAAAAAAAAAAATGTTCACGGAGCCCGAGGGGATTAAAATCCCCTCGGGCTCCGTGAGGCTTTGTTCACAGCTGTTGCTGTGAACAAAGCGAACATTGGAATGTTGGCGCTGCGGGCTTTTACCGGCCAGTAAAAGCCTGCAGCACTCCATTGTTTTCAATTGAGCCCCCAGCATTCCAATGTTCTAATAAATGTTACATAGAAGTAAAACATTCTGATGGATACTTACAACCGTAGATTCCTCACATTAGAATGCTCCCTAAGTGCTAGATTGGATCTGGAAGCTTTTCTCCTGCATTGTTCCCATGCTCTGCCGCGATGGCTTTGTACCGCCTCAGAAGTGAGGGAGAGGAGCCACATATAAGCACCACCCCTGCACACTGACATCTGTTCCTTTCTTTTCACACCTGACGTGGATCTAGTGCTGTGCTCCCAGTTTTGTTGGTCTCTTGGCAACTTCCAAACGAAATCCAGTGTGCTAAGGAATGATGTTCGCTCCTAAAACGACAGGTTTGATGACTGTAGAAAGGAGATGTCACACACAGACCTACACAAGATGTCTCTCTGTAGCCTGGGTTTGGGACTCAAGTCAAAGTCATGCTATAAGGGCGCCCTCATGCACCTAAGGGCGATCCAGGACTGAGAAGTGAAGCTAAACATTGCCGCACATAAAAAGTTGTCATGGCCCTCATGTACTTCCCACTCTGAGTTAGACAAAAAACTGATGTGGGACTCAAACTTTTGCTGCACCCACCTGTATCTATAGGCAAGGCACAAGCGTGTGATTATGTGGGTCAGTCTGCCTCTAGGTCTTCGACTGGGGGACCGGTTCCCCAACTATCCCTTTTGCCATCAGTGATGCTGCAGCACATTGAGGACTTGATGGAGGCCATGCTGCAAACTTTTGGCTTACTTCTGGCTCCCTCTTGTGCGCCTTTGGGCCCCAAGGAACCACAAGAACTCCAGTTGTGCTGCCACTGGCGGATCTATCCTCAGACCCTCCAGGACCTGCTCCGGGCCCTCTACTCACTCCGGGACAAACTTCAACTCTGACTCCAAGACCTGGGCTAGGCCCTTCAATGCCACTGGCGTTGCAAGAGAATCCAGTGCTGATTCCAACGTCTGCCATCAAACTGGTTTCAGCTTGATCTGAATTGATGTCATACCATGGGATTACAAAAGCACAACTGATCCTTATACAGCCTAATACTGAACCAGAATCTCTATCAGGATAGAAGTGGCAGCAGAGACTCCATTATCTTTCTGGTGCTGATACAGAACAAGGTACACCCAAGGATTGAAATGATGGGGAGAGGGATGTTTTTCTTCCACCTCGGGGTGAAGATGACAACTTTTAAATGGATTTACAAGAGGCCAGTGGGCTTTATAGATCACCCTGCCACAGGGTTTGCTTTGCCAGTTGGGCCACCAACAGAAGAGACTGCACCTTTTGCAGCAGTGGTCTGATGGGATCCCAGATTTGCAGCTGCTTCAGTCAAGATCAAAATTAAAGTCCATGCAGAATTTTTGCAGCTTGGGCCAACCACGTCTGACCCTCACCGTTAGCATAACCCTCACCGGGGCCCTGGGTCAAATCTTTGTTCCTTCTCACCAGTGAATTAATAGATTGACAGACATCACTGACCTTCTCCTGGTGACTCTGAATTTCTTACTAAACATCCTACTCCAGAGAGCCATGTGGTTCAGACTTCAACTAGTAAGGTGAATCCCAGTTTATTCCCTACCTCTTCCCTGGATTGGGAGTCCAAGAGGATTGAGGTATTTGCTAAATGTATGTTCTCCTGGCATTGCGATCACTAATTAGTGAATGTTGATTTGGTCCTACGTTCATGCCCTCCAGGACATGGCTACTGAGACCTTTGGACCTTTTTGGCTTAGACACTTAGGCCCATATTTATATTTTTTTAGCGCCGCATGTGCGTAATTTTTTTGCGCAAAAGCGGCACAAATTTGCAAAATACAATTGTATTTTGTAAGTTTGTGCCGCTTTTGCATCAAAAAGAGGCGCAAATGAGGCGCTAAAAAGTATAAATATGGGCCTTAGGGCCATATTTATACTTTTTGACGCACAACTGCGCCGACGCAGTTGTGTGTCAAAAATTTTACCACTGGCTAACGCCATTCCTACACGCCATGCGGGTGCCTTTTTAAGGAATGACGTTAGCCGGCGCTGCGGACTGGTCTAGGCAAAAAAAAAAAAAATGACTCAAACCAGGCAGCGCCAGCGTAGGGGAAAATGGGTCGTTGTGCGTCAAAAAATGGTGCAAGTCAAGTCTGAGGCAAAGATCATGCCTCAAACCAGACTTGCAACATTTTTGGACTCACAACCCCCATTGAAATGACTCTTGTCTTAGCAAAGACAGGAGTCATGCCCCCTTGCCCAATGGCCATGCCCAGGGGACTTCTGTCCACTGGGCATGGTCATGGGGCACAGTAGCATGTAGGGGGGCCCAAATTAGGCCCTCCTATGCCACTTTAAAAAAATAATAAAAAATACTTACCTCAACTAACCTGTACTTACCTGGGATGGGTCCCCACATCCATGGGTGTCCTCCAGAGGTGGGTGAGGGTGGCAGGGGGTGTCCCTGCGGGCCGGGAAGGGCACCTCTGGACTCCTGCTGAGCCCACAGGTCCCTTAACGCCTGCTCTGACCCAAGTGTTAAAAAACGGCGCACATCAGGCTGTGCGACGTTTTTTAAGGCCCACCTCCTCCTGTGCATCAAAATGACGCTCGGGTATAAATAAGGCGCACAGGCCTTAAAGTCATTTTTTTGGGCGGGAACGCCTACCTTGCATATCATTAACGCAAAGCAGTTTCCTGCATCCAAAAAATGACGCACACAGTGGAATTTTGACGTCCGCGGGGTCAGGCGTCAGAGTTTAAATATGGGGGAAGGTTTGCGCCGAATGTGCGTCAGAAATTTTGACGCACATTTGGCGCAAACAGAGTATAAATATGCCCCTTAATGATGGATAAGACACTTCCAAATATATGATTCATGCTGGCCTAGCTACTACTAATTGCTTTGGAAGGGTGGTTGTCTCCAGTGTTAGACTGACACGCGTGGATGGGTTCATCATTATCTTCTTGAGATGTACCTGCCTCTCTCATGGATAGGCACTTTAATCACTCCTTTTTGGTGAAAAAGCAGATTCTGCTTGGAGCTTTTTAAAGACAGTAGAGACATGGTTCACTCCCTAGGTCTATTGACCCCTGCCAAACATTACCCACATCAGTTTAGAAAGTTCAAAGCTTACTTCAGAGAGCTGGGCTATAGGCAGACAGTTCTCACCTGATACAACAGTAACTCCAGTCCTTTCAAGTCTGTGGACATGGGTCTGGCAGCCAGCGTGCAGGTCACCAGTGGCATCAGTCCTCCCAGGTCCATTACCGAGTGGCAAGAGCCACCTACACACTGTTTGCCCTTCCCATGCTGTGGGGGCCACGATTCAGCCCTTCATGTAAGGGAGGAGATCCGTCACATCTGAAAGATTGGGCCTACAAATTGTTCAGCGTTACTAAACCAATTCTGTTTGCCCTGACAACTCTTCCTCCTAGATCAGAGCACATTTCAGAGGAGCACCTATCGATTCTGTTAGAAGAGGTGCGAATGTTACTCTCAAAATGTGCTATAAAGAGGTTACCAGACTCGAAAAGAGGAGAGGGTTTTTTAATCTTACTAATTCCTTGTGCTGAAGGTCTCTGTTTCAAACTTTCAGCCTCTTAATGCCTTCCTGAGAAAGGACAAATTCGAAACGCTTACGGTGGCCCAGATCTTTTCTGTTTTGTACTTCTGGATTAGATGCTGGTATTGCGCTTGTAGGATGCATATATTCATATACCTCTCCTCCTGTCTCCTAGACATTATCTGCAGTTCGAGGTAGACCAGGAACATTTTCAGTTTGTTGTGCGCCCGTTCGGCCTCACCATAGCCCCTTGAGTATTCATGAAGGTGATGGCTGTGGTTGCTGTTCACCTATTAGATATTAGTTTTCCACTACCTCAGCAACTTGCTGTTGAAGGTGGGCTCACCACATTCAGCCACAGACCACCTCCAGATGATGGCAAACTTCCTAACATTGCCTGGGGTTTACTGTCAATGAGATGAAGTTTCCAGTTACTCCTGTGCAGAGGCTTCCATTCTTATTCTGGATGCAGTGCAGTTCTTTCCGCCTTTCTACATTTGGTGCACAAACAATACTTATTTAAATTACCTGTTGGAATGAGATTTATAAAAGGTTTGATGTGTACTTACAAACTCTTTGTGATGCCACATTTGACCTTAACTTAGTGTTGACGGTTCTTAGGTGTACACCTTTCAAGACGATGCATAGCTGCCTGCTCTGTCCCCTGCCTTTTAAGACCATCTTCTTCATTACAGTTGTTTCAGCTTGTCGCATGAGTGAACGCCAGGCACAAGAGCCGAAAAACACCTTTTTCCCAAGTTGACATGGAGCAGTGGAGTCAAGTGGCCTTCTTACCTTAAGTTGGAACGGCCTTCAACACTGGAAAATCTCCCTACCAGCGTTCTCCCACAGACCCCAACCCTCACACCTCAAAAGAAGACAGACTTCATCGGTTGGACCCTAAAAGGGCATTAAGCTTCTATATTGATGGTACCGAGGAACGCCATGGGGACAATCAGCTGTGTGTGGGCTTCTTTGTGGTGAAGAAAGGGCAGGCTGCGCAGAAGAGGACTCTGTCAAGGTGGATAGGCCCCTTGCATTAAGATCTGCTAAGCATTGGTCAAGGCACAACTACTGTAAAATCTTAGAGCCCATTCTTCAAGACCTAAGGCTGTTACCACTGCATTACCATACGGGTTGCCTGCCTTTGATATCTAGGGGAGGTGCTGCTTTGGTATCTATTCTAAAGTGAGGTATCTGCTGTTAGAAGTATCCATCAAAATTAATTCAGAAACTCTGGGACAAAAGAAAGTTCCCATCAGAAGAACAAATCACTCACCTTCACAAATGCACTTGCTGGTAGAGACTAACTGCAGATTCCTCACTGCCCTCCAAAACCCCATTATGTGGAGTGGCCTTCTTTTAATATCTTAAAAGGTCTCAAGTTAGGAATAATCATACTGGTTCTAACAATTGTTTACTCTGCACATCTGTTCGTGTGTCAAAGCAAAAATAACAAACTGACATCAGCACATAGGGGTGGTGCTTATATGCAACCCTTGGTCGTTTCTGGTGTGGTACAAAGTCAGCATGGAGCCCCATGGCACACAGGAGAAATGCTGGAGAAGATCCAGTCTGACACAGAGGAAGTGTTCAAAGGTATGGAATCTGTAGTTAAGAGTATACACCAGAAATAGCATTACTAAAGGTAAGAAACGTGTTAGTGAGTACATTTTTTAATATTCTTTAAAAAATATTTGTAAAACTAAAGTATTAAACATTTATTATTTAATACAGATTGAATTTAATGTGCTGTAAAATGTAATTTTATTTTTTTCCATATTAATAATAAATATTTAAATGAATTTACTTGTATGTTATATATTAAAATAAATCTTGAATAATAAACGTTATTTTAATTTCTATGTACTTTACCATAGGGAGCTCTCTGTTTTCGTTGTGGAGGTCTTGGCGAACATAGCCCGCAAGTAGGTGGAACGTAAAATATGTTTGTAAAGTTACTTTTAGTAAACTGACAGATACAAATAGTTATAGAAAGTACAACCCGTTCATTGGAGGGGGAGAAAACACGTAGGTTTACACATAGGCAGGGGTGGCTCCACCACTATGGCGGAGGAGCGTCCCCCCAGCAGCAGCAGCTCAAAACCTTTACAGTAAAACCATAATAAACTTATTATGGTTTTACTGTAAAAGGGGTGGGCCATGGGGTATGACAGGGAAAGTGCACTCCCCCTCAGTGCACATGTATGTTTGGCTGGCCTTCTCTGTCCGGCCAAACACACATGCGCACTAGGCTCTCTCCAACCCGGCACTGTGTTGCCGGGTGGAAGAGAGCAGGCAGAGACTCTCACTCTGCCTCGGAGCGCCCTGGCTAAGCGCTCCCTCCAATCCTAATGTAAATCTTCTTTTGGAAATGGTGAGTAGCAAAAAAGTGGGGAGTTAGACCTAGGGGTAGGAGCAAATATACATGTGTATATTTACCTTTGTGAATCTGGCCAAAAGTCTCTTGCATTTGCTTTTCGGTCAAGACGTCTCTTCTCAGTCTGTTATAGCCTAGTCGCTTTTCTGGCAATTAGATTAGATCTATAGGTGACATCAGGGTAAATACCAAAGCTGAGGCTGTTTAAAAATGCTTAGTCTCTTTCCCCATGCCAGTACGCTACTTACTGTGTCGTTATCCTTAGCCTGTTTAAACCAACCTAGGCCTAAGTTTGGCACCTGGTTTTTAAATATGATTACATCTATTGGATCAGGCCCACGTGCCGTTGCTTCTTCTCTTAGCCACTGACTTCCCTGAATGAAGGCAATGTTCCTTTGACTTGAAACAGATCATAATCACCCCATGGCGCAAAATAAGATAGCTTAACCTGTCCGATGTCGGTATCAATCATCCTATTGCCATTCCTCTTGTGCTGGAGAAGCTTGTGGGAGCTCGAACATGGAACGGACACTATTGGGCTATTGGTGGGCAGCTGTGATGGATAGCAAAAGGCAATAAGATAGTCACTTGAATTTTGCTTAGCTTTACTGGTAGCTTTGATAGCGTAGATCAACATATGCTGCGTTGTCATTTGAAAACAATAGCAGGCATCTCCAAGTTAGCATCTCTGGAGCATATTTTAAAGCCTCTCATGCCGCTGGTGTGTCACTTTTTGTGAGACACTGGCTGAGCAGAGGGTTGACCCATATCTACGAGGCCACGCAAACCACTCACAGAAAGAGGTAAGCGCCTCTCTGAATTGTTTAGTGCGGGAAGGTGTCCCTTCTTGCACAAAAATAATCCTGCCAACAACCCAGACACCCATGCAACATGGTAGAAGGGTGCCTGCGTTGGCGCTAGGCAGGAAGATGCCAACACAGGTGGGAAAGGACAGAAACACACCGTATTATAGTGAATTTCTGCCCTTTCTAATTGGCGTAGGGCAGCTCAGCAGCAAGACATGCAGCGCTGCCCTACTTCAGTTCCTTGAAAATATGCCCCTACATGTTTTTATTCTCCCTTCTTACAGAATTGGAGCAAGTTGTTAAATCCTGGTCCCTTTACACCAAATCCTCTTCAATTCACTAGGATGGGCCACATGCTTCCTCTGCAAAACATTTATATTAATCTTATGATCACCCTTGTTGGGTGGTTCATCTCACTTTCAGTGCTATGCCGACGGCACCCATAGCCTTGCGGAGGTCACGGATAAAGGAGACCAACGAAACAATCTTTTCAAGTGGTTCCTTCATATGACGGACAAGATGAGTTGGAGCCCATTACAGGTTAATGCTAAAAACAGGCATGTTTTTCAGGAACAGCCAACAGTCGCCTTAGGATTAGATTCTTCACTTTCTTAATGATGAAGACCCTGCTCTGGTACCACAATTACACAAAGCCAGTAAAAAATCAATTGGAACTATATCCTAACTTTCCATAAAAGTTAAATAATAAATACATAAAATAAATAGTTAAATGTAATCCCATCTGGCTTTAGTTGATTGGGAGCGAGTGCTACATACCTTCTGATTGGGCTTTGGTAATAGCTTTTTATCTTTTATTGTGCAGGAATAATGTTGGCAAACTTAAGCATGCCCAGAATGCTGGGGCTAGACTTGTGTTAACCCCTCTGGGACAGTGTTCCCCTCTCACTAGCTTGGTGAAGCTCTAATGATTTCTAGTGGTGAATAGTGCGATATGTAAATGCATATTGTCTCATTTTCTTGACTTTCTATCCCATAATAAAACATTTTGGCCCATATTTATACTCTTTTAGTGCCGTATTTGCGTCACTTTTTTTTAACGCAAAAGCTGCGCAAACTTACAAAATACAATCGTATTTTGTACGTTTGCGCCGCTTTTGCATAAAAAAGCGGCACAAATGTGGTGCTAAACAAGTCTAAATATGGGCCTTTGTCTTTTGAGTTTATTTGGCCAAAGTTCTTGTTGCAAAACTAATTTTAAAGTGTTCCCCCATTGCTTATAATTTTCAAAAACTGGACTCCATGGTGGAATTTCGTAAAAGCCTGAAATCTCACCTCTCACGATCCATATCTTTCCAGCCATCTTAGCAGACCAGCACCTGGACTTGTCGTGGCTCTGTAGCGAGTCAAGTATGGATTTCTACCTTTAGGGAAAGACCTAAGCCCAGATTTACAGAAAAGGCATGGAACTCAGCTCAGCATCCAAAAATGCAGAGATTAAAGCAAACCAAGCTTCCTTCTATTCCACTAAAATTGCCAACTCTTCTAGCTCCCCAAAGTAAATTTTTACGATCCTTAAACACATCATTGAGCCTGCGGCAGCTCGCTCTTCTTCTAGGACTTCAGCAGAACACTGCAACAAACTGTCTCTTTTCTTTCAGAACAAAATTATGGACACTTTTTCCTCCTTTCCTAACTCCCCCAATTTGGTGGACCCTTGCTCCTGCGACCTTCATGAGTATTCCCTCCTGGCCTTCCCTCCTCTTACTGTAAATGGGGTTAAGGGCCTCCAAACTGCTGTAAAATCAGGCTCGCCCCTGGACTCCCTTGCACATCCTTCGCCAAGGGTCCAATGCCATTGCCCCAGTATAATCAGAGCTACTGAATCCTTCTTTATCCTGTTGGCTTGTACCCTATCAATGGAAACATGCAGTTGTCAAGCCACTTTTTAAAGAAATCCAACCTACACCCCGTCATTCTAAGCAAGTATATATAGACCAACATCTACGCTACCTGGAGACTCCAAGTTGCTAGAAAAATATATCAACGAACACCTCTCTATTGCAGGTTATTTTTGTTAAACTTTATTTCAGCCCCAAGGGTGGGCCACAATGACTCATCTGTCACCTTGAATGTCTCTTGACACATACTCTGCCTCAGGTTTCTTTTTGTCCTACTCAGTGGGGCATCTGTGCCGCAAGTATACGTGTAACAATGTTGCAATTATTGTCTACCTCCTTGGGAGCCGGGCAGGTCATGTTAAACCAAAAACAGAAACAATCTGCAAACTCAAAGTTACAGATAACATTTTCTGTTGCAGCATGTCTATCGAAGATGTACATGCGTTGCTGTGTCTATAAAGTAGTACCCATGCACTTTAAGTGCGGGGGTGTACATGGCAATGAGGAGGAATGAAATGGTAAGTGAAAATGTTTAACCCTAACTGTATTTCCCTCCTGGCATGACTAACAACAAAATATTTTTCTGTGGTCCAGGCTAACAAATGTCAGCTAATGATGTGGTCACAAAGCTCTACTTGCTGCCTTGCATTAGTCTTGGTTGTATGACGGAACCACGTATGCCATTATCACACGTGCATTTACCCCACGGTCATTACAACGAGTGCAACATTACCACGCATTAATTTACAATGAAATGTTTTACCAAGAATATGGCTTTACCACGCATACCTTTACAGTGAAAATGTCATAAAGGCATGATTGGTAACGGCATATGAATGGAAAAACGGAAAGTGTGTGTGTATTACTATCTATCTATCTATCTATCTATCTATCTATCTAGCTATATATGTAAATCAAAGATGTAGATAGGTAGATAGATATATATATATACACCCCCTAAAATCCCATACCCACCCTAAAACCTAAAAATGCCCTTGCCACCCAAAAACCCATACCCACCCTTAACCCTAAAAACACCTTACCACCCAAAAACCCACACCTACCCCAAACCCTTAAAAATCCCTTGCCACCCAAAAAACCATAAGTACCCTAACCCCAAAAAATATCCTTGCCACACAAAAACCCACACCCACCTTAAAAACACTTTACCACCCAAAACCCATACCCATCCTATACCGTAAAAAATCCCTTGCCACCCTAAAACCCACTCGCCCTAAAACCTAGGAATGCCCTTACCACCCAAAAACACTTAGCCACCCTAAACATGCCCTTGACATTCAAAAACAAATACCCTCCCTAAAAATACCCTTCCCACCCAAAAATCCATACCCAGCCTAAGCCCTAAAAACCCTCTGCCACCCAAAACCCCCATACCCACCCTAAACACCCCTTAACATGCAAACACCCATACCCACCCTAAACCCTAGTAAAAATTACCTTTCACAAATAAACATATTACCTACTGGCAGTCGCCAGTAGGTAAAAATCAGACCTAGTTTCCATAGAAATAGTATTTTTTGACTTACCTATATTTTTGGTGCCGTTTGAATCTTCAAAAATTTTCCCCCAAAAAAGTTATTAAAAAAAAAAAAGTTATCAAAAAAAAGTGTCATGTTTGTTTGGTCTTCTTGTGCACAGAAAGTTTCATGACGATTTGTGAAGTTGGGCAGAGTAAAAGAGGGGTAAAAAAACTGCTTTTCCCATGAAAATGTCCATAGCCTCTTTAGACACTTCTGCAGCCTGAACTGCTGGATGGAATTACACCAAATCTGGCAGAAAGGTAATTTTTGGTCCACAGGTCACACACTTTATCATCTTTGGTGTAAACCTGTTCAGTAGTTTTTGATATATTAAAGGAAATTCAAATTTGTATATCTGGGCAGAGCTTAAGCACATATCTCAAGGTGAGATCTGATTGGCTGTCAGCACTTCAATCAGAAAGTGATGGCAGCCATCTTGAGACCAGCATACATGATATCACTCATTTAAATGCATTGTAGGTAATGTTAGGGTTTGAGGGTCACAAAAGGAGAACATACAGAGGGTGATAACAGATTTTAGTTACAATATAAATCATTTGGTCCTAAGGTGATTTTAAGCTGTGAAAAAGCCTTCTGTTGGGATTTCATGAATCATGTTTGCGAGCAAACTGTTTTTTCATGATTTTCCCATTGAGGTTATGGGAGGTCTCCAGAAGCTAAAATAAGAGAATACTTTCTGTAACTTCACGCTGTCTTTCTCAGCCACATGAGAATGAACAACTAGAACGCTAACAGTCTAACTTATGACAAAAGCGTGGCACACCTGAAGCCATCTTGATTGAACCAAACAGGTAAAAAATAAACATTTTGTTGAGAAAGGAACAAAATGAGAGGGTTCATTTTGTTTTAGAAATTTTGGTTAGTGCTGTAGAAAGAAAAATTAGGTCACGTTTTAAGTAAGTTCTCAAATATCTTCCTGTTGTACTTCAATAGGAGCAGCCTGTCAGTAAACAATTTTCTAGGTTACGCAATAAGAATTTTCAATTCTATTGAGGACACAGAGGCGAGGATTATGCTTCTCTTTCTCTAATGTAGACATTTCAGCAGCCAGTCACAATAAACAAAAAACTACATTAACCATGTAACCAATATATCACTGATATCACATGCCCCAATCATATTAGAGCGACCATTATTATTATAAGTATAGATGAGTCCATTTTGTGTCCACTTTCTTTGTGGGATAAATGATATAAGAACATAATCTCTAGCTTGAATAAAAACAAAACTTCTAAAAGTCAAAACAATCCAAACTGGGATTAAATTAGTAAATCATCCAACAAGGATATCGAAGTGAAGACACTCCCAAGAATTCTATTGTTAGTGTAGATCCTGACTAGACCAAGAAAAGTCTTACGAGAATCAGACCACTTCAATTATATTTCTGGTTGTTACCTTTAAAGGCAGAAAAAAGACGTCATAATATCCATATCCAGGAAACCTTTACAGAATGGAAAATAATAACATGAACTTCATAACTGTAAACTTCACATACAGTGTGGGAATCCTATATCTTACAATTTGACTAAGTAAATATAAAATATATACTTAGCCCTTACGTAGGTACATAACACACCAATATCAGAGTGGGGATAACCTTTGCCTCTGCGTCCTCAATAGAATTGAAAATTTGTATTGCGTAAGATAGAAAAACTTATAATCTATGTCAGGACTGGAGGCTCTGATTATGCTTGTTCAAAGCTGTGCCACCACCACTGAAGCCACATCCACAATGGGTTTATAATAAAATGACTTGAAAGTTAATTCAGAAGACCAATCTGCTGCTTTCATAATATCCTCTAACCTCGAGCCCAGCGTGAAAGACTTTGAAGCCATAGCACCTGGAGCTGAGTGAGCTCCAAAGATGGAAACATCAATCCCGGCTTCGGCCGGTAACCAACACATCTATTTAGCCAAAGCGGCTGCTGGGACAGGTTTAAATGGTTTTTGCAGAGCAATGAGTACTTGTCCTTTAGGGTGTCCCCTAAATTCGCTAAGTACAGCTTTGTTAGCTTTAAGGCAATGCACCACACATAATTTAGCAAAGGGTAGAAAACGCAGGGGATGCTATTGTCATACTGTTATATTTAGTCTGCCTAGAGATGGAGAAGGAAACTCCATCAGGGGAGAAAATCCTGCCAGAGAGATCAAGGGCATGGATCTCAGATACCGTTTTACAAGAAATTAAGCAAAGCAACATAGTCAGCTTAGCTGGTAGTTGCTTGTTGGAGAGATATTTATTGTCCGGCCATCTTTCTAGAAATTATCAAACGACATTAACATCCCAAAGGGAAGAATATCTGTATTGGGGGGGGCTTCGAGAAGTGTATGCCTCTCATGGGTTTGCACACTACTACGTGTTCTCCCACCGGTTTCCCTGCAGTGGGTAGATGCCCCGCCGAGGTGGCAGACCTATAATTGTTAACAGATGTATAAGCCAGGACTGAAGATGCCAAAGAAGAAAGGAAGTTTATCACTAGACTGACATCTGCCCTAAAGGGATCTGAGTTTTGTTTGCCACACCAATTCACCCTTCGACGCCATGCGGAAGCATAATGTTTATGGGTGCCAGATGCCCATGCCTCTTTTATGTTGAAGGAAGCTTGCCTTGGAAGAAATGCCTGGCACTTGCCATTTACCCCGGAAATCCTCCAGGCTACCAAATGGAGTTGTCCCTAAAGGATTAACGGATGAGGATGCCCCACTAGGTCTTGTAACAGGTTGTGGATCGAGAGTGGGATGTTGCACGACAACTCTAGATCCTTTGGGTACCACAGTTTGCACTCTTCAGAGCAGAGTCACTACAACAATCTCCACTTTCTGATGACACACTTGAAACATAACTCTCGGGATCATACTGAACGAGGGAAACGCATTCCGCAGATGGAGGGACCAATCATGCAGGAATGCATCCATCGCAGCTGCCTCCGGATCTGGCCTCCAACTGAAGAATTGAGGGATTTGCCGGTTCAGACGGGCGACGAAAATATCCTCTGAACAAGGACCCCTCTCGCGATTGAGATTGGAGAAGATCTTTGGATGGAGTCTCCAATCGTTGAAATCCCTGAGAAAGCGTGAGTGCCAATCCACCACTGACTTCCTCTCCCCAGGCACATATTCCGCTATAACAGATACGGTGATGAGGGCAGAAACAGCAAGTCCTTGAAAGCACTGCCAACAGCCGAGATCTTGTACTTTCCAACTTGCTGACGTATTGAACTGCTGAGATGTCCATCCTCAGCAGTATACAACAATCTGTCGGATAAGGAGAAAGACTCTTGATTGCGAAAGAGCCTGCCAGGAGCCCCAGGCAGTTTCTGTGGAGAAGAAGCTCTGTCTCCGACCAACGTCCCCATGTGGTCACTGACCCACATCAGGCTCCACAGCCCTATCTGCTGGCATCCGACTCAGAACGACATCTGGGAAGCTGCTGAATATCGTTTTGCCATTCTTGGCTTCCATGTGGTCGAGCCACCATGTCATTTCCATCTTGGCCTCTTCTGAAAGATCAATCTGATGTAAGTAGGATAGGCCCCGCTACAAATGCAGAATCTTGAGCCTCTGAAGGTCCCTGTAATGAAGGGGGCCCAAAAAAATGGCTTGGATGGAGGAAGCTAAGAGGCCCGCAATCCGTGCCAGAGACCTCAACGAGACCGTCTGTTTAGTACCATCCTGTAAGGAAATGCCTCCTTGGCATGGTTACCCCCTGACTTTTTGCCTGCTAACTAGGCCCCAGCACCAGTGTTCTTTCCCTAAACTGTACCTTTGTCTCCACAATTGGCACAACCCTGGCACCCAGGTAAGTCCCTTGTAACTGGTACCCCTGGTACCAAGGGCCCTGATGCCAGGGAAGGTCCCTAAGGGCTGCAGCATGTCTTATGCCACCCTAGGGACCCCTCACTCAGCACATGCACACTGCTTCACAGCTTGTGTATGCTGGTGGGGAGAAAAAGACTAAGTCGACATGGCACTCCTCTCAGAGTGCCATGACAACCTCACACTGCCTGTGGCATAGGTAAGTCACCCCTCTAGCAGGCCTTACAGCCCTAAGGCAGGGTGCACTATACCACAGGTGAGGGCATAAGTGCATGAGGACTATGCCCCTACAGTGTCTAAGCAAAACCTTAGACATTGTAAGTGCAGGGTAGCCATAAGAGTATATGGTCTGGGAGTTTGCCAAATACGAACTCCACAGCACCATAATGGCTACACTGAAAACTGGGAAGTTTGGTATCAAACTTCTCAGCACAATAAATGCACACTGATGCCATTTATTGTAAAATACACCCAGAGGTGAGATGCCCTGTAAGAACATACCCGACTTCCAGTGTGGGCTGACTAGTTTTTGCCAGCTTGCCACTCACCAGACATGTTGCTGACCACATGGGGAGAGTGCGTTTGTCACTCTGTGGCAAGGAACAAAGCCTGTACTGGGTGGAGGTGCTTCTCACCTCCCCCTGCAGGAACAGTAACTCCTGGCGGTGAGCCTCAAAGGCTCACCCCCTTTGTTACAGCGCCACAGGGCATCCCAGCTATTGGAGATGCCCGCCCCTTCGGCCACTGCCCCCACTTTTGGCGGCAAGGCTTGAGGAGATAATAAGGAAAACAAGGAGGAGTCACCCACCAGTCAGGACAGCCCCTAAGGTATCCTGAGCAGAGGTGACTTACTTTTAGAAATCCTCCATCTTGTGGATGGAGGATTCCCCCAATAGGATTAGGGATGTGCCCCTCTCCCCACAGGGAGGATGCACAAAAGGGTGTAGCCACCCTCAAGGACAGTAGCCTTTGGCTACTGCCCTCCCAGACCTAAACACACCCCTTCAGTATTTAGGGGCCACCAGAACTGAGGAAGATAGATTCCTGCAACCTAAAGAAGAAGAAGGACTGCTGACCTGAAGCCCTGCAGTGAAGACGGAGACGACAACTGATTTGGCCCCAGCCCCACCGGCCTGTCTCCCTGTCTCCCTACTTCAACGAAAACTGCAATAGCGACGCATCCAACAGGGACCAGCGACCTCTGAACCCTCAGAGGACTGCCCTGCATCCAAAGGACCAAGAAGATCCCGAGAACAGCGGCCCAGTTCAACAAACTTTCTGCTACAAAGAAGCAACTTTAAAGACTTCACGTTTCCCGCCGGAAGCGTGAGACTTTCCACTCTGCACCCGACACCCCACGGCTCAACCTGCGGAAAACTAACACTACAGGGAGAACTCCCCAGCGACTGTGAGCCCGTGAGTAGCCAGAGTTAACCCCCCTGAGCCCCCACAGCAACACATGAAGAGGAAATGCAGTGGCTCCCCCTGACCGCGACTGCCTGTAACAAGGGACCTGACGCCTGGAACCAACACTGCACCTGCAGCCCCCAGGACCTGAAGGAACCGAACTCCAGTGCAGGAGCGACCCCCAGGCGACCCTCTGCCTAGCCCAGGTGGTGGCTACCCCGAGGAAATACCTTTCATTTGAAGTATTACTTGTACATCTTGAACCTGTGGTTCTTAAAATAAACTAAGAAAATATCTTTTCTATATAAAAACCCATTGGCCTGTAATCAGTCTTTGAGCGTGTGTTCCTCATTTATTGCCTGTGTGTGTACAACAAATGCTTAACACTACCCTCTGATAAGCCTACTGCTCGACCACACTACCACAAAATAGAGCTTTCGAATTATCTCTTTTTGCCACTATCTTACCTCTAAGGGGAACCCTTGGACTCTGTGCACACTATTTCTTACTTTGAAATAGTATATACAGAGCCAACTTCCTACACATCCTCAATTCCTTTCTATTCTGTATCTTTTGGGCTGAAAGGATCAACTGGGAGTGAACCGAATCTATGGGAAACCCCAAGAACTCCATAGATTGTGAAGGGATCATGCAAGATTTTGGTTAATTGATGAGAAATCCTAGGCCTTGGAGGAGTTGACTTGTCTAGGACAAGTGAAGAGTCACCGATTGCGGGTTCTGGGTCAAGAGAATCAGGTCGTTGAGGTAGAGGATCAAGTTCAACCCTCTGGCATGAAGAGACACTACTACGGGTCTCATTAACTTGGTGAAGCACCAAGAGGCTGACGAGAAACCAAAGGGAAGGACCTTGAACTCGAAGCAGCAACAGAGCCAAGTGAATTTGATAAAACGATAATGAGGATGGTAGATGAGGATCGTCAAGTATGACTCTTTCAGGTCCTAGTGGACCATCCACTTGCCTTCTTGCAGAATATCCCACAAGAGATGGATCCCCTCAATCTTGAAATGCCTGGATACTACCCAGGCGTTGAAATCCTTTAGATTTAGGACCAAGCGGGAACCGCCCCCTCTCTTGTTGACCAAGAAAATGGTGCTGATGAGGCCTCTGGGGTAAGAGGAAGAAAGGCCGATGGCCTCTTTCTCCAAGACTGACTGAATTTCCTTTGAAATTATCTCTTGCTCTTGTAGGGAAAAATGTAGCTCTGGAGGAGGACACATTTGGGAGAGCGAATGATAAAACTCCAGTTTGTAGCCCTGGATAGACTTGAGAACCCAGGGATCCTGGGTCACATTGCCAATTTTGCAAAAACAACCTTGTTCTGCCCCCACTACCATGGACTGAGGAATAAATCTCACCTGATTAAGTGGAGCCCTAGAAGGCTCTGTGTTGACCTCTGTTGTACCCTTTACGAAAGTGTTGTCTTCCTCAACGAGATCATGTGGGGTAGAATGTGTTGTCGATTGTCTGAAATCACCGATAACCGGGTCTGCGGTAGGAGAAATCTCGCTGGGGTGGAAGCTATGGCCAGATGATCTGCACGTAAATCATCCGGTCCAAGAGTATTGCAGAATACTTTTTACAAGGACAACTGGGCTTTTCCATGGAGCCCGACGTTTCTGCAAATTTAGCTAGATCCTTAATAAAGGGAGCACTGAAGAGGAGTCCCTGCCCCACTGAACCCACTTCAGAAGATGCTAAGTTGTTTAGTTGCAGGTCAATTCGCATGAAGATGGAGTGACGGTGCTCTTTGGAAATAGCCACATTGGCGTTTCCCAGTTACCAGACTGCATGCTGTGCCCACCCAACAAGGAGGTCTGGGTCTATGAGAGAATTAGGGGCATATTTAAGAGCCCATAGCGCCACAGGAGCGTCACTTTTCGTGATGCTCAGGTGGCACACTGGCCTGTGCCATATTTACAAAGTGTTTTTAAGCCATTTTTTGTGGCTTAACGCAACCTTGTAAATACGGCCCCTTCACACGCAGCACTTTGAGTGGAAGGGGCGTGCAATGGGTGTTGCTATGGGCATGCCACAACACCACCCATTGCATTTTGACACTGCCTCAGATTTACGAGTTTTAATTTCTCATTGTTTTTTGCTCTTTCTATGTGTGCTCCATTTTGCAGCATACATAGAAAGAGCAAATCGCCATTTAAGATTGTTTTTGTGCAGGAAGGTGTTCCTTCCTGCACTATAACTATCTCTCCCTCAACGCAGCCATCCTTGCACTATGGTGCAAGGGTGGCTGCATTGGCGTACCGCAGCAAATTTAGCACCGGTGCAGGGGGAAACACAGGGATGCGCTGTATTCTAGTAAATGTGGTGCATTCCTGTGTTTTGAAAATGACGGTGCATGACGGTGCTAAATTTGGTGCAGCGCAGTGCACCATCATTTTCTATTAAATCTGGCCCTTCGTTTCTTTGGCCTGAAAGGGCAGCTCCAAATTTTTTATAAGAGGTCCAGGAATGTCCAGGAGCTTCTCCTGGCATGAACGGCAGACACTATCAAGGCCCTTCCTCTGGTCCTTTGCCCATTTTTTCAGGACTATCACCATTGTGGGGTCCACTTCTCAGATCTCTGTGACGTTCCCCGCTAGATCAGGCCTGGGGCATTCGGTGCACAATCTGGCACACACCTCCTTATCAAAGCTTTGCTTGATGTGTTCTTGAATGTATTTGGCAACCTCTTGTGGAAGGGTCCAACTAGAGGACAGAGAATGGACGATCTATCCAGGATTGAATGTCAGCACTTTATGGGTCTTGGGTGGGTCTCCAAAGGGTGTTCAGAACCTTTCCCTTTATTGGGTCCACGGGTACCGTCTTGTTCACTAAAACTGTGATCTGCAGACGAGGAGTCTGAGTCAGTCTGTCCAGAAGTGTCCAGGGAGTCTAACCACTCCTGAGATTGGGGAACGCTATAGCCATGGTCATCCCTGACTGTCACTGACAGTTTTCGAAGGCCTACATGTGTGGGGCCACCTTTTTGTTTTAGCTTTCCCCTTTGAAGGCTTACCCAGAGGGACTTGTGAATCCCCTTAAGGAGAGAGAGGAGGAAGCCAACCCTTTTGTTGGGCAAAACTCTTAGGCTCATATTTATACTTTTTGAGTGCCGCATTTGCGCCGCTTTTTAACGTAAAAGTGGTGCCAACTTACAAAATACAATTGTATTTTGTAAGTTTGCGCCGTTTTTGCGTCAAAAAATGACGCAAATGCAGCGCTAAAAAGTATAAATTTGGGCCTTAGTGCTGAGTGAGGGGTCCTAGAGCCGTGAGCAGGACTTTATTGACCCACATTTGGACACTATTATCCAAAGGGAGGCAGGAGCAGCAAGCTTGGGTGGAGGCAGCACAATGCCAGGACAGGCCCCTCGTCCAACTACCTCCACACGTGCATTGCGATGGGCATTTTACTTAAAGTAAAAAAAACAGCGAAATTCACTGAAAAAAAATCAAAGGTTACAGGGGCATTATAGTTAGGAAACAGAATTTGAAAAAACATAGAAATCAACTAAAAAAAAAAAATCAAAAGTTACAGAGACGTTATAGTTAGGCTCACATTTTAAACGTACAAAAACATATAAATTCAGCTGTTATAGCTTGTTGTTTCAAGTGACTATAACTCATGCCCTTGCCATGCACTGCTAATTACCCCAGATATGACAGCACTCATGACATCTTTTATAACTTTATTGATAATATCACTGTAATGTGCAGTAACATTATTGATGAGAAAACTGTGCATGGCGGGGGCACGAGTTATAGTTACCTTAGGGAACAAGTTATAGTTACTTGAAATAATTAACTATAACTGCTGAATCTCTATGGTTTTGTACATTTGAAATGTGAGCCTACCTAGAACGTCCCTGTAACCTTTGTTTTTTAAGTGAATATATATATGTTCGGTGACATGTGTAGCTGCAGATACACATGCTGTGCATTATACTTCTGCCATCTAGTGTTGGGCTCGGAGTGTTACAAGTTGTTTTTGTTTGAAGAAGTGTTTTCGAGTCACAAGATTGAGTGACTCTTCCTCTTCGGTTCCATTGCGCATGGGCATCGAGTCCATGTTAGATTGTTTTCTTTCCGCTGTCAGGTTCGGACGTGTTTCCTCTTGCTCCGAGATTTCGATTCGGAAAACTTTGAAAATGCTTTCTTTTCATCTGAATTGTATCGATCGGGTTTACATCTTCCATCGACACATCAGTACCGTCGGAGAAGACAACTCTACTCGCCCTTCGGGGCGCGCGTGCCCAACTCGGGCCTAGTCGGGCCGACCGTGTGGAAGCCTCATGAATCGGACTCCATTCCGGTTCTGTCCTCGCGAATTATCCTTATACAGACCAACATCTCGTCTGTAATCTTTGCCTTTCCCCGGATCATCAGGAAGAAAATTGTGAGGCCTGTCGATCCTTCCGTTCAAAAAAGACTCTTTGAGACAAGAAAGCACGAAGACTCGAGATGGTGTCCAGAAGCACCGAATATCTCGACATGGAGGAGGAAGAAATCATGCAGACATCAGTCTCCGTTTGAGGTTCCGACTCAAAACAGGAATCCGAGGAGGACAGACCGGTCACGGCTGGACAACGTGTGACTACGCCTGCCCCTGTACCCTCACAAAAACAAAAACATAAGGCCTTGGGTATGCCACTGCCGGAAGGCCATGGCCCACCCCGAAAAAAGACTATCGGTGACCAAACTACCAGTTCGGCACCGAAAAAAGCCACTCCTCCCAAAACATCAGAGGCCATAAAAGGCTCCGTCTGACTCGAGCAAACATCATTTTTCGGAGTCGAAGATTCAGAAATCCCTTTTGGAGCCAAAAAGTCCAGCATATACAGAGGAGCATGGACTTTCAAAGAGACTAAATGAAAGCCACAAAGCCTCTAAAGAGGTGTATCAAGTACAGCCAATACTTGAAGTTATGGATGAAAGGCAAGCCAGAATTCATATCCATAAAGAGACAGGCAGGATACTAACAGCACCTCCTCTAAAACCAAAGAGGAAGTTAGCCTTTCAGGAGGAATTGGACACTATGCAGCCTCCAGCTAAAGTGCCAAAGCTGAAGGAGAAACCACCACCTCCTCAATTTTCTCCTCCTCACTCTCCACACCTGCCTACCTCTCCTCCTACTAGTCCTACACCAGTACTGTCACCCACACACTCTTCTGATTCACAACAGAACAATGTAGATCCATGGGATCTTTATGATCCAGATCCCATACCTAGCAATGACCCAGACAGCTATCCCTCTAAGCCTTCACCACCTGAGGATAGCACTGTGTACAATCAGGTTTTAGCAAGGGCTGCAGCATACCATGGGGTCACCATGCATACTGAACAACTGGAAGATGATTTTTTGTTTAATACCCTATCCTCAACACATTCAAAATACCAGTGCCTCCCCATGCTCCCAGGCATGTTAAAACATGCCAATCAAATATTCAGTGAGCCGGTTAAGGCACTTATAATAACGCCCAGGATAGAAAAGAAGTACAAACCTCCTCCCTCTGATCCGGATTACATAACACACCAAGTACCTCCAGATTCGGTAGTGGTCAGCGCTGCCAGAAAAAGGGCAAACTCCCTGTCATCAGGAGATGCTCCCCCACCCGACAAAAAAAGCTGAAAGTTTGATGCCGCAGGGAAGAGAGTTGCATCCCAGGCAGCGAATCAGTGGAGGATAGCTAACTCACAAGCACTGTTAGCTCGATACGACAGAGCCCATTGGGATGAGATGGAAGACATAATTCAGCATCTCCGCAAAGAACACCAGAAGAGGGCACAACAAGTAGTGGAAGAAGGGCAAGCCATTACTAATAATCAAATTTGATCTGCCCTAGATGCATCAGACACCGCTGCTAGAAGTGTCAATACTGCAGTGACAATATGTAGGCAAGCATATGCCATTCAATAAGAAACAACTTTTTGGCCCAGAGGTTGACACGGCCATTGAAAAATTACGCAAAGATTCAGACACCGCAAAAGCAATGGGTGCACTATACTCCACACCATACAGGGAATCCTTTCAGAAACCGCAGTTTCAAGGTGGATTTAGACCACAGACAACAGAAGCATCCACATCGCAGGCAAAACCAACCTACCAACCACAATACCAACAAGGTGGTTTTAGGGGCACATATAGGGGGCAGTATCCCAGAAATAGAGGGAAATTTAAGACCTCTAAGCAGCCTGTACAGCACCCTAAGCAGTGACTTGTCTCATCCTCTTCCACTCCACACCTCTCCTGTTTGGGGAAGACTACAACAGTTCCACGCAAATTGGCAAAACATTACCACAGACAATTGGGTACTAACAATTATCCGCAATGGCTATTGCCTAGAATTGATACAAACTCCCCCAATCGTTCCACCAAGGTCACACAAACTATCCACAGAACACATCAATCTGTTACAGGAAGAAGTCCAATCTCTATTACTCTAACAAGCAATAGAATCCGTACCACGAGCTCAAATAGGGACAGGAGTTTATTCGCTATATTTCCTCATTCCCAAAAAAGATGGCACCCTCAGACCTTAGATCTCAGGACCCTCAATCTTTACATCCTGTCGGAATATTTTCACATGGTAACTCTACAAGATGTTATCTCACTACTCCAAAAACACGATGTCATGGTAACGTTAGACCTCAAGGATGCGTATTTTCATATACCCATCCACCCTGCGCACAGAAAATATCTCAGGTTTGTCATTCAAGGAAAGCACTATCAGTTCAAAGTGTTACCCTTTGGAATAACAACAGCTCCAAGGGTATTCACAAAGTGCCTAGCTGTAGTCGCAGCCTACCTAAGAAGACAACATATACATGTCTTTCCATATCTAGACGATTGGCTAATAAAATCAAACAGTCATACGCAGTGTCAAAACCATACGCATTACATAATACAAACCTTGCACACGCTAGGGTTCTCAATAAATTACCAAAAGTCGCATCTACAATCGGCACAAATACAACAGTATTTGGGTGAAATACTAAATACTCAAAAGGCGCTAGCATGTCCAAATACGCAATGAATACCAGCATTCCAAAATATAATTACACAGATACAAATAAATCAACGGTACACTGTCAGATTTGTCATGAAGATTTTAGGGATGATGGCATCATGTATTGCAATTGTTCCACACGCAAGACTAAACATGCAGCCCTTAAAACAGAGCTTTGCACAACAATGGTCACAGGCACACGGTCAACTTCAAGATCTAGTGTTGATAGACCGCCAAACATGCATGTCCCTTCAGTGGTGGAATTCCGCAAATCTAAACAAAGGGCGGCCATTTCAAGACCCTGTGCCTCAGACCATAATAACAACAGATGCATCAATGATTGGTTGGGGAGATCACCTCAACAATCACAACATTCAAGGACAATGGGATGCCAAACACAAACAGCTACACGTAAATCACTTAAAGAGTTGTTAGCTGTCTTCCTAGCACTCAAAGCCTTTCAGCCTCTTCTCACACGGAAGAATGTCCTTATCAAAACAGACAACATGACAACCATGTATTACCTAAACAAACAAGGAGGGACACATTCGTCCCAACTCGCCCTTCTAGCCCAAAAAAGTTGGAAATGGGCAATCCACAACCAAATTCACCTGTTAGCACAATACATTCCAGGGATACACAACCAATTGGCAGATGTTCTCAGCATTAATCACCAACAAACACACAAATGGGAGATTCACCCTCAAGTACTTTAAAAATACTTTCTTCAATGGGGAACACCAAACATAGATCTGTTCGCCACAAGCGAAAACGCAAAATGCCAAAACTTCGCATCCAGACACCCACATCCCGTATCCAAGGGCAATGCTCTATGGATCAATTGGTCAGGGATATTTGCTTACGCTTTTTGCCCGCTCATACTGTTTCTAGTCAACAAGTTGTGTCAAAACTCACTCAATATGATACTCATAGCACCATCGTGGGCCCGCCGACCGTGGTACACAACATTGTTAGACCTGTCAGTAGTACCACACCCCAAACTCCCAGACCGACCAGATCTGTTGACACAAAACAAAGGACAAATCAGGCACCCAAATCCCAAAACACTCAATCTAGCGATTTGGCTCCTGAGGTCAAAGGATTTGGATACTTACAACTCCCATCAGAATGAATGGAGGTTATTAAGCAAGCAAGAAAACCGACTACTAGACAGTGCTATGCTAACAAATGGAAAATATTTGTATATTACTGTCAATCTAAACAGATTGCCCCGCTTACAGCATCAATACAAGATATTGTATGCTATTTACTTCATTTACAAAAATCAAATTTAGCATTCTCTTCCATTAAAATACATCTTACTGCAATTTCAGCATATTTACAAAATATACAGCACAGCTCCTTATTTAGAGTTCTTGTTATTAAAGCTTTCATGGAAGGTTTAAAACGCATCATTCTACCCAGAACACCTCCAGTTCCCTCTTGGAATTTAAACATAGTGCTTACACGACTTATGGGCCCACCATTTGAACATATGCAGTCATGTCAAATGCAATTCTTAACATTGAAGGTTACCTTCCTAGTCGCAATTACGTCTTTACAAAGAGTAAGCGAAATACAAGCCTTCACTATTGAAGAACCTTTCTTACAGGAACACAAGCGTAAAGTTGTACTAAGAACAAACCTCAAATCTTTGCCAAAGGTCATCTCGCCTTTTCATATATATCAAACAGTTGAACTACCAGTCTTCTTCCCACAGCCAGATTCTGTGGCAGAAAGAGCTCTACATACATTAGACATTAAAAGAGCTCTAATGTACTATATAGACAGAACAAAACCATTCAGAAAGACTAAACAACTGTTTGTAGCTTTCCAAAAACCTCATACAGGTATCACCATATTAAAACAAGGGTTGGTAAGATGGATTGTACGATGTATCCAAACATGCTATGTTAAAGCCAAAAGACAACTCTTAGTTACTCCTAAAGCACATTCTACAAGGAAAAAAGGTGCTACAATGGCTTTTTTAGGAAATATACCAATGGCTGAAATATGCAAAGCAGCTACTTGGTCAACACCACATACATCTACTAAACACTACTGTGTAGATGTTTTAGCAAGACAACAAGCCACAGTAAGTAGGTCAAGCTGTACTCAGAACATTATTTCAAACAACTTCAACTCCTACAGGCTGACCACCGCTTTTATGGGAGGACAAACTGCTTTGTAGTCTATGCACAGCATGTGTATCTGCAGCTACACATGCCACCGAACGGAAAATGTCACTTACCCAGTGTACATCTGTTTGTGGAATGTTCCGCTGCACATTCACATGCACCTTCCAACCTCCCCGGGGGCCTGTAGTCGTTTAAGTTAAAAACATTTTTACATATGTATATATGGAAAATGTCACTTACTCAGTGTACATCTGTTCGTGGCATGAGACGCTGCAGATTTACATGCTGTGCATTATCCTGCCATCTAGTGTTGGGCTCGGAGTGTTACAAGTTGTTTTTCTTCGAAGAAGTCTTTTCGAGTCACAGGACCGAGTGACTCCTTCCTTTCGGCTCCATTGCGCATGAGCGTTGACTCCATCTTAGATTGTTTTCCCTGCAGAGGGTGAGGTAGGAGTTGTGAGTATACTAGAGGTGCCCATGCAATGGAGTAGTAATGTATGTATCTAATGTCTATTCAAATATTATTTATTTACATATTTACAATTGTTATGCAACTAAAAACGGCTACAGGCTACCAGGGAGGTGGGAGGGCGCATGTGAATCTGCAGCGTCTCATGCCACAAACAGATGTACACTGGGTAAGTGACATTTTCCGTTCGATGGCATGTGTAGCTGCAGATACACATGCTGTGCATAGACTACTGAGCAGTTATCTCCCCAAAAAGTGGTGGTTTAGCCTGTAGGAGTTGAAGTTGTCTGAAATAATGTTCTTAATACAGCCTGTCCTACTGTGGCCTGTTGTGTTGTTAACACGTCTACACAGTAATGCTTAGTAAATGTATGTGGCGTAGACCAGGTGGCTGCCTTACAAATTTCTGTCATTGGTATATTCCCAAGAAAAGCCATGGTGGAGCCTTTCTTTCTAGTGGAATGTGCTTTTGTGTGTATTTTGTAATAGGTAATTCTCTTTTAGCTTTAATGCAGCAAGTTTGAATACATTTAACAATCCATCTGGCAATGCCTTGTTTGGATATAGGGTTACCTGTATGAGGTTTTTGGAAAGCTACAAACAATTGTTTTGTTTTACGAAATAGTTTTGTTCTGTCAATGTAATACATTAGTGCTCTTTTTATGTCTAATATATGTAAGGCCCTTTCCGCTACTGAGTCTGGTTGTGGAAAGAAGACTGGGAGTTCCACAGTTTGGTTTAGATGGAATGGTGATATGACTTTTGGTAAGACTTTTGGATTTGTACGTAGAACCACTTTATGTTTATGTATTTGTATAAAGGGTTCTTGGATAGTAAATGCTTGTATTTCACTCACTCTTCTAAGTGATGTGATAGCTATTAGAAAGGCTACTTTCCAACTTAGATATTGAATTTGACAAGAGTGCATGGGTTCAAATGGTGGGCCCATGAGTCGTATTAATACAATATTAAGGTTCCACGAAGGTACTGGTGGTGTCCTTGAGGGTATGATTCTTTTTAGTCCCTCCATAAATGCTTTAATGACTGGGATTCTAAAAAGCGATGTTGTATGTGTAATCTGCAGATAGGCAGATATTGCAGTGAGATGGATTTTAATGGAAAAAAATGCTAGATTAGACTTTTGTAAGTGTAACAAATAGCTTACAATGTCCTTTGTGGAGGCATGTAGTGGTTGAATTTGATTAGTATGGCAGTAGCAAACTAATCTCTTCCATTTGTTTGTGTAACAATGTCTTGTTGTAGGTTTTCTGGCTTGTTTAATGACCTCCATACACTCTTGTGTAAGATTTAAATGTCCAAATTCTAAGACTTCAGGAGCCAGATTGCTAGATTGAGCGATGCTGGATTCAGGTGTCTGATCTGTTGTTTGTGTTGTGTTAACAGATCTGGTATGTTTGGTAGTTTGATGTGGGGTACTACTGAGTGTTGTGTACCACGGTTGGCGAGCCCAGGTTGGTGCTATGAGTATTAGTTTGAGTTTATTTTAACTTAGTTTGTTGACCAGATAAGGAATGAGTGGGAGAGGGGGAAAAGCGTAAGCAAATATCCCTGACCAACTGATCCATAGTGCATTGCCCTTGGACTGAGGGTGTGGGTACCTGGACGCGAAGTTTTGGCATTTCGTGTTTTCTTTTGTTGCAAATAGGTCTATGTTTGGTGTTCCCCAGCGGTGGAAGTGATCCTGTAGGATCTGGAGATGTATTTCCTATTCGTGAGTTTGCTGGTGATCTCGACTGAGATTGTCGGCTAACTGATTCTGAATGCCTGGTATGTTTTGTGCTATTAGGCGAATGTGGTTGTGAATTGCCCAATGCCAAATCTTTTGTGCTAAGAGACACAGTTGTGAAAAGTGTGTCCCCCCTTGTTTGTTGAGATAATACATTGTTGTCATGTTGTCCGTTTTGACAAGAATGTGTTTGTGGGCTACTAGTGGTTGAAATGCTGTTAATGCTAGAAAAAACGCTAGCAGTTCCAAATGATTTATGTGAAGTTGTTTTTGTTGATTGTCCCATTGACCCTGTATGCTGTTATTGTTGAGGTGTGCTCCCCACCCCATCATGGAAGCATCTGTTGTGATAACAGCTTGAGGCACTGGGTCTTGGAATGGCCGCCCTTTGTTTAAATTTATAATGTTCCACCATTGAAGCGAGGAGTGAGTTTGGCGGTCTATCAACACTAGATCTTGAAACTGACCCTGTGCTTGTGTCCATTGTTTTGCTAGGCACTGTTGTAAGGGCCGCATGTGTAATCTTGCATTTGGGACAATGGCTATGCATGAGGACATCATGCCTAGAAGTTTCATTACAAACCTTACTGTGTAGTGTTGGTTTGATTGTATGCTTGATCTTACATTTTGGAACGATTGGACTCTTTGTGGACTTGGAGTGGCAATTGCCCTTTGTGTGTCGAGTGTTGCTCCCAAGTATTGTTGTATTTGGGATGGTTGCAGATGTGATTTCTGGTAATTTATAGAGAACCCCAGTTTGTGTAGAGTTATGACGTATTGCATGTGAAGCAGACACTGTTGTTGAGTGTTGTTTTTTATTAGCCAGTCGTCTAAATATGGGAATACGTGCATGTGCTGTCTCCTTATGTGAGTGGCTACTACTGTTAGGCATTTTGTGAATACACTTAGGGCTGTTGTTATTCTGAACGGTAGCACTTTGAATTGATAGTGTATGCCGTGCATTACAATCCTTAAGTATTTTCTGTGAGAAGGATGGATGGGTATGTGGAAATACGCATCCTTGAGATCCAATGTTGTCATGCATTCCTCCTTTTTTAATAAGGGAACTACGTCTTGAAGTGTTACCATGTGGAAGTGGTCTGATTTGATGAAGAGATTCAGTGTTCTGAGATCTAAGATAGGTCTTAACGTTTTGTCCCTTTTTGGAATCAGGAAATATAGTGAGTAGACGCCTGTTCCTTTCTGATGAATGGGTACGAGCTCTATTGCTTGTTTTTGTAGTAGTGCTTGGACCTCTATTTGTAATAGGTCTAAGTGTTGTTGGGACAGATTGTGCGTTTTGGGTGGCACATCTGGCGGGAATTTTGTGAATTCTATGCAATAACCATGTTGGATAATTGATAGGACCCATGCGTCTGTGGTAATATGTGTCCAGTTTTGGTAGTATGTGGTTAGCCTCCCCCCCACTGGTGACAAGTGTTGGGGTGTTGTGACATTGAAGTCACTGTTTGGTCTGGCTTGGTTTGGTTGTTTGGAACTTTCCCCTTCCTCTTGGGAATTGTCCTCTATAGGAACCACGAAACCCTCCCCTTTGGTATTGTGCCTAATAGGTGGGTCTGGTTTGAGAGGTGGAAGGCTCAGATGTTTGTTGACGAAAGCCTCCTCTGAATTGTGGTTTTCTAAAGGTGCCTCTGACTTGTGGGGAATAGAGCGCACCCATGGCTTTGGCCGTGTCAGTTTCTTTTTTCAATTTCTCAATGGCTGTGTCGACTTCCGGCCCAAACAACTGTTGTTGATTAAACGGCATATTCAACACCGCTTGTTGAATCTCTGGCTTGAATCCAGAACTTCTCAGCCATGCATGCCTGCGAATGGTTATAGCCGTGTTGACAATTCGTGCTGCTGTGTCTGCCGAGTCTAGTGCGGACCTTATCTGGTTGTTAGATATGGCCTGTCCTTCTTCCACTACTTGCTGGGCACGTTTTTGGTGTTCCTTGGGCAAGTGCTGTATGATGTCTTGCATCTCGTCCCAGTGTGCCCTGTCGCAGCGTGCAAGTAGGGCTTGCGAATTTGCAATCTGCGATTGATTGGCTGCTTGTGCTGCCATTCGCTTGCCCGCTGCGTCAAATTTTCTGCTTTCTTTGTCAGGTGGTGGTCCTCATGATTGAGAATTTGCTCTTTTTCTTGCCGCCCCCACAACCACTGTGTCCGGTGTAAGTTGTTGTGTTATGAACACAGGATCTGTTGGGGGAGGTTTGTACTTTTTCTCAACTCTAGGCGTGATAGCCCTTCCCTTTACAAGCTCCTGGAAGACCTGTTTCGCATGCTTGAGCACGCGCGGGAGCATTGGCAGACTCTGATAGGAAGCGTCGGTGGATGCCAGAGTGTTAGACAGGAAATCATCCTCCACTGGCTCTGTGTGCATTGCTACGTTGTGGAACGTAGCTGCCCTGGATAGTACCTGCGTATATGCAGTACTGTCTTCTGGTGGTGACAGCTTTGTTGGATAACAATCCGGACTGTTATCCGATACGGGTGCATCATATAAGTCCCATGCATCAGCATCATCCTGTGTCATCCCAGTATGTGTGGCTGACTGGATTATAGGTGTTCCCACTGGTGACAGTTGTGGTGAGTGCGATGGGGACGGTTGTGGTGAGAACATTGGTGGTGGAGATTTGTCTCTAACCACTTTTGCTTTAGGTTGCATTTCCGTCTCCTGAAATGCAAGTTTCCTTTTTGATTTGAGTGGAGGTAAAGTTTGTATTTTTCCAGTCTCTTTTTGGATATGTAACCTCCTTTGTGTATGGTCAGGTTCTTCCATACCTAACTCCTGCTCGAATCGATGTCTTTCCTTGAATTGGCTGGAAAGTCCTTGCTCTCCTGTATAAGAGCTTCTTTTTGGCTCAGAGGCCGCTTTTTTCGGTACCGAGGTTTCTGTTACAGTCTTTTTCGGTTCCGAAGATATTTTCCTTGTTTTGGGCGAATCGAACTGTTGGTGTCGAGATCGTTCAGTGCCGAATTCTCGACCGGAGTTGGAAGTCTTCGGCAATTCTTTGGCCTTTTTCAGTGCAGATGTTTGGTCACCTTCCTTTCGGTGGGTTGAGCCATGGCCTGCTAGCGGTGGCGTCCCCATGGCATTAAATGTTTTGGTGTGACCCTGAGTTTTGGACGGGGCAGGTTTACTCACGGTTCGTTGCATCGTCAAGGGTCGTTCACTTTCGGATTAATCCGAGTTCATCTCCTGGATGGAGATGCTTTCCTCCTCTCCGACGTCGAGCTGTTCTTTCGGTTTCGACGCCATTTGTAGTCTTCTTGCGCGTCGATCCCTCAAGGTCTTTTCGGCAAGCTTCGCAAGTATCCTCTCTGTGTTCAGGTGATAAACACAGATTACAGACCCGGTGCTGGTCTGTATAAGGATACTTTGCGTGACACTTAGGACAGAAACGGAAGGGGGTCCGGTCCATTAGTCTGGGACGACGGGTGTGGTCGGGCCGACCAGGCCTCGGTGAAGAGTGGAAGCCCCGAAGGGCCGCCGAAGCGGTCTTGATGTCGGTGCTGATACACTAACACTAACCTGGCACCGAACGATAACAATACCGTCTAATTTTCGATATTTTAGCTAACTCCCGATTCGAAATACGGAGCGAAGAGGAACACGTCCGAACCCGATGGCGGAAAGAAAATAATCTAAGATGGAGTCGACGCCCATGCGCGATGGAGCCGAAAGGGAGGAGTCACTCGGTCCCGTGACTCGAAAAGACTTCTTCGAAGAAAAACAACTTGTAACACTCCGAACCCAACACTAGATGGCAGGATAATGCACAGCATGTGTATCTGCAGCTACACATGCCATCGAACATATATATATATATATATATATATATATAGATTTGCATAAGCATGGTCATCTCTTTTCTTTTCACCTATATACTCTATCACTCCTACTTTACCCTCTGCGGGAAAACAATCTAACATGGAGTCGATACCCATCCGCAATGGAACCGAAGAGGAGGAGCCACTCGATCTTGTGACTCAAGCACTTCTTCAAACAAAAACAACTTGTAACACTCCGAGCTCAACACTAGATGGCAGAAGTATAATGCACAGCATGTGAATCTGCAGCGGAACATGCCACGAACAGATGTACACTGGGTAAGTGACATTTTCCATATATATATATATTAGATGGAGCGGAGTTGTGCTCTAGGCAATAACCATTGCGGATAATTGAGAGTACCCATTGATCTGTGGTGATGTTTTGCCAGTGAGAGTGGAATTGTTGCAGTCTTCCTCCCACAGGAGATGTATGAGATTGTCGGATGTTTGGGAAGTTATTCTTAAGTGGGTGTGGAAGTACCTTTGAGGCTGCAAATTTTCCAATGGCCCTAAAATGTTGTCCTCTGTAAGAGCCCCTCTAAGTGACCCCCTTGGGTAGTACTGCTGTCCTTGCTTTGGATGGGAAGTAGAAGCCTCTACAGTCTGCGTTTTAAAACCTCCCCTAAATTGCAGTTTCCGAAAGGAACCCCAAAATGGTGTGGTATAAAGGGCTCCCATGGCTTTTGCTGTCCGAGTCTTTTTTTCTATGGTTGTGTCCACCTCTGGTCCGAAGAGTTGCTGTTTGTTAAATGGTAGATTAAGGACCGCCTGTTGTATCTTTGGTTTAAAACTTGAGGACCTCAACCATGCATGTCGTCTAATTGTGATGCTGGTATTAATTTCTCTAGCTGCAGTGTCAGCTGGATCTAAAGCAGACCTAATCTGATTATTTGTTATGGCCTGATCCTCTTCCACAATTTGCTGCATCCACTTTTAGTGTTCCTTGGGTAGGTTTTGCAAGAATTCTTGCATCTCATCCCAATGTGCCCTGTTATATCTTGCTAACAGGGCCTGGAAATTGGCAAAACACCATGTTGGCTGCTTGGGTTGCCACCCTTTTCCCTGCAGCATCACATTTTCTGCTTTCTTTGTCAGGGGGTGGGGTATCCCCAGACGACTGACTATTGACACACTTCCTGGCTGCACTGACTGGTAATTGTTGTGTGATGTAAATTGTGTCTGTTGGTGCAGGCTTATATTTTTTGTCAATCCTCGGTGTTAGAACCCTAACTTTAACTGGTTATTTAAATATTTCTCCTGCATTCTTAAGCATACCAGGAAGCATTGGTAAACACTGTTATTGTTTATGGGTTGAGGATAGTGTATTCAAAAGGAAATCCTCTTCTAAAGGTTCTACGTGCATTTGTACTCCATGGCATGCAGCTGCCCTGGATATTACTTGGTTATAAGCTGTACGATCCTCTGGTTGGGATGGTCTAGTAGGGTAGAGATCAGCATCATTAGATGGTAAAGGACCTGAATCATACATGTCGCATGGGTCCACAGTGTAACTGGAATCACCCCTTTGTTCTTCTTGTAAAGAAGTGTAAGAGTGTGATGGTGAAGGTGGTGGTGGTGGTGTGAGAGGTTGTGGTGAAAAAGAAAGTTGCGGTGAACGTGGTGGAGAAAGCTGAAGAGGCATCGGCTTTTCCTTCTGCTTGAAAATGTTTGCCAGTGGTGGGGCAGTATCAAGAGTCTCCTGAAATGCTAACTTTCTTTTAGTCTGTGGAGGCGGAGAAGTAATAATTTTTCCAGTCTCTTTCTGGATTTGGATTCTTCTCTGCTTGCTTCCATAACCTCTAAAATATGTTGAATGTCAGATTCCTCCATTTGATGTTCAGAGGTATGTTTTGTGCCGTTAGAGGAATGTTCAGTCACTGTTTGAGGCACCTGCCTCATCCGAGCTGAAAGCCCTGTCTCCTCTGTATAGGATGATGTTTTCGACTCCGAAGTCGGACCGAGATGTTTGGGGTCCGAAGCTGTTGGCCAAGGTTTTGGCTCTGAAGCAGAGCATACTCTTTTCTGATCTGATGTTGGGTGTTCAGAGGTTGAGGCTTGTAATTTTCAGCCCGACACAGAAACAGGCATGGTAACCTGTTGATGGAATGTTTTGGCCTTTTTTGGCGCCAAACCCAAGGGTCGGTCGATGATTAATTTTTTCTGGGTGGAACCCTGGCTTGACAGCATTGATGCACCCAAGGCCTTGCCTGATTTTTTAAAAGCTGGTGTTGGGATGGGTGTACTCACGTACTACACTGCTGCTATTGGCTGGCTGTCATCGTCTGAACCCTGCTCAGATTCGGAGTCTGGGATTGAAACAGCCGTTTGTGCCTGCTCCTCTTCGAGAGTGTCAGTGGTCGACTCCATGTGCTTGGACGCCATCTCCAGACTTCGTGCCCTTCGATCGCATAATGTTTTCTTTGATCGAAAAGACCAACACACCTCACAGCTATCTTCTCGATGTTCTGGAGAAAGACAGAGATTACAGACCAAGTGCTGGTCGGTATAAGGATATTTTGCGTGGCACAGAGGACAGAATTGGAATGGAGTCCGATCCATCAGGCTATGATGCAGTAGGCCCGAACAGGCCCAAGGAGGGCATTTCCTTGATCCTGACAGTACTATCAGATCGATTGCAGAAGAAACCGCGGTCGAAACAATACCGACGGTATGAGAAATTTTTGAAAGAATATAGAGTTTCTGAATGGAAAGTCCCGGAGCAAGAGGGAACATGTCCGAAACCGATGGCGGAAAGAAAACAATTTAACAAAGGACTCAATGCCCATGCACACTATCACCGAGAGGAGGAGTCGCTCGATCCTGTGACTCGAAAAAAGACTTCTTCGAAGAAAAACAACTTGTAACAATCCGAGCCCAACACTAGATGGCGAGATATGCACAGCATGTGTATCTGCAGCTGCACCTGCCATTGAACATATATATATATATATATATGGAAAATGTCACTTACCCAGTGTACATCTGTTCGTGGCATGAGTCGCTGCAGATTCACATGCTTTGCACATCCCGCCATCTAGTGTTGGGCTCGGAGTGTTACAAGTTGTTTTTCTTTGAAGAAGTCTTTTCGAGTCACGAGATCGAGGGACTCCTCCCATTTCGGCTCCATTGCGCATGGGCGTCGACTCCATCTTAGATTGTTTTCCCCGCAGAGGGTGAGGTAGGAGTTGTATATTATAGTAATAGTGCCCATGCAATGGAGTGAGTATGTATGTACATAATGTAGTTTAAAGTGATATATTTACAAATTTACCAATGTTTAAGATCAACTTCAAAACGGCTACAGGCTCCCGGGGAGGCGGGTGGGCGCATGTGAATCTGCAGCGACTCATGCCACGAACAGATGTACACTGGGTAAGTGACATTTTCCGTTCGATGGCATGTGTAGCTGCAGATACACATGCTTTGCATAGATTAGTAAGCAGTTATCTCCCCAAAAGCGGTGGTTTAGCCTGTAGGAGTTGAAGTTGTTTGAAACAATGTTCGTAGTACTGCTTGGCCTACTGTGGCCTGTTGTGCTGTTAACACATCCACGCAGTAGTGTTTGGTAAACGTATGAGGCGTAGACCATGTGGCTGCCTTACATATTTCAGTCATTGGAATATTACCTAGAAAGGCCATGGTAGCACCTTTCTTTCTAGTCGAGTGTGCCTTTGGTGTAATAGGCAGTTCTCTTTTTGCCTTGAGATAGCAAGTTTGAATGCACTTAACTATCCATCTAGCAATGCCTTGTTTTGAAATTGGATTTCCTTTATGAGGTTTTTGGAAAGCAACAAATAACTGTTTTGTTTTCCGAGTTTGTTTTGTTCTGTCAATGTAGTACATTAATGCTCTTTTGATGTCTAATGTATGTAGTGCTCTTTCAGCCACGGAATCTGGCTGTGGGAAGGACACTGGTAGTTCTACTGTTTGATTCAAGTGGAAAGGTGATATGACTTTTGGTAAGAATTTAGGATTTGTTCGTAATACTACTTTATGCTTGTGTATCTGAATAAATGGTTCTTGTATGGTAAATGCTTGTATCTCACTTATTCTTCTTAAAGATATGATAGCAATTAGAAATGCAACTTTCCATGTTAAGTATTGCATTTCACATGAGTGCATAGGTTCGAAAGGTGGACCCATAAGTCGAGTTAAGACAATGTTGAGGTTCCACGAAGGAACTGGTGGTGTTCTTGGTGGTATAATTCTCTTTAGGCCTTCCATAAACGCTTTTATGACTGGTATCCTAAATAATGAAGTTGAGTGCGTAATTTGCAGATAAGCTGAAATTGCGGTAAGATGTACAGGGAGTGCAGAATTATTAGGCAAATTAGTATTTTGACCACATCATCCTCTTTATGCATGTTGTCTTACTCCAAGCTGTATAGGCTCGAAAGCCTACTATCAATTAAGCATATTAGGTGATGTGCATCTCTGTAATGAGAAGCGGTGTGGTCTAATGACATCAACACCCTATATCAGGTGTGCATAATTATTAGGCAACTTCCTTTCCTTTGGCAAAATGGGTCAAAAGAAGGACTTGACAGGCTCAGAAAAGTCAAAAATAGTGAGATATCTTGCAGAGGGATGCAGCACTCTTAAAATTGCAAAGCTTCTGAAGCGTGATCATCGAACAATCAAGCGTTTCATTCAAAATAGTCAACAGGGTCGCAAGAAGCGTGTGGAAAAACCAAGGCGCAAAATAACTGCCCATGAACTGAGAAAAGTCAAGCGTGCAGCTGCCACGATGCCACTTGCCACCAGTTTGGCCATATTTCAGAGCTGCAACATCACTGGAGTGCCCAAAAGCACAAGGTGTGCACTACTCAGAGACATGGCCAAGGTAAGAAAGGCTGAAAGACGACCACCACTGAACAAGACACACAAGCTGAAACGTCAAGACTGGGCCAAGAAATATCTCAAGACTGATTTTTCTAAGGTTTTATGGACTGATGAAATGAGAGTGAGTCTTGATGGGCCAGATGGATGGGCCCGTGGCTGGATTGGTAAAGGGCAGAGAGCTCCAGTCCGACTCAGACGCCAGCAAGGTGGAGGTGGAGTACTGGTTTGGGCTGGTATCATCAAAGATGAGCTTGTGGGGCCTTTTCGGGTTGAGGATGGAGTCAAGCTCAACTCCCAGTCCTACTGCCAGTTCCTGGAAGACACCTTCTTCAAGCAGTGGTACAGGAAGAAGTCTGCATCCTTCAAGAAAAACATGGTTTTCATGCAGGACAATGCTCCATCACACGAGTCCAAGTACTCCACAGCGTGGCTGGCAAGAAAGGGTATAAAAGAAGGAAATCTAATGACATGGCCTCCTTGTTCACCTGATCTGAACCCCATTGAGAACCTGTGGTCCATCATCAAATGTGAGATTTACAAGGAGGGAAAACAGTACACCTCTCTGAACAGTGTCTGGGAGGCTGTGGTTGCTGCTGCACGCAATGTTGATGGTGAACAGATCAAAACACTGACAGAATCCATGGATGGCAGGCTTTTGAGTGTCCTTGCAAAGAAAGGTGGCTATATTGGTCACTGATTTGTTTTTGTTTTGTTTTGGAATGTCAGAAATGTATATTTGTGAATGTTGAGATGTTATATTGGTTTCACTGGTAATAATAAATAATTGAAATGGGTATATATTTTTTTTTGTTAAGTTGCCTAATAATTATGCACAGTAATAGTCACCTGCACACACAGATATCCCCCTAACATAGCTAAAACTAAAAACAAACTAAAAACTACTTCCAAAAATATTCAGCTTTGATATTAATGAGTTTTTTGGGTTCATTGAGAACATGGTTGTTGTTCAATAATAAAATTAATCCTCAAAAATACAACTTGCCTAATAATTCTGCACTCCCTGTATTTTAATGGATGAAAAAGCTAGCTTTGACTTTTGCAAATGTAGTAGGTAGCTTACAATGTCTTTAGCAGATGCGTGTAATGGCTGGATTTGAATATTATGGCAATAATAAACAAATCTTTTCCACTTATTTGCGTAGCAGTGTCTAGTGGTTGGTTTCCTAGCTTGTTTTATGACCTCCATACATTCCTGTTTAAGGTCTAAGTGTCCGAATTCTAAGATTTCAGGAGCCAAATTGCTAGATTCAGCGAAGCTGGATTTGGGTGTCTGATCTGTTGTTTGTGTTAACAGATCTGGTTTGTTTGGTAGTTTGACATGAGGCACTACTGAGAGGTCTAGTAGTGTTGTGTACCAAGGTTGTCTTGCCCAAGTTGGTGCTATTAGTATGAGTTTGAGTTTGTTTTGGCTCAATTTGTTTACCAGATATGGAAGGAGTGGGAGAGGGGGAAAAGCGTATGCAAATATCCCTGACCAACTCATCCATAACGCATTGCCCTGAGACTGGTCCTGTGGGTATCTGGATGCGAAGTTTTGGCATTTTGCGTTTTCTTTTGTTGCAAATAGGTCAATTTGTGGTGTTCCCCATCTTTGGAAGTAAGTGTTTAGTATTTGGGGGTGAATCTCCCATTCGTGGATCTGTTGGTGATCCTGAGAGAGGTTGTCTGCTAACTGATTCTGAATCCCTGGAATAAACTGTGCTATTAGGCGAATGCGGTTGTGAATCGCCCAATGCCATATTCTCTGTGCCAGGAGACACAACTGTGTTGAGTGTGTTCCTATCTGTTTGTTGAGATAATACATAGTTGTCATGTTGTCTGTTTTGACAAGGATGTGTTTGTGGCTTATTATGGGTTGAAATGCTTTCAACGCTAGAAATACTGCCAGTAGTTCTAAGTGATTTATGTGAAATTGTCTTTGCTGAGTGTCCCATTGTCCCTGGATGCTGTGTTGATTGAGGTGTGCTCCCCACCCTATCATGGAGGCATCTGTTGTTATTACGTATTGAGGCACTGGGTCTTGGAAAGGCCGCCCTTGGTTTAAATTTATCTTGTTCCACCATAGAAGCGAGGTGTATGTTTGGCGGTCTATCAACACTAGATCTAGAATTTGACCCTTTGCCTGTGACCATTGTGATGCTAGGCACTGTTGTAAGGGCCGCATGTGCAATCTGGCGTTTGGGACAATGGCTATGCATGAGGACATCATGCCTAGTAGTTTCATCACCAGCTTGACCTGTATTTTTTGTTTTGGATACATGACCTGTATTACATTGTGAAATGCTTGTATCCTTTGTGGACTTGGAGTGGCAACCCCTTTTGTTGTGTTGATTATTGCCCCTAAGTATTGCTGTGTTTGACATGGCTGAAGGTGTGACTTTGTGCAGTTGAGTGAGAAACCTAGTTTGTGGAGGGTTTCTATGACATACTTTGTGTGTTGTGAACACCGTTTTTGCGTGTTGGTTTTGATTAACCAATCGTCTAATACGGGAACACGTGTATCTGCTGTCTTCTGATATGCGCAGCTACTACTGCCAGGCATTTTGTAAAAACTCTTGGCGCAGTTGTTATCCCGAATGGCAACACTTTGAATTGGTAATGTTTCCCTTGGAATACAAACCTTAGGTACTTCCTGTGCGAAGGGTGTATTAGTATATGGAAGTATGCATCCTTTAGGTCTAGTGTTGTCATGTAGTCTTGTTTGAGCAATGGGATTACGTCTTGTAATGTCACCATGTGAAAGTGATCTGATTTGATGTAGGTATTTAACGTTCTGAGATCTAATATAGGTCTCAGTGTTTTGTCCTTTTTGGGTATGAGAAAGTACAGAGAGTAAACTCCTGTTCCTTTCTGTTGAATTGGTACTAATTCTATTGCTCTTTTTTGTAGCAATTCCTGGACCTCTAGTCCTAGAAGATCCATGTGTTGTTTTGACATATTGTGTGTTTTTGGTGGGACGTTTGGAGGGAATCTGAGAAATTCTATGCAATAACCATGTTGGATAATTGCAAGTACCCAAGTGTCTGTTGTTATCTCCTCCCAATGTTTGTAAAAATTGCTTAGTCACCCCCCCACTGGTGTTATGTGTTGGGGATTTGTGACTTGGAAGTCACTGTTTGTTTTGAGGAGTTTTGGGACTTTGGAACTTCCCTCTATTCTTTTGGAATTGTCCCCCTCTATATTGCCCCCGAAAACTTCCCCGCTGATATTGGCTTTGATAAGTGGGCCTTGTTTGAGAGGTTGTGGGTTCTGTAGCTTGTACTCGAAACCCCCCTCTAAACTGTGTTTTGCGAAATGTGCCTCTGCTCTGTGGTGAGTAGAGTGCCCCCATGGCTTTGGCCGTATCAGTGTCTTTTTTCAGTTTTTCAATAGCAGTGTCCACCTCCGGCCCAAACAACTGCTGTCCATTAAAAGGCATATTCAGCATGGCTTGTTGTATTTCCGGCTTGAATCCTGACGTACGCAACCATGCGTGTCTCCTTATTGTTACTGCAGTATTTACTGTCCTTGCAGCTGTATCTGCTGCATCCATTGCTGACCGTATCTGATTGTTTGAGATACTTTGTCCTTCCTCCACCACTTGTTGTGCCCTTTTCTGAAACTCTTTGGGTAAGTGTTCATTGAGATGTTGCATTTCGTCCCAATGAGCCCTATCATATCTTGCCAGAAGTGCTTGTGAATTGGCAATGCGCCATTGGGTTGCTGCTTGTGCTGCAACCCTTTTCCCCGCAGCGTCGAATTTGCGGCTCTCTTTGTCTGGAGGTGGTGCGTCTCCAGAGGTGTGAGAGTTTGCTCTCCCCTGCGAGCTGCCCCTACTACTAGAGTCTGGTGTTAATTGCTGCGTGATATACACAGGGTCTGTAGGCGGTGGCTTGTACTTTTTATCCACCCTCGGAGTTATGGCCCTGCCCTTCACTGGTTCCTGAAACACCTGTTTGGAGTGTTTTAGCATTCCAGGTAGCATAGGTAAGCTCTGGTATTGGCTATGAGTGGAGGATAGTGTATTAAACAAAAAGTCATCCTCTATTGGTTCTGAATGCAAGGTGACATTATGAAAAACTGCTGCTCTTGAAACCACCTGCGTGTAGGATGTACTGTCCTCAGGTGGCGACGGTCTCGCTGGGTAACAGTCCGGGCTGTTATCCGATACCGGCGCATCGTAAAGGTCCCATGCGTCGGGATCATCCTGACTCATTGCAGTATGAGTTGGGGATTGCATCAGTGGTGGAGTGACTACCGGTGATGTGTGCATTAATGGTGGTGGAGATGGTGGCGGAGTTGTTTGTCTTGCCACCTTTGCCTGTGGCTGCTTGTCCTTTTCCTGAAAGGCAAGTCTTCTTTTCATTTTAATTGGGGGAAGAGTGCTTATCTTCCCTGTGTCCTTTTGAATGTGGAGCCTCCTTTGTGTGTAGTCTGGCTCCATTGATTCTAGTTCTTGTTCGAACTTATGTCCTTGCATTTGGGAGGACAATCCCTGTTCCTCTGTGTAGGAACTTGATTTCGGTTCCGAGGCTGGATGTTTCGGAATGGAAACCTTTTCGGTAGCCTTTTTCGGCTCCGATAACACTTTCTTTATTTTCGGCGTCGTGATCTCTCGGTGCCGACCCATTTCGGTGCCGTGTCTCGGTGCCGAACTTGCTCTGAGTCGCTGTCTCGGGCTCGAGATTGCTGTGTGCCGGTATCTCGACCGGAGTCGGATAACTTCGACACAAGCGTGCCCTTTTTCGGTGCCGATGATCGGTCACCTATTTTCCAGGTTAAGCCATGGCCTGTTGGCGGTGGCGTCCCCTGGGCTTTTGTGGTCTTCTCGTGAGTTTTATGTTTCGACGTCTTACTCACGGTTTTAGTCGTTTCTTCGGGATCGAGCTCATCCGAGTCCGACTCCTGGATGGAGAAGGTTTCTTCTTCCTCCTCCAAATGCCTTTGTCCTGTCGGCACCGACGCCATTTGCAGTCTTCTCGCTCTTTGGTCTCTTGATGTCTTCCTCGACCGAAACGCCCGACAGGCTTCACAAGTATCTTCTCTGTGTTCTGGAGACAAACAGAGGTTACAGACCAGATGCTGATCTGTATACGGATACTTGTTATGACATTTTGGGCAGAAGCGGAATGGAGTCCGTTCCATCAGCCTTGAAGAGACACGTGGCCGGGCCGACCAGGCCCCGACGGGGGATCGAAAAACCCCGAAGGGCCACCGGAGCTCTTCAAAAGTCGGTGTCGATCTGTAATAACTAACCCGATGCCGAACGCAAACAATACCGTCGTTTTTTCCGAGATTCTAACTAACTTTCTGAACCGAAAGACGGAGCGAAAAGGAACACGTCCGAACCCGATGGCGGAAAAAAAACAATCTAAGATGGAGTCGACGCCCATGCGCAATGGAGCCAAAATGGGAGGAGTCCCTCGATCTCGTGACTCGAAAAGACTTCTTCAAAGAAAAACAACTTGTAACACTCCGAGCCCAACACTAGATGGTGGGATGTGCAAAGCATGTGTATCTGCAGCTACACATGCCATCGAACATATATATATATATATATATATATATATATACACACACACACACATGCACACACATACACTTAGCACATACTTGTAAAACCTTTACAACCAATATGCCTTTACCATGTTTGCCTTTACAACATTTATTGTAATGGCATGTGTGGTAAAGGCATATTCGTTGTAAAGGCATCTGTGGTAATGTTGCATGCATGGGTTAAGCCTTCCTTGTAAAGGCATGTGGGGTTCGGGCTTTGTTGTATTGGCTGTTTCCCATTACTCTTGCATTGAGAAGGCGTTCCGTGGGTGGAGTGTTGGCGCATTCCCAGAATTACTAAGAATAGTAAACCTAGGAATGCATCAAAATGCTACTGCATCCCAGCAGAGGTGCAACAAGGAGAAATATATTTATTTTGCCTCATTATTTCTTGTTTTTACACATGCATCATTCTGCAGCACACATATAAAAGAAAATGCCTCTGAGGATTGTTTCTCTGCACTAAAACAATGCTACCTGTAACACTAGCACCCTTGCATCATGGCACAAGTGTGCCTGTGTTGGTGCTAGGCAGCACTCAGTGTGCAAGCTCACACAGAGCAGGATAGTGCCATATCTTTGTAAATATGGTATATTTGTGCACTCATCATGTCATACTGCTTTGCGCCAAATGTTAGTAAATTTGTTCCCTAAGTTTATGAGGAAGAACAAGTTACTTACCTTCAGTAACTCTTTGTAATGGATAATCTATCTAGCTGCAGATTTCTCCCCTCAGAATATCCCCCAGATGGAAGACTGGATGCAGAGATTTTTAAACAGCAGTGTCCTGTGCGCTGCTAGAAGGCGTCCTGTGGTGCCTCCACACTGCCCTGAAGTTGACGGAGCAGACACACTTGTAAGCCCCACCACCCCTTTGTGCTGATATCAGTTTTGTTACCCATTCCACTCCCTCCGACATTGCAAAATTGTTGGTAATAGTGTGCTGAGTACTAACTGTGAACCTTTTTAGATGTTAAAAAGAGGTCATTCTACAGATGGGGTGGGGAGGGCAGTAAGGAGTCTGTGGTTAGAATATCTACCAGAGAGAACTTTACTGAAGGAAAGTAACTTGTTCTTCTAATAGATACTTCAATTCGTAGACTCTTCAACTTGGGATGGATGCCAAAGCAGTACCTCTCTAAGGTGGAAAGTCTGTGCAATGGGTTCAGACCAAAAAGTGCTGCTCCAGTCAGAATCCTATTTACCTTGATCTGATGATTGTAGTATTAGCGTGCTATAGCGGTACCAGACCTACGCACCTGTGATCATGTGATTTCTGTCAGGCTTATTTTCTAGCTGGGGGACTAAGTCTAATTGTTTTTGTTAGTTACTATGGTTTTCGTACTGTGAGTGAGCTATTTTTGTCAGGTGATGAGGAGGGGAGGCGGTGGGAGGATTAGAGCGGGGTTGCTCTTCTTTGAAAGTGGGGGGCAGGGAATCATATGGAGAGCCATGGCTTGCAGTTATCTGTTATTCGTTATCTAGGTGTTAACAGCACTAACCTGGAACATCAAGGGGTTGAATTCTTCAGCCAAATGCTGCCTGTTGTGTAAGTATCTCCTAGATAGGAGATATGATATAGTAGCCTTGCAAGAGACACACCTTAAATGAAGTGAAGACCACAGAATCTGAAATAAGGTGTATCCTCTGATCTATAAATCATCAGCCTTCACCAAACACAATGGGGTAACCCTTCTTTTTCATTCTGCCCTCAAATTCCAGCCGACGGGGTGTAAAGAAGACAAGGAAGGGAGGCCACTGATGGTGAAGGGGAACATAGCTGGACTGATGTGCACAATAGCCTCCATGTATGTCCCTAATACAGCACAGCCTACTTTCATACAATCAAGTCTTACCCTTTTGGGAGAGTTTGCTGAAGGAGACATTATATTCATGGGAGACTTTAATTTGACTCAGGACTCAATACAAGACAGTACCCATCCTCACCGCTCCTAAACTGGAAACTTTTTCGAACACTCTCAAACAAGCATTTGGTTCCACAGGGCTCATAGGCACTTGGAAGATCACTCATCCTTACACTTTTATACTTTCTTTCTCCATTCACATCGCACATATTCCTGTATCGATACCTTTGTGAGCAGATCATTAGAAGATTACATTATGCACTCTGAGATCCACTCAGTAGTTCTCTCAGATCATGCCCCAGTAGCTCTGATGCTAGAATGGGCTCCTACAATACCTAAATATTGTAGTTGTTTCTTCCCTGCCTCACTAGTGAAGGACCGCCTCTTCCAAGATGAAGTATGTATATCTATCAGAGACTTCTTTCACACAAACAATCCCCCAATATACTAATTTGTTCAACACCTGGGACGCCTTTATGAGGGAGAAATGCATTTCACCACTATCGACTTTAAAGAAGCATAAAACCCATGATAGGTTAGCACTGGAAACGGAATTACAAGTAGCAGAAAGGACTCACAAGGATAATCCCTCCCTATCATTCCTGCACCTCTTACAGACCTATAGACTTGCTAAATTTGGATGCCAAATTATATATTGAAATCCTAGCAACATGATTAGAAGATATTTTACCAGATCTTATTCATCCAGATTGTTAGAAATCCCCAAACCTTTTGCTTCTGACCTCCTGTTTTTGATCCTGTGCTGAGTTTCGTTTTTAATGGCTTTAGGACTTTACCACAGCTAACTAGTGCCAAAGTGCATATACTGGGGATTGGTTTCTCCATGGTTGCCTTACATGATTTACAAGTAAGTCCCTAGCATAATGCACCAGGTGTGTCCAGGACCTGTAAATCAAATGATACTAGTGGCCCTGCAGCACTGATTGTGCCACCCACGAGTAGCCCTGCAAACATGTCTCAGGCATGCTACCACAGGGCCTGTGTGTGCACTTGTAAGCTGTCATTTTGACCTGGCAAGTGTACCTACTTCCTAGGCCCTAAGCTTTCCTTTTACTACATGTAAGTCACCCCTAAAGTAGGCCCAAGGCACCCCCATGAGCAGGGTGCAGTGTATTTAAAAGGTAGGACATGTACAGGTGTGCTTACATGCCCCGATAGTGAAATACTGCTAAATTTGTTTTTCACTATTGCAAGGACCATCTCTCCCATAGGGTAACATGGGGATTGCCTTGAAATATCTTCTAAGTGTAATTTCCCATTTGGAGCAGATAGAGATGTGTAGTTTGGGGTCACTGAACTCACAATTTAAAAATACAACTTTTGATGAAGTTGGTTTCTGAATTGCAAATTTGAAAATGCCACTTTAACAAAGTGGGCATTTTCTTGCTTAACCATTCTGTGCCTCTGCCTGTCTGTCTGAGTCAGGATGACAGTTGGGCTGTTTGTGAATTCACTCTAGACAGTCACACAAAGGGAGCTGAGATGTGCCCTGCATTTCCTGATGGGTCTTCCTGAGCTAGAGTGGTGGAAGAAGCTGACACATGCACTGAATAGGGCTGTGCCTCTCCTCACACAAAGCAGTCTCCAATCCACTGGAGTGTGTCTGGGGCTAGGGCAGGAAAGGCAGGGTCTTGTGCACTACAAAGACTTCTCTTTGAAGATAGAAGGAGGTATAAGTACTGGACCTCTGAAACCACATAGTTAGAATCCTTCTAGACTGAGGACATTCTGCCAGGAACAAAAGCTGGATGCTGTAGGAGGGACTATCACTCTGCCTGTTGCTTTGCTGCGCTGGCCTGCTGCTTCTGTCCTGGGAGTGAAAGGACTGGACTTCACATCCTGCTTCCAAAGGTTCTTCAAGGGCTTGGCCTGAGCTTGCCTCTTGTTAAGAAGTCTCAGGGACATCAAAGACTTAGGGGGGTCATTATGACCCTAGCGATCCTGCCCCGCCACGCCGGCAGTGGCGGCCAGACCGCCAACAGCGTGGTGGTGCATACCGCCAAATTATGACAAGGGTAGTGTCACCACCTGTATCACAAGGGGGATAAGACCGCCTGGCCGAAGGTTAACCCCCTTCGGCCCAGTGGTGGACCTAACAGTGCCCGTGGTATTTTGAGTATCTTTACTGCCAGGGATTCCGTGGCAGCAGCTCAGTCACGAAATCCCTGGCGGTAAGGATACTGGCGACAGGAATACTAATTCCTGTCGCCACCACAGGACTCCCCAACACCCCCCCTTCCTGTAGGAGCCTCTCCTCACCCCTGACCCCATCAGAAGCCACCCACCCCCCCAAGCAGCGACACCCCCCTCGCCCCAATCCCCGTATTGACCCCCGATCCAATTCCCATACTGACCCCCCGATCCACGCATGTACACACCGCACATACATACACGCACACATCCACATACACACACAAATCCACACATACATACATACACACACACACACACATCCATGCTCACTCATTCACACACACATGGCCACAACACTCCCCCTACATACATGCGTTCACACAGACACTTGCACACACACAAACACACAAAATACCCCCGACCCCCTTCCATTCACACACACACACACACACACACACACACACACACACACACACCCATTCACGCACACAACACTCAACACACCCCCTACCCCCATGTCGGTAAATCACCTTACCTGGTAGTCATCCGGGAGGGAATGGGGTCCATGGGGCCTGCTCCGCCGGCACCGCCCAGTCACCACAACGATTACAAAGTTGTAATACGGCAGGCAGTGTTGTGATGACGTGGCGGTGCCAGCGGAACAACCTCCACTAGACCGCCGACCACCAGTATGGCTGCTGGCGGCTCTCCACCCAATTTATGGCAGAGAGCTGCCAGGAGTCATAATATGATGGTCTCAAGACTGCCATCACTGGCGGTGTCCTGGACGGCGTGACTTCGGCGGTCAACTGTTTTGACTGCCAAAGTCGTAATGAGGGGCTTAATCTGTCAGCACCTAGACCCTCTTGCTAAGAGTCCTGACTTGCTAAGTGGTGCCAAATCCACTTCCTGGTCCTTTGGGAGTGAGTTCTGGTGGAACCAAGAAGAAACCAAGCACATCGACTACAGAACCGGTGCCCCTGTCCCACTCCACGCCGCTGCCTGCATTGGAACTGTGGTCCCCACTGAGTGCAAAAACTGCGAATGATGCTGCTGGCCTGCTGCCGCCGCAGCGCCCCTGAAGTTTGACCACAGCTAAGATTTAATCTTTAAAAATGTGTATCTTTGCTTGTGTATGTTGGATGTTTGTTGTTTGGGTCTTGTTTTACTCAGATAAATATTGGCTATTTTTCTAAACTGGTGTGGAGTATTTTTGTGGTACTGTGCTACTATGTGTGTGTGTGTTTGTGTGTGTATGTATGTATGTATGTATGTGTGTGTGTGTGTACAAATACTTTACACATTGCCTCTGAGATAAGCCTAACTACTTGAGCCAAGCTAACAGGGGGTGAACAAAAGTTAACTTGGCCGTGTGATTCCCTTACTCTGACTAGAGTGAGGGTCCCTACTAGGACAAGGTGCAAACCACTGCCAACTAGAGACCCCATTCCTAACACAGATCAATCAGGATTTATCAAGGGGAGACAAACGCATGACAAACTGAGGAGGGTGATCTCCTGGTCAAAAAAAGCTACCCAAAAAACTTACCTGCAGTACTCTTGGCACTAAGTCAGGTGGATTGGTCCTTTTTCTTTCACATTCTCTAACGGTTTGGTACGTGCAAACAATTTATTAACATGGTCCAAGCTAATTATGCAAACCTGTTTTTCCGGCTGCTAGTTAATGGAGTGGGCTCAGACTTTTTCATAGTGGAGAAGGGTATCCGACGGGTGTGCCCCCTCTGACCACTTTTATTCGCCCTCAACATAGAACCTTTTGCGGCAAAACTGAGGGAGGAGGAGGTAATTCATGGTTTTCGCTTTGGGTTGGTAAACCACAAAATCTCACTGCTTGCAGATGATGTTCTTCTCTCCCTAGCACAGCCCGGAATTGGCACTCTTTAGGAAAGTTGCGGCCTATCGTTCCAACCTTAGCAAATCTTTCATTCTGAACCTGACTCTGCATTCCTCCAAGATGGAAGGATTAGCAGGATCCACCCCTTTCCAATAGGCTAAAAAAAGATATTACATATTTGGGTTTTAAAATCACTCCCAAAATCTCCGACCTATACAGGACCAATTTTCCTCTGCTCCTTCAACAACTTGAAGTTGATGTTAAAAGATGGGACCCTCTGTATCTATCCTGGCTGTGTCGTATTCATGCAAAAAAAATGAATGTGCTGCCCTGTTTTTTTATATGTATTCCAGGGAATTCCTATCAAAATAAACCAGGAGTTTTTCCTCAATGCTAAGCTCAATGGTGACCTGCTTTATTTGGCAGGATCGCCAACCCAGACTCCCTTATAAACTGCTGCGTTTACCTAAAGAAGCAAGAGGATTGGCCCTCCCCAACTTTTCCTTCTACCATAAGGCAGCGCAGCTTAGAGTGATATCCGAATGGTCCCTAACAGAATCGGATAAACATTGGCTCCACACGGATCGGCCGGTGGTGGGCCGCTACATATGGGATGTGCTTTGGAAGCCAAAAACAGACAGTCCTCCTAAAGTTTATATTAGTACACCTTCAAGAATGACCCTTAGAGCTTGGGGCGAGGTGCACCACATTCCCATCATCATTTACCCCTATCCACTTCAATCCAGCCTTTCCTCCTGCATTTACACCTGGCCCTTTTAACCTCTGGAGGAAGGGGGTGGTGCCTTACCATCTCTGATCTGCTCTGAGGGGAAGATAGTCTTATGTTTGAAAGTTGATGAGACTTTGGCCTGACAAGTTCTGAACATTATCATTATACTCCGTTGATACATTGGGTACTTCGCCCAGAAATAAGAGCGGCAGCCTCAAGAGTCTTCTTCCATGTCAAGAGCTTTGTACATCAAACGAGAAGCGCAAGGGGCAATATCTCCTTTCTCTACTCCCTTTTAATGGAAACATACCTCAAAATTCGTCCTTGATACAGAGTTTTGGAATACAACAATAAGATATGGAAGGATACACTCAGGTTCAGCCATTCTTTGGGAATGAGAAATGCCCACTACAAACTATTATATGACTAGTACCTATGCCCCACAAAACTTCAAAAAATAAAACATCTGACCTCTGTTGGAGGGGGTGCGGGCTGCTTGGGGATTTCCACCATATTTGGTGGGGCTGTCCCAGAATAAGCCTCTTCTTGTCTGAAATTCTTGCTCAAATCAAAACCATACTTGGTTACCCAATCCCCTCTATGCCAAGTTTCACTCTTTTGGGCTTGAGAGATGCATCCCTCCAGTGATAAACCTATGGCAATCAATCTATCATGTGGCTAAGCTTGGGAGCAGCCAAGGCGACGCTGTAGGCTTCCTGGAAGAGACAAGAGCTTCCCTCAATCACTCAGTGGTATGGTAGAGTGTGGCAGGCCTTAACAATGGAGAGCATGGCGGACATACTTATGGATAACTAGAAAAAAATAAAATATATCTGAGGCCTTCTGGTGACCTTCCTGTATGTTGCCCTCCCACTCATAGTTTGCCCACCCCATACTTGGGCCCTTCATCTCTTCCAGATATAATAATACAGAGGAGCCCCCAGTCACCTGTGCATATTGGTGGCTTATTAAGGAAATCCTGCCTACCTGGTCTCACACATCCACCTCTCAACAAGTGGCTTTTTTAATCTCACTCATGGTTCATGTTTTGAAGTTTTTTGGACGAGGTTGGGTCAGAGGATTTTTGCTGGGTAATTGTTATGACTCAATGTGATGGTATCCTTGGAAACAGCACTTTCACTGTCTCATTTGGTCACAAAGGGAATGACATTTGACATATTGTGGAAACTATCACTAGCATTGGCATGCTATCTTCTGACAACCTTGTTGCTCCTTAATAATCTTGTATAACTCAGTGTCCTTGGGAAAAACTCAATAAAGTTTGACTAAAAGTGCTGCTCGACTGAGCAGGAGAAATGTTCTTCCTGCCTGAAAAAGTAATAGTGCATTTTGAACGTATATACTGAAGCCCACATCGCAGTCTGCCAGATATCAGGGACTTTCACTGTGCAATGGTAACAGTCAAAGACCTGGTGAAAGGGGCTCTCATGCCTTACGGAAACTGTTTCTTGGACACTGTGTTGCAGAGCACTATTCACTTCGATCAGGTCCTCTTTTGCATCGCTTTCTCTTTCTTCACTTCAGAGAAGCCCACAAAAAGATGATTGTATATTAAATGTTCCTTGGCACGATCAATGCTTAAGCACTTTTGGGGTCCAATCCATGAATCCTCGCCTCCTCCTTTGATTGCTGAATGGGAGCAAGGAACACTGGTTGACTGATGGATTGCCCAATGTGGTAGAGTCATAACTTTTGGTAGTAAGGCTGCTGAATCTTCAGTATCAATTTATCTGGGAAAAAGTTGGAGTGGGGTGTTTATATTGAAAGTGCCTGAGGTTCACTCACTCGGCAAGCTGATGTAATCACAATTAAGAAGACTGTTTTCAGAATAAGATGCAGCAAGCAGCTCTGCATCAACTTGGAGGACATACACAAAAAGTGAGAAGCGCAAATTAAAGTCCCACTTTAGCATCAAAACTAGTTTGGGAGGAAACAGGTGCGTCTACACACCTGTAGACCTCAATAAACCTCATCAAAACAGGTGATTTGAACAAGGATGGCTCGTCCAGCAAACATATAAAGGCAAGAAGGGATAACAATTAACCTTTGAAAGTACCCAGTGTAGGCCTTGCTGGGCTAAAGAAAGCACAGGCAAAAAGATGTCCAACAGCTTCACCTGTAATGGGACAGTGCTGCGGTATTACAGTGTTGTAAGACCACAGCAGGTCACGGATTCGTCCCAGCATCTGGCATAAATGGATTTTGTGGAAGTGTGCCAGACGCCAAGGATACCATCTACAACTTCAGGTGGCAAATCATTCAATTGTCACCACTTTATCTCCATGCCTATAGGTGTTGAATGCATGTATTGTAGTGGAAGACCCACCCCTGTTGCTAAGACAGAATGTCTTTGCAAACTAGCAGCTTAATCGGTGGGCAGATGCTCTCCTGGCCCAATCCAGGAGGCACTAAGATGACTTGGACACTGTCGTTCTTTATCCGTTTCAGAACTTTGGGTAGGAGAGGCAGAGATGGGAAAGCATACAGGAGTCCCTTGTTCTTTTCCAGCAGAATGCTTCGCCTAGATGTAACTGATCTCCTACCTGCCAGGCTTCTTTCAAATTTATCTAGCTGTAACTCCAACACCGATCCTCACCCCTTTCCCATTGGTTGTCTTCTGTCACATAAAATGATCCCAAGACTAGGAATATGCACACTGGTGACACCAATTTGCTATTGGGACTCTGCATCTGGGTGCGCGGACAATCTTGCATGGAGTGGCATCTAAATAGGCCCCCCACGTCATTTCTTGAGCAAAGCAGCATTAGTGCATAGCCGTTTGGCAACACTTATAGCCATGCAGAGGTACTACAGAAAAGACACCTGGGATGTGGTCAGTGCGACCGGTGAAGGAGGGCCGGGAACCACCATTGTCTCTGCCATTCTGGTGCAATCAGGATCATTCTGGCTGAGGTTATTGAGAGTTTGATTAGGACTGCTGGGATCAGGGGAATTGGTGGAAAGGCATGCAGAAATTTATTGGACCAGTCTATTCACAGACCATTCCCCAATGATTCTAGATGGTAAAACCTGGCAGCAAAGTCGCAGCATATTCTGTTGTCCGCTGTGGCAAAAAGGTCGATAGAAGGTGTGCCCCACAAACGGAATATATCTTGAACGACGTCTTTGTTCAGTACCCACTCGTGGTTCTCGTCTAGAACCCTGCTGAGGGCATCTGCGTGTACGTTCTGAACACCTGGAAGGTGAGTTGCTATTATCTTCACATTCCTGGCCAGGAGCCAGTGCCATATCGTCTGGGCCTCTTGAGACAAGACTCTGGATTTGGTTCCCTCCTGCTTGTTCATGTAATACATAGTGGTTGTATTGTCCGTCTGGACAAGCAGGGTGTCGGTGTTGAATGAAGGGAGAAAAGCCTTGAGAGCTAGGTGAACCGCACGTAGCTCGAGGAAACTGATGTGGTAAGACTTCTCCCTCGGAGACCAGAGGCCTTGTATTTGTAGGTGATCCATATGAGCTCCCCACCCGAGAAGAGAAGCATCCGTCACAATGGTCTGCGACGGAGCATGTGGACTAAAAGGCATTCCTTGGTGTAGATTGGTTGGAGAGCACCACCAACTGAGGGATTTGATTTCATGGGTGGATAGATTGAATCTGTCTTCCAAGTTTCCCGTCAGTTGATTCTATTGGTCCTCCAGGCACTCCTGGAGAGGTCGCATGTGGAGGCGAGCATTGGAAGTTAGGAAGATGCAGGAGGCCATGGAGCCTAGAAGTGAGAAAACTGTGTGTACTATTGGGCGACGGATAGTCTTGGGCACGCTGCACTTCTGTAGTATTGATAAGCGTTGTTCCTCCGAAGGACACACTTTCCCCTGCAGCGTGTCTATGGTAGCTCCTAAGTAGTGCAGTTTCTGGACTGATGTTGCTGTGGAATTGAGAAAGTTGACATGAAGTCCTAGGTGATAAAGGAGATTGCATGTCCATTTGAAGTGCTGTTGGGGTTCTGGAAAGGTGGTTGCCTTGATAAGCCAGTCATCCAGATATGAGTAGACAAATATTCAGTGCTTTCGAAGATGTGCTGCCACAACAGCAATGTACTTGGAGAAAGTTCTGGGTGCTGACTTAATACCTAATGGAAAGACAGTGTATTGGTAGTGTTGTTTCCCCACCGCAAATCGTAGGAACTTCCAATGTTTTGCAATGGGAATATGAAAGTAGGTGTCATGTAGGTCGACTGAGCAAAGCCAGCCCCCTTGAAGAATCTTGGGATATACTTGGTGTAAAGCCAGCATCCTGAACTTTTCCTTTTTGATCCATTTGTTGGCAGCCTTCAGGTCTAGAATGCGTTTGAATTCCTTTTTGTCCTTTTTTGGGGCGAGAAAGTACCTTGAATACCTTGAGTGTTCTGATCGTCCTCTTTGTTGTTTCCGTTGAGGCTGATAGGCATGTTGGGACTGCTGCTGAGATCTATTAGACAGCCACTAAGGGGTTTGAACCCTCTGAGAAGGGTAGCGGCACTGGAAGGGATGGAAGGATCTTCAGTCTTTAGATTTTTCAAGACCTACCGCTTTCAAAGTGTTCAGTTCTGCCTTTATCTTTGCCATTTCATTGTCAGCATGAGAGCCGAACACTGTGGATCCTGAAAATGGCAAGTTCTAAATGCGTCACGGAGCATCTGGTTTTAGGGACGTTAGATGTAGCCAGGCATACCTCCTTAAGGATATCCCATGGCAGTATGCATGTGCCGAGAGCAAGGATGAGTCCGCTGCTTTGCTAATGATCTGGTTTGAGACCATGGCGCCTTCTTTTACCATTTCTAAAAAAATCCTCTTTCTGATCCCTCAGGAGAAGGTCTGCAAATTGGAGTAGAGTCCACTGACGTTGACACACTCCTCGACGTTGTGCACTGAGTATCCGGAGTCCTCGACGTCCAGCAGTCTATCAATGTTGTGCGACCTCTTGACGTCGTGTGGTCTCTCGCTGTTGTGTGACGTTTGTGCGACATTGAGCCAGACTTCGACGGCGAACATGTCAGCACCGTACCTCTCCTCGACGTCAATGGGGACCGAAAGCATTTTCTTCCAGAAAAACGCCTCTCAGACCTTCCACGTCCACTGGAGGCTGAGGGAAGAGCTCTGGTGGAAGACTGACCTTCCCCTCGCTCAGCGGTCCCGCTGGCTTCTTTCTGGCATCACCTCTCTGCTTTCCCTTGAAGGCGAATCTTCTCCCTGTCGTGCAGGGTACGTCTGGAAAATGACCTGCAAATATTACATGAGGCAGGAAGGTGTGAAGATGGTAGGTAGATGATACAGACATCTTGAGAGTCTGTTTTGGCCTTTTTTCTGCCACAACGTGGGCATTTGTCAAAAAGAGAAGGCATTTTCCAGGGAAAAATACCTTAAATCTTGTCAGAAAAAGACACCATTCAAGAAAGAAAGTCAAAAGATGTCGAGTGAAACAGTTGTCTCTGAGATTTTCACTCCATGTTTGTAGAAAAAACCTAAAAAGGTTGAGCTCAATGCTCCAGGGTCCTGTCAGCAGGAGCTGGAAGAAAGAACTGAGGTAAATGCCTCACTCTAGGCATGATGGGATACTGGAGGTCTGTCGGTTCTTAAAGACACAGTCCCCTTTTTCTTCATTTATAATGGTAGCCTATGGGCTACACTGCCCTGCACTCATTCATCCTTATTGTACATTACAAAAAGGTTTGTGAAGGATTTTTTCTGCAAACATTTTCAGCTCTTTCATGCATATGAACGCATGTGCCTTAGCATATTGTCCTTTTTGAAAGCAGGCAAGATGAAGAATTTCGGACTCTGTAGCCTTTCTTTTAGGCTGCATATTGACATTCTTAAGTGACTTTGCAGGCCTTTCTGAAGTAAGGCGAACATCAACACTTAAGAAGATATTTTGAAAAAGTGCTCTGGGGTCCCCACAGGTGAGCGGAACTATTCAACGCTCATGACTATATATGGAAATCCCCTACGAAAGAACCGGCATACTAGATAGAAGGTTCAAGCATGATGGCATTTTTGTCTCAGTGGAACCAGTGATAAAAGGGATAGTATTAACAGTAAGGACATAATTGTGCTCTATTACATTTTGGTATGATGGTTTCTGGAGTGGCTGAATGAACAGACAAGGGTCATGTGCCCTCTGGCTTTGAATCCCATAGTCCACCATACTGGGCCCATAGAAAGTCACAGCTTATGCTCAAGTGACAACACAGTCCTTTACTTTGCCACCAAGTGGACACAATGCCAAGTTGCCCTCAGTCTGTTTTTAGAAAATTTGCGACAAGGTCTCAGTATAATTTTCCCTTCTCAAGTTAGCAGAAAGAAATCAACAACGTTGGCCAGAGTCAACATTGCAAAATAATTTTGATTGTGTCTGTTTGGGAGAGACAAGTGTGATTCTCAGAAGGGAAAAATCTCCTACACAGATCTTTTGTAGCATTTCTTTTTTTTCTTTTTAAAATATGGTTGCTGAAACTTAGTCACAGGGATCTTGTCCATTGACAACATTACTTTAATCAAAATGGCAAAGGACACAGAACACGTTCCACAAAAAAGACAAGAGAAAGAAAAAACAATTCATCTCCTCTGATGCCCCACTAGAGGTATTCTTTTACTTTATGGTACTGGTGTTTGTAGTTACATTTTATTTTCTCTGCAACTTGAATTGAAGTTTTACAAAGTCTGAAAAGTTTCAAAATGTAAACAATGTGGAAAACCACAGGCAAAGACTGACTATTTACTAAGTATTAACTGCAGATTTTATGAATTATAAAACTGATTAACTCTGCAAAAATTAGAGTGCAGAATTTTAATTTTTTCTAACGTTCAATATCATTCCAAAAAAAAACAGGTCTCTTGTTTCATCATACAACTTTGATAACTAATCAGTAAGTTAGGTGTAGTACTGAATTCCAACAAAAAATAATTTGACACTCATAATGACTTACAGATCCCTGTTTTATTGCAATACATCAAAGTCAGATTAATATTTATTTGTGTTTTACCAACATAAAATACTGGCAGCCAGTCTCTTATTACATTTTTGACTGTCCACCTTAAATATTTCTGTGCAAAAGAATCTACATCATTGTTCAGTAGCAGAGAATCTCTTACAAAGTTCCCTACGACTCGGAGGGCACAAAACAAACCAAATAAAAAGTGATAGGAGCGAAAGCAATGTCTCGCTCCTAGCCAGCCCCAGCCCCCAAACTGTTTGGATTGTATTCTCCAAAACATAAAAGTGATTACATCTATGACATGCAAAACTGTACAATAATATTACATGGAAAAAGCCTAAAAATATTTATATTTAAAAGTAAATGATATGAACTGTTGTACATAAAAAGGCAAGTAAAATGTCACGAAATAACGTAGAGCTGTTTGATTTTTTTTTGTATCGACCATGTTACACCCTCATTGCAATTTTTCATAACGTGTGTTAGTTCACGATAAGTGAAAATGGAAAGTAACGAAATAGTTATAAATTAGCTCGGTACATGATACAGTGCAGAAACGCAATTGTCTCCTCCTATTTATGGTAGTACAAAGCCCGCTTTGAGAACGATTGTGTTGAGAACCCTGGGAGGTAACAATGACGCGTCTGTGAAACAATTGTGGAGGCGGGATTATTTTGATTGGCAGTGAACAATGCCTCAGTTCCCATTCTTTAGCTATGGCATTATTTTGGAACCATGGTATTATAGTGACTATTCCAGGGGCTTTAGGCAGCTCGGACTTCACAGAGATGGTGATTAGTGGGGACTACATTGTTATATTCATTTTCAGCAGCAAATACCTGAAAACGTGTGATATAAACCAAATGTACAGTAAATGTTTAGGCCTTTTTTTATAGCAGAGATAACCAAATGTATACATCCCACATAGGAATACAGGAAAAGCTCTCTCCTAATAACACAGAGGGCCCTCTCAGTTAATTGCCTGAGAGCATTGCTTTGTAAATCCATTCAGCCTGCAAAGCAGCCCATTGTCCCAAAGTCCACTGCAGAGCTCCTATCTAGCCAGTTCAGCACTGCCCCAAAATACAAGCTACAGAAATCAGTTCAGGCACCGGTGGCAAGGAAATGCTACATAAAAGTGCTCTTTGGGGCGTAACAAGCAAGAGGCTCAGCAGAATCGCTATGCAACACTGCTCGGCTAGAATCCACGCTGGCCGGGGACTGATGCGCGACACTGTTCCGCTAAGATCATCCCTGGCCGACGAACACTGGTACATTGCCATTTAAACAAGCCAGAGAGCCCAATCCTAAAGCACTTTTAGAATCTGTAGAAGGCTTGCAAAGAACCAATCAAACAAATACATACCAGCAATCGTTGCCATATGCTCTGCTGAAAAAAATATAGCAGAGCTTTTCTTCAGATCTTTCGTTGTGTAGTTCCTCTGTGGCAGTATGACCTCACATTAGAGAATTTGATCCCTAAAAGGCCGCGATAGGATCGCCCAAGGGAGTAATGCGTGAAGAGAGGTAGAGAAGCAGTGTGCGAGAATTTTAATAGTACAATGCACCTTCATTGAAGCTGCAGATCTACTGGGCATGACCAACACCACAGTCAGCTGTAAACTAATCCGCTGTGGCCTCACTGCGCTAGTGTTATGAAGTTTAAAAGAAACACTACCAGAGAAGAACAAAACCACATTCTAGAAGCAACTATTGTTTAAAAAATGCTTCTGGGTGTTCCCTCATGTAAGGCTATTTTGAGGTGGTATCATAGAACTGTTCTCCATTACACATCATGAAAGAATCGTTTCCATGGCAAACAGGGTGGGACAGGGTTGAAGTCTATTGTTCATACTGATAAACAGCACCACTCTTAAGAGTTAAAAAATGTCAAATCATTAAAGATTAGCAGCATCTTTCGTGGATGAAGTTTTATATAATGTGCAAAGTAGCAATTCTATGACACCCAATGTAACATAAAATTCAACTGAGCTGCGTCGTGCATGCTAACATTTTATGACTGAGCACATAACAGCTCCTAGATGCCAAGCACAAAATAAACCTGAGTGAGATTATGCACTGGACCATCACCAGTAAGAAGCCCTGCTGATTAGGTATGGGAGATGGAGGCAATGGGTGTCTAGCCCTGAAATGCCAATCTGGTCAAAATGGAATGGGTTTACACTCCTGGCATCTCTCTGCCAGAAATCCCTCCTGCAAGAACAAGGAACAGTACCAGACCAGAGCTTTATTTGACAAGCCCAAACAGGCTCGAAAACAACATAGTCCGCGATGGATGAGCGCAGATGACAGGATTTCAAACACTAGGAACACTCTTTTGATAATGGGCAAACTTCCAGCTTGCAAATTCTGATATACTTTTTTGTTTACTGGTACTGAATATTTTATAAAAGCAGAAATTTGACGTCTTAAAAAAAAAAGATATACCTTTTCTTGAGTCTTTGCGCTTGAAGCCGTGGTCCACGTTGATACGTGCTGAAATACCCCACCTGAAGCTACCACGAGCCTATATAATGCAGTCACCATCTAAACAGAGTGCAGAAAATAGTTGACTGCTTGATACGCAAGGCCTTTTCCCACTGGCTAGCTTAACTGTTAATGGAATGCATAGCTGCACACCACGGGCTTATGCCTTGTACTCATTTTGCACGATGTCTTTAATGTTGCTCCTCACGATTTTGAGACAAGATGCCAATGAGTCACTTTGTGATATGCAACAAAAATAATGTCTCTTACTTAAAACTAAAAAAACATTTGATACAGAGCAATGATGCAGAGAGGGTCCTAGGTTCTAAGAATTCTACCCCTGACATACCACACAGTCAAATAAAATATACAACAAGCTTCAGTTTTTTCAGCCTTTCTCGCGCCATCTAGGGATTAACAGCATTTTTGTTTTTTCGTAGGTGTGTAATTTTTATAAAATGTACCAGCATATGGATTATAAATAGGCTACTATTAACAAATAAAATTACATTACAATTGCAACAAACACAAATAAAACTGGCAATGTGTGTGAGTAATATGACATAGTCACACAAGGAAGCAGAGAACACGCAAGGGTGAGTCCTTTGGTACACGGGCTGTCCTGCTAGTAGAAGAATACGCTGTTTCAGTGCTGTTGCACTACTGTGCCGCATCAACTGAAACTGCCAGTTGATTTCACAGCTATGCGACCATTCGCTTGCCATCCTGGTGAGCACTTGGGTGCAGGTAGCAATTGTACAATTACAGAGTAAAGTTTCAGCAGGGAAAACTGCTGAGACCTGTACGTTGCAGATGTACGCTGGGATTCAGAAACAATGTTGCAAGATTATAATAAATACAAGTATGAAAAGGATACAACTCAACAGTGGCTCCAGAGTATGCGATCTCTCCATTCATCTAGACTCCTAGGCTTGCGATGTAGCCGTGTTAAGCTTAGCCTGGCTGCACTAAAGAGAAGTTCTCACCTGGGGAGAACGCGCTTGAGAAACTCCAGCATCCCTCGAAACAGAGCTGTCACACGAGAGCCACACCTGAATGCTGGAACTAGTGCAGCCATTTGTAAGTGTCTGCCCCATAACATGACAACTGAGGCATTGTCTGCAAGAAACTCCTCAAAAACACACAAACTGATTCCCCTGCGTTAGAGTTCTGGCCGGAAGCCAGTGCCTAGCTTGCTTACCTTTCCTCCTGGATGATGGTGCTGTATCATTAGCAACCAATCAGAAACTGTCTGAAGGAGCCTCTATGCTGTAATGTGGATGGATGATGAAAGCAGGCAATATTATGAATCCTTTAACACTAGGTTATAAGATTTATCTCTTCAATTTGGGCACTCATTCCTTTATTCTTTTTCTGTTTTGAATCCGGACAGAAGGACTGTAGGCCAGAAATATGAATCTGACAATAAAAGCTCACACAGATTGTCATTTACAGAAGGATGGTTAGTGTGCAGAGACAGGGCTGTAAGAAGTATAAAGTAAACAGTATGCACATACTTTAAAATGAACATGACGTGCCTGCATCTCGCTCTCATGTCCAGCTCCCCCCTTATTTTTCAGGTACATGTAGGATAAAAACAATTCTGGGGGATCCAGGCATTTCCGATTTCTTACAATTGATGAAAACTGCACAGCGGTCTTTCACAAACCAGGTGAACATTTGTTTGTGCAGCAACTGGCCAAACAATAGAGTAACATTCACCCTGTGTTGCAACACTACACAGTACATTATAAATGCCTTCGGTGGATAAGTGGAGAAGAAGTGAGTTAAAGGTTTCTGTCTCGTTCAATTTTGTCCATCACTAAACAGGTTTTGCAAACAATTTTAAACTTGGTTTCCTAATCATAGTCTTTTCGGGAAATTGATATTCCACCATTAAGCAGCAAAATTCATACTGTTCTGCCCGCAGATATCTTGTAAGGTGCAGTGATGTTAGAATTCAGAAATAGATAGACCCCCACATATCACCTTAAAATAGAGGGCTGTAGGCGCTTTGGGCACGCATAAACAGGTCCAACAGTACTCATCATTATTCCATCAAGCCACAGCTCCTTGAAATGACATTTAGGACAAAAAAGTATTTGCTTCTTATCCTGTAGAAAAACAGCTGTCTGATGAGCAGTTTCCTGCTTTACACCATTACCTTTGAAACCAATTGAACTGGGAGGCACCATGGACGCTTCTATGCTTTTTCCCCTAAAATCAGGAATAATTAGTAAGGAAATGGGAAGGACATTAAATTAAAGGATAGGGTTTAAATATGCATCTTGGTCCAAGTGAATCAATGATGCTTTTATATACATATGTATCTTACAATAAACATGAATTTGCTTTAAAGAGTGGAGTATGCATTGTCTCTCCCAGTGAGGGTCATTGGCATCAGGTAGGTAGACATTCATTGCTGGCCATTGTCTGGGAGATCATTGCATCTTTTTTTATACTGCACGTCTAGAACACAGTGATAATCCTGGATGTGGTGTTGTATATTAGGCAATGTGAAGAAATCTCTCAGCTTGTGTTTTTTCTAACTGCATTGGCTTTTTTTGCTTGTTTAACTGGACACAGAAGCTCAGTATTTTCAGCTGAAAGTTAAAGCAGGTGTAACCATGTGAAATGAGGCGCGTCTCTCTCGCCCACTGTCCGAGCTGCTTGCCGCTCTCCGATGCTGCTGCCCATGAGTCTGGGATGGGTTCAGTGATGTTGGTGGACAAGGCAGAGGCTTTTCCGCCACAACGCTAATGCCCGGTCATGTGCAGAGGCGGTAGGACTAAGGAAAGCAAAAGACCAGGGGCAACTGAAGAGAAGCCAGGGGACATAAAGCTGCTGGGATGTCGGTCACCACGAATGCTGAAGCAGTTCATGTGTCCCAACTTGCTTGGTCAGTACTCTCGAGTGAGAGGCTCTTGGTCTTGTGCGGTGAAATTGGGCTGGGAGGGCTGCTCAGATTGGAACTGTTTGAAGCTGTAGAATGTCTTGGAGAATCCGAGTCCTGTTAAAAAACAAAAAAAGTAGAAATAATTAGCAATAGTCACAATCTCATTCTAAAAAGAATAGGCATATTGTTAAATACGGCACATGCCTGCCCTTTCATGCAGCGCAGTACGGTGGCTTGCAGAGTTAAAAATGATCCATAAGGAGGGGTCTAGGTTGGGTACTGTATGTGGTGCAGTTTTTGGCAGAGAAGGCTGGTTTTCCAGCCAGGTAGTACGGCTTGTTGGTACACGGGCGGTCCTGCTAGTAGAAGAATACGCTGTTTCAGCTATGGAAATGATGCAGAGTAATGTAAATGCGCTGGATGATTCAGCCAGTGGCACGCCATAAGGGTTAAAGAAGGCATGAAAGATAGGACAATGTCTATGGGCAAGAGAAGTTGGTAATGGGCAACATAAAACAAATACAGTTTCTAGATTGTTTAATGTTGCCTGGTGTAGTCACTACTGGCAGCCTGACTTACTAACTTACTATCAAATATTCTCTGGGAAAGTTCAGGTGCAGCTAAGTGATTTACTCAGAAAAAAGAACAACCCACCTTTGACTTGGGGTGGATTTTGACCAGGATGGAGGCAAACAAGGCTCTCTGTCTAAGAAAACCATGCCCTGATGAAACACCATCATATCTTTAGAACTGCTATAGGAAATTTGAGATGTTTGGAAGATCAAATGTGTGTTGGAAGAGTTCTGCAGAAACAGGCACTTTAGTCCATTTGTGGACATGTTATCACATGCACTCTAACTGGAAAGAGAAACTGTCTCATATTAAAACCATTACACTACCATTAAGTCCCACATTTATTTTATTTGAAGACCCAGGATAAGACGCCATGCACCCAATGACAATGCCAAAGGGAATCCTAATCATACACTTGCTACCTGCTGCCCGACTAGCAACGTCACACGTTTCGAAGGTCCGTATATCCCCTCCAACAACATCTATGGTGGGAAAAGATTTTGAAGATATATGCTATGGAAAAATTATCTGCTTTAGCTCATGATAGAGAACCTGTGTGTGGACAGGTTGGGTTACTGTTTAAGGCGCATATGAAAAAAGACCAAGTGACTGGGGGAGAAGGTGGGCACTCCTCTAACATGTATGAAGAGTTGTGCTACTTGGCACTGAGTTGCCAATCTTCATCTTCAGAGAACATGGTATATGATGCTAGAAAAGTGGGAGACCCTCCCCCACATCAGAAGATGGTGTAGTCAATAGGAGAAATCAGAGAGGCTTTGAGGCAGCAGATCCATAAAAGGACAGATCTGTTGGATCTGCTAACTCAAATGTAGTGGTATATTTGCTTGGGTGTGTAGATCAGCTGAGAGGATTGTCTCGTTCGAGAATGGTAGACTTTAAAGTGGCCCCTGGACATTGTGTATTGCTAATGGAACTGCCTGGTAGGTGAGGCCAGCTCCTGCAAGCGGTTCTAGCCCTACTACTGTTGAAGAGCTCCAGGAAGGACTGAGCCTTTCCTTTGAAAATCTTGACAATCAAAGGGCTTGTCAATGAGAGAGGCATGGACATTTCTTGAAAAGCCAATAGTGTGTGTCCAGGAATGCAGCCTAACGTGATATCAGTGCTTATGGATTGGGTCACAATATCTGCAAAACAGAAGCCACATTTCAGAATCTGATTTGGGGCATCCAAGCATTCACTGACAAATGGGTTAAAAGGGTTTATACATGTGTTCCAGTAGACTTCGAACTGCTAGTGATGCCAATTCCCACAAGGCATGGGCATAGTGGCTCAGCAGATATGTGGCATTTGCGGCACAAATATATAGACTGAATGACACAAAAAGCTTTTTGTTCTTGGCATCCAGGTTTTTTTGCTTTTTGGACGCCATACCTGCTGCTTTGCCTGCCATTGCTTCGGGCTGGTGTGTGATGTTGTCCCCCAGCCTCCTGTGAGCCCGAGAGGATGGGCCCATCACAGTCCAGCCGTGATGCGCTACAGAAGAGCAGACACTTCCCTGCAGCGCGGGACACCATACGTGCTGCTTTTGCCTGCCACTGCTTCAGGCAGGGGTGGGACTTCATCCCCCAGCCTCCGTGAGCCTGAGAAGGCGGGCCCTCCATAAGCCTGCCATGACGTGCTATAAAACCACTGGCACTTCCCCCCAGAGCAGGAAAGTAACATGTCTGGTGCTCCGGACAGGACCAGACCTGTCTTTGTCCATCATTGGCCGGAAGAGGCCGGGCTGGGCCACCTCTTTTGGTTGGTCAGCTCAGGTGAAAGTTACTTTTAGTGTTCTTGTTGTAGATCTCCCACTCTGACTACAAGGCACAAAAGATGACAGCCCTGGTAACCAGGGAAATGGTCCACACTCATCAGAGTCATCTATCACAAATTATCTGTCCACTCTAATGGAGGTGATCACCCCAGAATCTGAGCATGGGAAAGAATGAATTGATGTAATAGAAAAACAGGTCCACAAACCAACATTGGAACCGGAAGCGATTATTTTAAATCAGGGCACAATACCCCCGGTAGTAATTGGAGAGCCTGGAAGCAGAGACAGCTCCCAAATGTACTTGAAAACAGCGCTGCATCCCCTCACCCCCACTTGAATGGCCTACAAATGAGCAGTCGGTTAAGGGGGAGTATTCAGGTGCTAGAAAGCCCCCCTGCAAAGAAAGGAAGAGACGTTAGGAGCCGACCTTGTGTTAAACAAAACAAAAACCATTACAGACTGCATCAAACAGGGGCATTAAGATCGGTTGCCAGGGGTACAGATCCAGAAACTGAAAATGAGACCTATGTGACTGAGTTGATGAAGCTGTTCCTTGCGAAAACAAGAGACCACCTTGAACGATTTCTGTAGGAAACTTGAATAAAAATTAACATCTATAATGAAGGAGGAGATGGATTTTCCTATCAGTCAACTCCCCCCACCTCCCCTCTTTAAATCAGCGTATGCGGGACACAGGTCCATGCACTGAGACACCTGAGCCAATGGGACATCCTGCGACAAGTTGCTCTGCTTTGCCTGATCGATGCTCAACTGAAGGAGATCCCCATGGGGCAGCTCCAAATCAGGGCCAGAGAGTCGTTTATGACAGAGGGATGGCACCCCCCACAGCACAAATTAAGTACCACTGACAATGTTCATGATGTAATTAGAACCCCGGAGAGGCCTGGTGTAAGATGTTTACAGCTTCCACCGGAAAACACTCCATATACAATTGTTTTAGAAAACGCACCATCACATGGTGAGGGAGGCATGTGAGGGTGATGAGTCATTAAAGCGGAAGGCCACTCAATGGTTGCATAACAAAGCAGAGGTACCAGTGGACTTGAACAGAAAGATCGCCAACACTCGAAGGGTGGATTGGGTAGGGCGTTTTCCCAAACGTTCAGAGGGGGCTGTGTGGTAGTGAATTTCAGAGACCCAGAAATCATGTGTTTATTGTTACACCATCTAAGGCCATCACCCAGGAATCATAAGGGAATAAACGTGCACCCGCAGGGTTTCTTTTACATAGCAGACTTCGCACATGCTGCACCCAGCTAAAGAGCCTATAAACATGCACAAAAGGTAAACATCCCCATATACTCCTGCTTTGTTCCTTTTGGCAATCTGGAAATGCCAAACTGACAACAATTGTCAGGGTCAGTTATTCTGCAGACAGGGAAGGGGGAGCCATTAGTGGACGAGACCAATATATAACAGGGGATACATATTGGGGAGGTCTTTAGTTACACCAAAACGATATAGTCCCAGTTAGGTGAAAGGGCCTTGATTTCATGGAATATAGCAGGTGCCCGCTCTAAGCTAGATAACCCAGACTGAGTAGGCGATGTCACCTCCTTTGATATCATCTGCTGCCAATAAACCTGGGCAACAGAGTCATTACACAAAGAGGGGTACTGCTCATTGTTATGGCCAGCCCTCTCATCTTCTGTGTATCTTCTGTGTATATAAAACAGGTGAATGACAGGTCTATGGGGATAATGCATGGTCCATCTTGTAATACATTCCAGGAAGACTTTGGAGCTCCTAAGGATGCTTTGAGTGCTTGAGAGGTCTTGAAATTTGGTATTTCCAGACTTAAATGATTTTTCTTTCAGAAATCTCTTTAAGCACCAGAAATGCTGAAAAGGTTCAACAGATAATGTGGTGGGATTAGATGGTCGCCTTAAAAAGTGAAGCAACCAATCTTTCATTGTCAGTTCTTTGGAAAGCTAGCCAGTGACATGGACCAAGAAATTCAAACTTGCTCTAGAAAGGCATTTCTTAGAAATACATTGCAGAGAAGGTGGTAACCTTACTAGACAAATTCTGGCTGCTGCTACTGCTGCAATTATGTCTCACACATTTACAACAAGATCACGGATACTTCAGAAATAGTCCATACTACGTAAGTCAAAATAACTTTGCAGAACGTTTAAACATTGAAGAACGCCATGACATCTGTTTTTTATCTCCACGCACATTACACAAGGCTATTCCAGGCCTCCTCCTAGTTTGATGCATGAAACATACCTCTCGTTCATAGTCCCGTGCTGGGGCATCACTCCCTGGCTCCAATCCACCAGATGACAACGAGCCATCTGATGGCGATGCCATTGTCTGACGCTTTACCCCATAGCTTCCTCCTGAAAACTCCCTCCTTAAAGCGCTGCCATTCTGCGCAGAGGACCCTAAGAATTGGGTAGGAACAGAAAGGATCTATTAATTATGTGCTTTGCCTACTGCAGAGAAATGTGCATGCATTGCAGATTCCTCATGCAATTTCACTTTAAAAGTTCCCAATATTTACAAGAAACAAAAGCATATGTTTTAGAACACAACAATGCATTGTCAGCAAACCTGCACAATATTAGCACAGCATTGCAGTGGTGTACCATACAATTTGAACAGGGCAACACAGTTTTTACTTTTATTGTGTTTACTTTCTGGGACATAAAAGGTTATTTTGACTCCAAGAACAGAAAATTGTTGTGTGAGGGTCTTCAAAATGGTGTGCTGTCATGTCTGGAACTGGCATCCTTGGGCAGACTACGGTCTGTGTTATACATGTAGAACATTCTTACATCACTTGATTTATCTTCTAAACTATTAATGTTAAATATCTGCTTCCAGCACATATGAAATCAAGTATTTTCTATATGAATATCCTGGTTAGATAAACATGTTTCAGACATGACCACTCGTTTCATGGTGCCCCTATACTAAACAAAATGGAACAAATCCCTCAAGTCTCTGCTTAAAGTGATGTGTATTGCACACATTGACGAGTTCTCATCCCAAAAAATATTCCAGGGATCGCATGATGTAAAATAAAGAAAATGTTAATTACACCCTGTTTGCTGCTTCTATACAGGAATTTGGGTAACATTAAATTTAGCCCACACATGGAGTACTCCAAACTGGTTTTATGCCAGTTATTGCTGTGCGTAATCAGTTTAAAAAATAACTAAATACATATTTAATGAGTTAAAAAGCAGCAAAAATAGTGCAACATTATTTGCACCCTCTGTTTTAATGGAGGTTATTCATGGGCAAGATTTTTTTTTTTTTACTTTTTCACACTGAAATAAATTTTTTAAGCAGCAGATGCCTCATATTTCCAATTATTTCAGAATGAGATTCCACCATTTTTGGTGCAAAATTGTTCTTATAATAACCAAAATTAGCTTTTTTACAATGAAAAGGAGAATTTGGCTTAAAGGTTTTTGTTTTATTTTTTTAATGGATTTTTGTTTTTTAGTTTTTTTTTAAATATTGCATCGCATAAATTGTGTAATTTGGATCTACAAGCTATACAAGAAAATGCAGCAAAAAAGCATTGCCCATGTTTATGACTTTCTTTTGCAACTCACAATGAATTCTGTAAGCTATCTTAGAAATCTGCACACAAACAGGAGTACAGATATGTGTAAGTATTTCGGTAGGAGTAATGTTAATCAGCCGTACAATTCTACATTTAGAAGAATAACATCAATATGGCACTTTAAAATGTTCTATTTTTTCTCTATGGAGAAATCATGCTTCCCTTCTCATTTATCAATATTTTTTCTTGAGTTTACAATGTGATAAATTACTCATAAATATTTGGTGACTATCCACAAACTTAGAAAGTGTGGGTGTTGATCAACGGTTCCAGGTACACCAGCAACATACAGCCAAAGACCCTCTCCGAGCCATGGATTTGAAGGCAGATATTCCATCACAATGGCAGAATTTTCTTATTGCCATATTCCATTTACCAGAATCAGTGACTGATGTTCCTGAATTTCTGGCTGAGGAATGCAGCTCTAACTTCTGAATTTTTTATAGCTATGATGAATTTGGCTGTTCAAAATGTCTAAGAATAAAACCCTTGTTACGTAGATTGAATCCCAATGAGTGACTCATTTTAGCAGAGCAGAAATACCAGGCCAAGTGGAGGAAATACCCTTAATTGCCTTCCAGACATGCAACCTTTACTTCTCAATGTGTTAAAGATTCAAAGAAAATTCAGGCCTTTAACATCAAAAGTTCCTTAATTCCTAGAAGAAAGAAAGCTTGGAAAGAAGGAAGCTGAATACAAAGGATTTAGACATGCAATGCTTCTCAGTAACCATTTGCCCTGTTTACACGCATACTGAAATGTGGTTTGTAAAGAAAGGCACTTTAATAGCATAGCCTCCAACAATTTACAAGGAATCATGGGTGATAGCTTACTGGCTCCTAGTCCGCTGCTTGCACTCATGGAGCGGCCAGGTTCTGTGCGTGATTTGGTGATCGAAGGAATGCTGACCGAGCCACTGAACATATTCCGACTTTCCTGAGGTCTAAGATTCTAGACAGGGGAAACAAACAAAGAGAAAACATTATGCATCAGAATAGTCGTCATCTTGGTTTTCCATCTGCTGGGCTAGCTGACAGGGCATCATTTCCGCATGGCACAGTACACAGTAACACATGCAAAGCAAACGCTCAATTACAGAAGATGATAAATTTGTTAAGGAAACTGCCATGCACAAAGAATATTGGAGGCTAAAAGAGAGGTACATTTCTGTTTCTGCGTTTGTGGGACACCAACCTTTCTTTGGTAAATTGTATAAAATGGCATAAAGGAGGGAATACTCAATGGTGCACAGTGTTGCACAGAAAACAGGTCTGTGACACCTCATTTGTAGGCAGTAAAATTCTATGTGACTTGCAAAGTGACTGGAGATGATGGGCAACTGATAAAGTGCTCTGGGCTAAAGAACTCCATTAGAGGATACCGACTGTCACCTGATATCATTGGACCCTAATGACCTTACGAATCTGTATTCTGCATGTTATTGGCAGTGGGAAGGTTAAAGGTACCTGATAAAGTAAAGAACCCCACTTTGGTCCAAGTCAATTTCCACTTGGAAGTAAACTCTAGTTTGAATAATATTGCTATTGTAAATTAGACCTGTGGCATTTTGTGGTGTAAGTTTCAATATTTTTTGTAAGATGTTGTTTTTCACAGTACTATTTTAAGTGGAAATTTACATGTAAAATGCATCATTTGGATGATCCGTCAGCCACTATTTTCTTTTAAGGTTTCCGACGCAATGGTGACAATCAAATACTGGTGTATTTTCACATCTTTGCTTGCTGCAATATATTACAGGGCACACTGCAAATGCCAATGAGAGCAGTGTGTGCTTTTTAAGAACTGATAAAAACAATCAAACTAAATAATTAAAGAATTTAAGATGTGTATATGATTTCTATGTTTCCTGTCAAACAGATTTTTTTTAGTTGTTCAGATTTTATTTCAATTTATTAAAAACCTGAAAAAATATAAATTATTTGCCATTGCCAACTTTTTATTTCTTTAAGGCGAGACCCTAAAATTTGAGCAACAAAGTATATTTATTTTGCTCACTGATTAAAGATAGGCTTTAATTCAAGTTTAAGCACAAATGCCTTTGCTAAATCTCATTTGTACATGAATTTGCAGAAACATTTAAGCATCTCAAACATAGTATGAAAACAGTGAGCAGAAGAGAATAGAAAAAATGAGTGAGAGATGAAAATGTTTTTATGATCTGTCATTTCAGACCTCTCAAATAAAACCATGAGCAAGGTTACATTTTATGTACAGACTTCCGCTCTTTATAGAACTATGCTAAATCTTAACAGATAGACATAGAGCTGTCCTGCAGGTGCTAGTTGTGAGGATAAGCTTGTCTGATGGCTACAATACTGGTCTCCATAGATAAACAAAAAAGCAGCATTTTGGTACTGCACACTTGCTTTTTTTTTTTTTTACTTAGTAGTCTTATTTTGTCCTCGTATACTAAGAAGCATGGAGACGCTTTACACAGAACACAAAATTATACATTAAAAACATCATTTGAGTAAAACAACTCAAAATGATTGCTCAGAAGCCATGGGGTGTAGTGAAAGGAAACCATACACCAGGAGACAACTTTTAGGTTTACGGTGATATGCCCGGCGGTAGAATGACAGATGAGATAACTACAGGTGCAATGACCGTGTCTGGAACTATTGGCAGGGCTTGTCTGAAGGGCTTGCACTTATTCCACAAAGAGAGGGGATCCATGGATTTGAAGATGCTTCCTGAAGTAAAGTGGGTGGGGGCTCAGTTCTTGATGCTTGGTGGTAACTCTAGGCAGCAGACACAGGTCAAATGATTCTGTGCAAGAGATGTTTGGAATCTGGTAGCCTCGTTCAGAATAGAGTTAAAACCTCTGAGGCCTCACAAAACAGCACAGATGGGCAGCACTTCTGAAATACACAAGGGTTATTCTAGAGGAAAGTTTTGCAGGCAAGGAAACATAGTTTGAATTCTATCCTTGAAATGAGAGGCATCTTATGGAGCTCAATGAGTATGGGAGTGATGCGGGTAGAATTTCCTGAACTAGTGATCTGTCTGGACCACGAGTTAAGTATTTCCCTGACGAGTGCAAAAGTCGATTGTGAAACACACATTAAGATTGCCTTTCAAAATTCTAGTCTTGAAAGAAGGCATGCATGCCTATTTTCAGGTGGTCTGAGGAGAGGAGGTTTTGACTTTCTTGAGGGAGTGAAGGACGAAATTGGTAGATTTTCCCACCTACTTGTGTGAGGTAAGGCTTAGGCTGCGACCTGTTTATAAGGAATATGGCTTCTGCTAAGAAGACAGTGAAGGAGAGAGGCCATAGTGTGTTCACGAGTTCCGTGGTGAAATACCAAGTCTGGATATCAGAGAAAAATAAAGAATTCTTTTATTTCGGTTTAACAGAAGGACATTTTCCAACTTCGAGCTCTGCAGATTTTCCAAGTAGCTGCTCAGGAGGGGTCTGTCTTCAATTGTCGATGTTGTACGATAGATTTGATTCTCACTGGTGTATTGTTTGAAGGGCATGCTCACAAGTCTTAAACATGGGTTCCTTCGAGTACTGTCTATTCAGCCACTACCCGAAAAGTATTCACCATAGAAGGCTTGTTCATATTAAGTACATTTTTGATTTTCCTGGATGTGACCCAGCACTGATGACTGAACTTGCTACTACATACTTAGCTATCGGTGCTATGCAACCTCTTTAGGCATACACATATAATATAATATAAATTCAAGGTTATAGAAGCAAATTGTGCCTACATGATGCATGTTATGGTCACATAAGCGTTTACAATTTTCACACTATACAAGAGTATTGCTCATTTTATATCTGTGGGAGGTCCTGTCCTAATAGTCCTGTTTTTCAATTCTGTAGTACCAGTATCCAGTCTATAACCTACTTACAACAATTCCTTATTACATTCTTATGCCACACTTCTTTAAATCTCTGGGGAATAAACCCATCCTGTGGGTGCAACAGAGACAGAAGTAGCATCTTCCAATCTACTAGATCTCCTCCCATTTTTCATTTTCTCATAAGGAACTTGAGGCACAAGTCTAGGGCTTTTGTTCTCTCCTCAATACTGGTACTTCAGCTGTGGCCTTTAAATTGAGTCATTAAATAACAACCTCGTTTGGCCATAGCCACACGCAACCTTTCTTATTTTGTTTTTCACAGGGAAAAGAGAATTTACCATCAGGCAAGAATTAGGGGTCATCCCTACCTGCAGTCCACTACATTCAATTTGGGGAAAGTATTTCGCAGAAAGTAACAATCGTGGGGCAAACTCAAAATCAAATGGAGGGATGTGGCTTCGGGTTCACTGCTTTGATGGTAGCTATTGTCTTTTTCTTTGGGCTAATTCAGAGTAGCAGAACTGTTTATATAATTTATTTGGAAGATGACCTTCACCTTCTTTTCGTGGCATGCTTCATCGTAGCATCATCGCCACAGACAGGGCTATATGTGCGCTGACTGAGCACACCAAGATCTGGAAGCTGTTATATATATAAAATAAATTTCTGGTGTGGATCGAAAAAAAATCTTATGCTAAATTACCTAGGGATGCCCTCAAACTGACCTTTATTCATCAATTCCCTGATAAGATTAAAAACAAAACAAACAGTGGATGTGCTGAAATGTCAATAGTTCCCACATCCTAACATTTACATATTTCAGGCATTTATTAAGATCTCTGGGTCAATGGTTTTCATCAGGACAGTCGATCCCCATAAAATGTGCGTTCAAAGGGCAAACATGATAAAGAAAAATACTTGCAATGAAAGGAGGTAATCCCTGTAGTAAAAATGTCATCATGGGTATTCACCCTCCTGTTCTCCTCAAGCACTTTGATTCATTCAACTGCTTCTTCTCCATATTATTCCTGGACTAGTCAATCAAACTTGACGTGTGGGGTAGAGTTTAGTGTGATTACTGTTATACTGGAATATATATGGGCGGGATTCCTCCTCTCACCCCCACGCTCATGGAATTGACAGTTTATATAGCTTATTTACGCAGTGAAGTTTATTTCCCGCCCGCACCATAAGTGGACAAGACGAGTATGTTTTCCTGTGGTTCCGATTTCAATATATTGTTCTAAACTTCTGTGTCTCTGTTGGTTCAGCACACATTTCTTCTTTCAGTGACTTTCTGAAAGACTGGTCTATCTTAATGCTGAAAAAACAAATCACTCCAGATATGGAAACTGCCCCTGAGCCCAGTGGCAGAAAACAGACACTAGGGATGGCAGTCAGCCAGTGGGTGCTATGGGCTTATGGTCAACGTCGTCACTTGTCCCCCAGAATCCATCTACGGTCCACACCAAAAACAAGAGGTTTTATTTTGACATCCAGAGCGAACCACTGTAAGGTGGAATCATTTTCACCAGGTGAATTTAGGACAGCTCACTGACTTTAAAAAAGGTTACGTGAAAGAAATATAGGCGGACTGTGTAGTACTAGCACATGAGGGCGCTTAGATCCTGGGCCAAAGTAACACGCCGCACTGCCCCCCTTCCTGTGAACGGAGCGTGTACCCTGAGGAGAAGTACTGCGACTGCCATATGGCCATGTCTTCCTTGGATGCCCTGTCGGAGCATTAAAACCATAACAAAGGTATGTAAAAGGTCCTCTCAAATGGATAAGCTCCGACCATCCTGCACAATCGTTCACTTGACAATGTCCAAACGCAAGCAGTCAAAATGGCTTTTCACTTGAATTTGGAATGCACAGTAGCAACAGGCAAAGGATAAACCTGAGAAACAGGAGTAGATGTACAGGATCAGGTCAGGAAAAATATTCTCAAAAGGAAGTAAAATGCAAAATTCACACCAGAGTAATGGGAGGCACTATATAATAATATGGGAGGCACTATATAATAATATGGGAGGCACTATATAATCAATAATATGCATTCTAAATCAGTACAATTATGCTGAGAAAGCATTACTTGACAATGGATTGTGACCACTTCAAACCAAACCAAAACATCTCTGCACACCAGCAAGAGCATGCAATAGTAATTTTCACAAACATGTCACGTTAGTACAACTATCTGCAAACAGAGAACAGATGACGAGCCCCAATAGGATAGAGACACTCCAATGTATGTATCAACGTATACAATTTTCAACACCCTAGAAGTTCTCTTGTATTTTTCACGTTTCAAAAAGCTGTCCAAGTATTTATCCAATCTGTAGATGTGGCTGAAAAGCTTAGCCCATGGGACTAGAATGTTTTTGATCGCTAACAATTTCGGCCCTGATTGAGAACTCTGCAGAAACCCTTCCAAATAGATGACGTGCGTATGAGATGGGCTTGGGTACATTTCCAACAGATTGGTTGAGAGTGAAACATTATGTGGAACAGGGGGTCCCATAAATTGTGTTTGCCCTGATTTCCTGAAAAAGAGCCAAATAATGTCAGATGTAATGGCTCTAAGCCATGCAAACAGACAGAAACCACTACCTGCTGTGTACCTTTTACGATTTGGTGTAAATTGTCACTTTCTGAAAAATCCCCAATAGAAAACTGGAATTTTTCTTGCAAGTCTGACTTCAGAAAATAGGGATTCGGGTTTAATCGGTTTAGTAGACCAAAGGGTCCTCAAGAAACTGACAAACAAGTTAGATATGTTATACATTTTTACCATTTTCTTTTTTTTAAAAGAGCCGGAGTGAAAAGATATTGTTTTATATGACAATGTCATTTGTGATGTCATCTATGGCGTGAGGTAATGAATGAATAGCACAATAGGGTGGCATTGCAGCTGTATAGCTACCAAACCTGGTGAATTTTTGTGCTCTTTTTCATCACCTTGAAGCCCTTTTAACATAAGCTCAAATGTACAACTACCGTACTTTGGAAGACGTTGATGCATTGAGAGAATCTATCAAAGGAGATGCAAAATCCTGAGGCTGTCCCCAGGCGGTGGGCTCTGTCTTGAGGTAGTGCAGGGTAGGGAAGAGGTGGGCTTGAGGGGGTGGGCACACTTTTTATTTTAAACACATAGCTCTTTTTCGCTTTTCTCCCTCTTGTCGATGTTCCTATTGCATTAACATGCCAGACATTAGTGAGAGAGTTTCCCAGGGTGGCGATAGGCGTAGGCCCACTGAGTGGGGAGCATCGGGGAAAAAATCCAAAACAAATTCAGTCCTCAAGTTCACAGAGCTTTTCTAAATACAAATATGTAAATATGTGGAGGCACAGATAGCAGGGTTAAATGGGCATCAGCAAAGGGATTCGGTTGTTAACTTGGAATGTAAACAGCCTTCGGTCGAAAGAAAGACAGAGACTGGTGTTCTGGTACCTAGAAGACCCACGTTATGATATTGAAAGAGACCCTTATAACAGCAATTGAGAGCAGATCCATCTACTCAAAACAAAGGTGGATTGAGAACCATATAGTCTTTGATCAAGCAGAATATTCCAAAGGAGTGGCAATCCTCTTAAGGAAAGGGGCAGGGGTGAAGGACTTGAACTCCAAAACAGCACAGGAACTGGGCCCTGGCACGGTTAAAAAGCCCTAACTACGAATTCATATGTGCTGGCTTTTATGGCCCCTATGCTGACGACTCATTTTACCTTTCAATCCTGGAGTGGAACTTGTATGGTTTCTGACTACCGGTGGTCTTGGGAGCTTGACTTCAATACCCTGATGGATACCAACCATGACAGATCAACCAAAAGAGATTGTATCCATACACCCAAGACTAGGCAGGCTTTAAAAAGTGTGTTGCAGGACTTGGGACTTGTGAATGTGTGGCGGCATCAAATGGGCCAGAAGAGAGGGTACACATTTCACAGCACAAAATACAGCCACTTTTCAAGGCTGGATAATTTCTTTATAGATAACTTTACTGTGGAAAGGGTCAAAGAGGTTAAGCAACTGCCAGGACACATCTTTCATCATGCGGCGGTGACTATGCGTCTTGAGTGCCCATGCCAAGAGGAGAATGTCAGATGGATGGTCAATAGTGTCCTTCTCCTGGATGCAGGGATTGGACAGGCCCTTAAGAAAGCCAGTGGGGAGTTTTATATAGCCAATGTAGGTTCTGCCTCCCTACCACAGTCTGGGACACCTTTGAGGCCTTCATTAGAGGGTTATTGTGTAGCCAGGGATCCTTCAAAAATAGTTGACTAGAGAGGAGCTATTTTCCTTAGAACAAGAAATAGGGGCATGGGAGACCACCCTACAGATGCAGAACCCTCTTTTATATAGAGATCAAGCACTGAAGAGGTTGGAGGAGGGGCAGTTGAACTATAAACTTAAGCTAGATGAGAAGTATAGGGAGAGGTGGCAGGAAAAGAGCTTGAACCAATTTGAGCATGGGGAGAGGTCCAGGCATTTCTAGCATGAAAGTCAAGATAGTAGAGATCCAGGAATTTAAGAAAAGAGATTGGAATTAACTCCCAGGGAGGACATCTCTAGTAAGGTAGGAGAAATGCAGGAGCATACGGTCGCCCTATTTTCAGATATCTATACAGAGGAGGTATTCCCTGATTCAAATAAACTGAGGGCATGGCTGAGATACAGAGAGCTCTCTAGGCTTACGGATCATGTAAAGCACTCTTTGAGGACCGGATAACCGACCCGGAAATTAGACATCACTTTAAATGGGTTAAGAACGGGAAGATGGATGGTCCAGATGCTATCCGTATCATACCTTATAAGTTATTAAAGGAGGTGACTGCTCTGTCTGGGAAAATCTGTTTAACTCTATATACATGGAAAATGCCCAAATTCTGGACTCTTGGAGGGAAGCAACCTAGTATTAATCTTATAACCTTTCAAGGACCCATAAAAGCCATACTCATATCGGCCAGTATCATTACTGAATGCAGACAACAGGGTGTTGTCTAGTATCCTAGTGAGTAGGTTGGCTAATCTGGCTCCTCAATTAATCCATCCTGTCAGAAGGGTTTCATCCCTAAACGACAGATTCACAAATTGACTCAACAGTTAGTGGGCTCGATTGATCTAGCCTCCACCCATTCTGGCCCTTTGGCAGTCACAACAATAGATGCAGCCAAGGCCTTCGGTAGGGTGTGCTGGTGTATCTCTGGGAATTAGATTTTAGCTCTTTTTTCATTTCGGCCCTTCAGAGATTATATGGAAATTCGTCTGCCAGAATACTATTTAATGGGCCAGTAACTAAGAGTTTCGGTATTTCTAGACATACTAGGCAGGGCTCTCCCCTTTCCCTTCTCCCCTCTCGTTTGACATCTATATCAAGCCATTTGCCCAGTTCTCAGAAGCGATCAACAGGTAATCCCCTTTACGTTGCAGGGTCACAGCAACAAGATTTCTCTTTATGCAGATGACCTCATAATCTACATGTTGGACCCCACTAAGACTACTCCCAGAGCTGAGGAGTTAGCGGAGGAGTTTGGGTCTATATCAGGATATTTGGTATTATGTGCTGGAATATAAATGACTGGGATAGGGAGGTAAAGGCAGAGATCAGATACCTAGGTATCACCAAAGTCCACTCATTAGAGATAACTGCAGCATATAATCTGCGGAAGGTGGCAAAGGAGATTGATCTGCTGTTCACCAAGTAGAGAACTCTCCCATGGACAATCAATGCTCAGGTTGACTTATTTAAAATGACGATCCATCCTAAATTGACTTCTTTAGTTAATTGTATCCCAATTATGTTTCCTTAAACTGCTATAGCTAAAACACAAGGGAAGATGACAGCTTTTATATGGGCCTCCGATGCCCTCAGGCATTCTTGGAAACAACTGAGGTGAAGAATGGGAAAAAGGGGCCTTGCATTGCCAGAATTGCATATTTAACGCAATGCCTTCCAATTTAAGGACTCCAGGATGCTCCTGGGAACACTGGACAATTCAACATGAGGCAGGATATTCCCTGAAATGACTAAGGAGTTGGGTTCTACTGGATTTCTTTATAAACATGGGGCCCCAAATTACTTTTAAAAAGTCTGATTAAAAGCCTTGAAAGCTGCACTTATACTTTGGTATAGAGTCAGGAAGACCGTGGGTATCAATTATTATGTCAACTTCTAACCTATCTGAGACTCCCTGGGCACCCCAGAGCATCTCTTAGACAGCTTGAGCTACTTCTTAAGGAATGCTGGTGTAACAACTGGGGGGGGGGGGGGGGTACTAACAGTACAGGGTTTGCAATCATCCTGGGAGGCATTTAAGATTAGGACTTTTCTCAATATTTGAATATTTGTAGCTCTCTTCCTGGTATGCTAGAGAGAAACAGAAGATTTTTTGGGGGGGTATTGAGATGGGATTGCAGGATGTGCAGCCCAAGAAAAAAAGAGGTTGACATATTATACTGGAAGCTTATGGACACAAACAACAGAAATCTGAAGGCCCCTTACTTGGGGTGGGAAGAGATGCTGCCCGAGTTGGAGCTGTCATACCTGTGGCAAGTATCTTTAAAACTACTGTATTACATAGTTAAGCCTGCAAATATGAAAGTGAATTCTTTTACACCCTTAATATGATATTCTGGACCCTGCAAAGGATAGCAAAATTTGCACAAAAAAAATCCCAGGATGCAGAAGATGTGGGTTGCCTGAAGTGAAAGATAAGCACATCTTCTTCACTTGCCCCTTGATTTCCTATTACTGGGGGACTGTAAGTAATAATATGTCTGGGATCTTGGGAGTCACAATTAAGGTAAGCTCCCTGCTTGTCCTGTTTGGCGTAGGCACTATAACATATAGACTCTCGGATGGATCTCAGTGGTGTCCGCTATTTTATTTACTTCTCCTTGCTATATTCATATACCGCCCTCCAGGACCAAGAGCCCCCTTCAGCGACACCGTCTCCGACCTCGCAAGCACCCACGCCCTCGCCTCTCCAGACTACATCCTCCTGGGAGATCTAAACTTCCACCTGGAAAATAACAACAACGCCAACACCGCATCACTGACCACCAACCTCCTCAACCTCGGACTCCGTCAACTGGTCAACACCCCCACCCACATCGCCGGACACACGCTTGACCCACTCTTCACCTCAAGCAACCACATCTCTTTCAGCCACACCTCCGAAATCCACTGGACCGACCATCACTGCGTCCACTTCACCTTCAAGAAAAACACCGAACACCACCGCATCCCTCTACCGCCTCACCGCCGCTGGGGAAAAGTCACCGAAGACCAACTAACCAGCACACTCGCCAAATACCCACCACCCGAACCCACCGACCCGAGCACCGCCGCCATCAACCTCCATCAATGGATCCTCAACTGCGCCAACACCTTAGCCCCACTCAAGAAACCCACCGCCAACCAAGAAAAGAAAAAACCAGCCTGGTTCACAGACGAACTGACCACCTCCAAACGCACCTGCCAGAAACTCAAGAAGAAATGGATCCTCGAGCGCACACCCGACAACCTTGCTACCCTGAAGGACGCCAACCGCGAACACCACCAACGGATCCGACTCGCCAAGTGCGCCCACTTCACAGAACGCCTCAACAACAACGCCCACGACTGCAAAGAACTCTTCTGCATCGTGAAGGAACTCTCCAACCCTAACGCCAACGTCAACGACGTCCCTCCCTCCCAGAAACTCTGCGACGATCTCTCCACCTTCTTCCACCAGAAAATCGCAGCCATCCACGACAGCTTCAACACCGCACCTCCGCCAGACCCCACCCCCGACGACTCCTCCCACGCCTGCCGCCTCACCACCTGGACCCAAGTAGACGACGCCGAAACCCTAACAACCATGAATTCCATCCACTCAGGCTCTCCCACGGACCCGTGCCCACATCACGTATTCAACAAAGCCGACGCCACCATCGCCCCCAAACTCCGCAAGATCATCAACCTCTCCTTCAACACTGCCACCTTCCCGGACAGCTGGAAGCACGCAGAAATCCAACACCTCCTGAAGAAACCCAAGGCTGACCACAACGATCTCAAAAACTTCCGACCGATCTCTCTCCTTCCTTTTCCAGCGAAGGTCATCGAGAAGATCGTCAACGCACAGCTCGCCCACTTCCTAGAAGACAACTCCATCCTAGACCCCTCACAATCTGGATTCAGACGAAACCACAGCACTGAGACCGCACTCCTCGCCGCCACAGATGACATCAGACAACAAATGGACAACGGCGAAACCTCAGCCCTCATCCTCCTCGACCTATCAGCCGCTTTCGACACAGTCTGCCACCGCACCCTGCTAACCCGTCTCCACGAAGCCGGCATCCAAGACAAAGCCCTCAACTGGATCTCATCCTTCCTCTCCGACAGAGCCCAGAGAGTCCGACTCTCACCCTTCCGCTCCAAAGCCACCAACCTCATCTGCGGCGTCTCCCAAGGCTCCTCTCTTAGCCCAACGTTGTTCAACGTCTACATGGCCCCCCTCGCACAACTGTCCCGTCATCACAACCTTAGCATCATCTCCTACGCCGACGACACCCAGCTCGTCCTCTCCCTGACCAAAGATCCGCTCACCGCCAAAACCAACCTCCACGAGGGACTAAAATCCATCGCCGAGTGGATGAGCAACAGCCGCCTGAAGCTCAACTCCGACAAGACGGAAGTCCTCATCCTCGGACGCACCCCCTCGGCCTGGAACGACTCCTGGTGGCCCACCGCCCTCGGACCCCCACCCACCCCAGCCAGCCACGCACTAAACCTCGGCTTCGTCCTCGACTCTGCTCTCACCATGTCCAAACAGATCAACGCCGTCTCCTCTTCTTGTTTCAACAACCTCCGCATGCTCCGCAGGATCTTCAAGTGGATTCCAACAGGAACCAGGAAGACGGTGACTCAAGCCCTCGTCAGTAGCAGACTTGACTACGGCAACGCACTCTACACAGGCATCCCAACGAAAGACATCAAACGACTCCAATGCATCCAGAACGCATCCGCCCACCTGATCCTCGCCATACCCCGCCGATGTCACATCTCCCCCCACCTGAAGGACCTCCACTGGCTCCCTGTGGATAAAAGGATCACCTTCAAACTCCTCACCCACGCACACAAGGCACTACACAACACCGGACCCACCTACCTGAACACCAGACTCAACTTCTACGTCCCCACACGTCAACTCCGCTCTGCCAACCTCGCCCTCGCCATCGTCCCCCGAATCCAGCGCAAGACCTCTGGCGGCAGATCCTTCTCCTTCCTCGCCGCCAAGACCTGGAACTCTCTCCCCACCTCACTACGCCAGACCCAGGACCTCCTCACCTTCAGGAGACTCCTCAAGACATGGCTCTTCGAACGCTAGCAGCACCCCCCCCCCCCTCAGCGCCTCGAAACCCTGTCGGGTACATAGCGCGCTCTATAAATTCACTGATTGATTGATTGATTGCTAGAAGGGAGATCTACCGAAATTGACTAAACCCTCTCCCCTCTCCCCAGAGGCACGGCTGATGGCTTCTCGCCGGACCTGTAGGTTGGACCTAGAGAGCACTCCTAGTAGGGATGATATGGTCTGGGCCAGATTTTCGAGTTGGAATGGCATGTCGGTTGCGTAAGACCACGCAGTCCTATGATTACACCAACGTGCCAATGCACTCGGGCTCCACAGCCTGCCCTCATTGATGGGGTCAAGTGTATGCATGAGGTTTGTGGTCAGACCCATCTGTTTATAAAATGCTTGAGATTGCAGCATATGTGGTGATGTGAGGACAATAAAAAAAAAAACAAGCAAAATAAAAAAAACAAATAAACATCCACCTATGAATCCACGGTGTGCCCACCAAATCCTGAAAGTTGATGCCCATTGTTCGTTTTCTACAAATTTGATTTTCTAAAAGGCATATCACCTTACACGCCATGGATCATCAGCCGAGCAACTGGAGGTGTTGCGATGGAAATGACCAGGACAGGAGAAAAATGAGCAAAGTATTGTCTTATCTGTAGTCACACTGAGGTGAATTTTACGCTTCAACTCATTACCCCTCAAAAAAAGTTGTAGATTTGCTGACACTTGTAGCTACTATGCATCCCATTAGATGCAACTGGATGTGTTCTGCCCTCCCTGGTTTCTGAAGTGGTCACACAGTGAGCCTAAATGTACATTACACACGCTTTTTTCAGGGTTTCCAATTTTAGGAATACATAACTGCAAGAAGAACACATAAAACAAATACTATTTTTAGGTTACTCAATTTAATGTTATTCATATTAATGAGTTACTCGCTGGCAGTTTTTACTGTGAGGTTCCACAGTTCTCTTTGACATGATAGCAGCACACTTAAATTTATAGAAATGTATACTGCATTAAAATGTGATTTATTATTTATTTGTAATGTGCTCAGTAACTGAATGCCTTCCTGAGGCATTTTAAAAAACCAATGGCAACAAACAAACAAAATCGTGGTTTGGAAAGAACTTAAGGCACACTCATGAGTTACTTAGTTTGCTATTTTTATGTTGTGTTGAAGCAGTGTGGCATACCCCATGCTTTCTGGTGGGAGATGCCCTCACACTCCGCAGTCACGCTACTAGACTAGAGTCCATCAACATTTGCAGGATCGACAAAACATTGCAAAACTCCAAATGAGAAGCTCTTTAATATGAGCATGACTGATGTGGACTAATCTCATTCGATATCGTGGGAAACATTTCAACAGGATAAAAGTCCCAACTGGAGGAAATTTTCTCAGTATAGTTGGCCAAACATCCCTTAAGCAGTAACGAAGATGGAAAAAACTACTTTCGACAACTCTGGCCCTATTTTACAAAATATTTTGGGGGCACAACAGGCGGCAGTGCACTTTGAAATTACAGAAGTAACCCCTTCAATAATACGGATTGCACCAATGCAATTTGTGCATTGGCGTGATAACAACTGGGCATTCATTTATTTGCATAGGGGCGCAGCCCTATGCAAAGGAGGAAACACTTTGTCCTTACGCCTGTGTCATATTACAGCCGCGAGCACAGAGGCAAGTAAGCGAATGGGAAGTGCTTTGATTGCGCTCCAATGAGGTGGCAGAAAATCAGTGACCCGCCCATGATATCAGGGTGACCAGGGGCAGCCCAAAAATCCCCTGCAGGGGGAATCACTAACATGCTACACCAGCCTGTGTGGTAATCTCTGCCCTCGCCTTGAAAAAGGTCAACACTTCAGTCACAGGTGGACCAGTGGATAGTCTGCTTTTCACTAATATGCTTTCCACAGTACAGGGACGGATTCACACTGTGTGCAGCGCATGTTCTGCAATAGGACACAATGCCCTAGTTTGCACTTGCTGCGCCCAGTTAAAGATAAACTGCAGCGCTGACTGCGCAAGTGCACCCTATGTGAAATAAGAGAACTGACTCACAGATGTAAACTGCAGAGCACAAAAACATGTTAACAGAATGATTCAAGAGGACAATATCTTAATCGAAATAATGACTTCTCAGAAGCTCTTTAACATGCCTGGATCTATACATACAATCCCTTCCAAACACAACAATGACACCCCATTCTATAGCGAGTTCAGGTCATTGGTCTGGTGTTCGGCTCCTGGGCCATCGCAGACACAGACACGCTGGAGACGTTCAGTCCAGATACATCCATTCCCCGGAATTTAAAGCTCTTTAATGGTATCCTAAAATTCAATTAAAAGGTTGATATCAAATCCTGACTGGGGTCTTTCCAATACATGGATAAGAAGGTTTGCAAGTATATCTGCTGTAATAATTAAAAAGGGATTAGCAATTGGCATGGCATTTGCCAGTCTTTTATGACCAAGGTTGGTGGATGGAGCTTCATGACCACAGACTGTGGGTATATAGTTTTCATTCTAACACTTAGTGTGCCATTTCCTTAATTTGGATGGAGTGTGTATTTTGGGGGGTGGGATATAGGGAAAGAGCCAAGTCTAGTATAAAAGATAAATAAAATACCAAGGTACCAGGCATACGTCCACCTTGGGAGTTAGAGGCCAAACAACAGTGCATATAATTTCTGTATGGTTAGGCATGTCTTCAGATGACTACAGTAAATTACTCTTTTCTTAGAAATATTCCAATTCAAGTGAAAATAAATGCAACCTATAAACTAGAATAGTGGCATATCTATTGATGTACATGAATACGTTCTCATGGGTAAGTCCTTTAGGTGTTTCCAATAAGCAATGCCATTGTTGCAGGAAATGTGTGCCAGAGGTAAATTGCAGTGAGAGGCGTGCAAGTCAGATAACATCAACGTTCTCCTCACTGCTACGGATTCCTCAGAAAATACACAGAGGTAAACATTAAGGCCCGTATTCATACTTTTTTAGAGCCGCATTTGCGCCGCTTTTTGACACAAAAGCGGCGCAAACTTACAAAATTCGTTTATATTTTGTAAGTTTGCACCGCTTTTGCGTCAAAAAATGACGCAAATGCAGCGCTAAAAAAGTATAAATATGGGCCAAAGACGTGTTGGTTACTTTGAGATGTAAGAAACAGGTTTGACAGAACTGCTTCCCTACACTTTAACACGGTAAGGGCAATCCAAACCACATGTATGTAGTGTCTAAGAGAAGAGGATATTATACTGTTTCTTGAGCTGTAGGAGAGAAAAAAGCTACTTACTGTTCTGGGCACAGTATCATGAGAGAAAATTACTTACGAGAAAGAAGAAGGAAAAAGTTGTGTGGTTCACAAGAGGGACAGTCAGAAGTAAATTAAAACTCCAGTCACACAAATCAAGCACAAAGAAAAATGCACACACTGTTAGTAGAGCAAACAGCAGGCGGAGGTGTGCGTACCCTACGAGCCAGGGAACCAGGAGTGCCGGGGACAGAGCGCAGAGAAGGGGAATAGGAAGGGTGGAGTGGACCATAGCAGAGGAATCTTTCAGCAGAGTTTACAGTCATGTGATAGACATGCTCAAAGTTGAGTGGCGTGGATATCAGGCCGGAGTGACGCAGTAGAGGAGAAGGGTAAGGGGTACCTGGCTACAAAAGTAAGGAAAAACAGAAAAATCAAAACAAAGCAAAAGAACTGGTGTCAGTGGTAAAAGGTGAAGAGTGAGGCAAATGTGCTCCTGAAGGTATTTTAAAAAAGTTAAATAATATTTCACTTAATTTAAATCTCCACATGGAAAATATTTCACCTTGACAAATAATAATTCATTATTTCTCTTGGACAACTCATAGTGTATGCATAAAACATCTTTCAGGGTTTGGTACCCCCCTTATCTGGGTGTTATGACGGAAAAGCTCTACCCCCGGTGCAGGACCACAAGTCATGTGAACAGCTCTACCCGGGTCATAGGAAGAGACTGGGTGGCAACCAAAGCTGATGTTTGTAAGAAAGTGTCAGCAATTCTTGAGGCACTACAGTAGTAAGACCCGACAAGAATAAAATGACCCAAGCATCAAGAGCATACTGAGGCACCATCCTCAATTACCTTCCCTCCAATTTCTTAGAAGAAATTGTTGAAGAAGACCATTTAGGCTCTCATTACAGCAAATTTACATCATATACTTTTGTCCATTTTGCTCAACACTTCAGAGGAGTGTCACATGAAAGTAGCCCCTGGGGAGTGTGTGCCTGTACCCCACTCCTCAGAGTCAGAAGGTACCCCAACATACTCTAGATAGGGTTGGGGAATATCCACCAGCTCAGTCCAAGAAACACACAGGATAAGACAGGTAATATTTATAATTCTGCCCCTATATGTTGTGCATGTGTCTGTCAGCTCCATAATAAGTCTGGAGCAAGCGGACACTGTGAGTGGGACCACTGAATGTGCTAATCTAGCCTTATTGTAGAGTCAAGCGAGTGATGAAATCCAAGAAGCCCAAGATAGAACCGGGTTCTTCTGGACGTTCTAGATTAATCAGTAGCCACCACCCATATTTATGCTGAGAGACAGTGTGTTTACATTATAATTGTTTTAGATATGAGAATAAGATCTAGTTTCACTATCATCCTATGGCATTGCAGTGGTAGGGCTTTCTGCAGGGTACAGTAGAAGGTGACCCTAAGTTCCCTTGTTAGAGTAAGATATTTACTTCCTTGCTTGTAAAACAATAGGGCATTGCCCTGGTCTTCTTGTGGTTGGATATTATTCACCTATCAGAGAAAAAACAGGTGGACATGCATGTGATATCCATATTACTGGGCACATGTGTGCTTATGTGTGATGGTTTGAGTCTTAGAGACATGCCAGCCTGAATAACGTGGAACGAAAGTAAGCCTGGTTAGCCCCAAGATTTTAATTAATGCAACATAAACTCAGCTATTTTGTGATATTAGGAGTGTAGGACCAGGTAGCTGTTATAAGTCCCAAATGTGCATTTCCGAGGTCTGTTGTTTATTTCATTCAGAATTAACATCATTTGATCTCTTTACTCAGCTGTAGAAAGATGTTAGCGTCATTTTAGCACAATTTGACAAACTATGCTATCAATGGGTAAAAAATTAAGATCACAATATTACTAAGCACATACAAAAACAGGTTGGGTTACTTAACCTGTTATAATGCACCTCTGCCAGAATTGCTCCTTCAGTCTGGCAACAGTTCTAGATCAGTCTACAGACGGCAACAAAACATAACCACAAATGACATTTTTAACACTGTCATGGAATCCTGACATCCTGAAGTCGTTCCGCAGACTGCAGCCATGTCTCTCATTTTCAAGCCTGCATTTTTTTAAACAGCCTCAACTAACCAAAATGGAGTGTGGTCTACTAATTCTCCTTGGTGCTGGCCGCGGATCTGCATTACCTGATTGAAATGCTAACCAGTGTTGACCAAGAGGTGGGCAAATGGACTCTATAGAAAATTACTGGTCCGGAAAGGTCTACAAACATCTCCCACTTGGTACGGGTCACAGGCCTACATTTAGACAATGAGAATCACAAAAAGAATACTGACTGCTGCAAGCAGGCATGTCTTAAATCCTAAGAAATGGGTCAAAGGTCCGTGGGAGAGGATGTAGCGAAAGTGACAAGTCTGACTATCTCACAAGAGATGACTTATTACTTGCCTCAGCATCTTAACTATGGTTGTGTACCGGTAGCAGGTTGATAATTTATCAGTGGGAAATCCAAATTATCACCTAGATAATCACAAATCCACAGTATAAGACCGATGTGACCAGAGCATTGTTCCTCATGGCTTCATATCTGTTCGTTTGCAAAATTCTGTGAAATGGATGCTTCACTCGATTCTTTCTCAACATAGATACATATGATCTCAATTGCTGTTTGAGTTATCTTGCTTTGTCTGCCCGCGGTACAGCAACATGTTCTTAGCTTTACAAGCAGCAAACATCCTAGACATGGACAATGATGGAGGTGGATCAACTCATTCAAGTTTCTTCCTCATCTCTAAATTATTACCTGAACCTACTGTTTTCCAATCAGATTGCAACCAGGTTCAGCCAACCCAGACTGAATCACCTTATCTCACTGAAGAATATTCTTTTGCTGCTTTTTTGCTAGAGGATACACCACCATCTTGATGAAAGAGGAGGTCTTGTTTAATCCTTGTCCAAGTGTCTCCCCTCTTCGTCTAACCTCAGATTTGGCTTACTTTCAAGGAGTTCCAGATTACATGTAAAAATGGGGCATGGGAAGTTCTGGTGGTACCCTACTGGACTTAGATGTTATTGCTCCAACTCCTACTACACTTGACGAAGAGCCTGGCTTTGATGTTTCATTCGGCTGATCACCTATTCTGCACCCTCCCATCTCTGTATAAATATGATTGGCTCTGCTGCTAGTTTAACAGGAGAGTGACAATCTAGGATAATACGATAATGTTTTCTTCAGAACACTTGCAATTTACATTCACATTTACTCTGTTGTTATGAACTCACCACTGGTCGGGGTGTACGCGAAGCAACATAGAAAACTAGAATGAGCTTTCTCCCCTCTGCTTCTTGTGGTATACAAGTTTGAGCTCTGCCACCACATTCAGTGTCACATACACCCTGCTCTTGTGGGGCCTGCTTAGGTCATTTCAAGCTGAGCAACATTAATCCTTTGAACCTACTGCAAGAAGAAACCTCTTGCCCTTTTGTCTGCCTCAGTTTTGGTTTTGTGATCATTAAATATGACAGAAAACTGAGCAATCACACATTCCATTTAAAGTTATTTCCTGGACAAAGTGGTTAGAAGTCCTTGTTCTCGCGTTATACCTACGGCCTCGGCTTCCTTTGAATTAACTAAGAATGTTTCTCAGCTTCTACTTTTTCAATATTTTTAATCCAGAGGAAGTACTGTCACAGAACATGGATGTGCTCTCTGCCTTCAGGAAGTATTTCAAACATCCACCAGTATCTTTGATTCTGTTTGTGACGTTTAATAATTCACGTTTAAGATGTGTTGTAACCGATCTGCAACTTTAGATCATATTATGAAGATAGATCACTTCTTTGTACACAGTCAATACACCTGAGGGAGTGGAAGCTTCTTAGCAAGAATTTTCATTCTCAAAATATCAACCTCACTTTCTTTCAGCCCTCAGCTTTCTAAGGAGCTGTCCCTTGTTAGCTACTCTTGCAATCAGCTTCTGGCTGACTGGGGACTTCCTGTGCTCCTCATACTTGTGCGCTGCAGCTCTGGTCTGCACCTAGTATTTTCAATCAATACAGGTCAATCCAGGTTGGGATATTGAGCCGGTATATCTGCATACTGCTAGGATTGTGACAAAGAATGATGTAATGTATGGATTAATTACCATAGTCTTAATTGCATTTACTCAATATCTTTCTAATTACAGGCCTTACATGCCACCCCTTCAGTATGTTGTTACTTCTTTGTTGAAGTAAACAGAAGTTCCCATGGGGGAATTTTTCTGTTTATTCACAGGCTGAGGGACAACCTGTTTTAGTGAACAGTACATGTGGGATTGGACTGCCAGTATATCATCATCATGTTATCAAGACTAACTATGAAGGGAAGAACCATAGTCTCATATTCCTGTTTCTACCTTTTTATGTGCAGTTAAGCAAAGTACAATTTAAACAAAACCTCCCGGGTCATAATAGGCAAATATCAACATAAAGAGAAGGGAAAACTCACATTCAATAGTATTGTAAGCCGAAAAATAACCACTCAATCACCACATCTCAACCAGAACTACACCACACAATATTCTGGATCTAAGGGGGTGCATTAGGCACAAAAGTAAAACAAAGCTTGATAAGGACAGGAGAACTATGCAAGAAGAAACTCCTAATACTCTGTAAAAAGGACAGGCATAGCTGGCTGGTTCATGTCTGGCATCATTAAGGCAACCGAAGGAGACATCCTATAAACACCTCGCTTGCAGAACAAAGTCTTGTGTATTGCTGTGCTTCAGACATCTGTAGGATGGCTTTAGTGGCACCTCCTGCTGAAACATGTAGGTCTTCCACTGGTGTATCACAAAGTCTTTTGGGGTAGATGAGAGTGGCTATATTTTGTAGTTCTCTCAGTGTACGAGAAAGCCTGCTTCTTCCGCAGTGTCAATAGCAGTGTCAAGAGACACAAGTCAGGGAACATACGTATTCTACTACCAGTATATCTCAGCTCAATTTTTACAATAGTGCTCTGTCTTCAGGTGCTTTAAAATGTAGCATCACTGTCTCTTCACCTTTTTATCAAACTGATTGGGTTGTAATGGACACCCTTATTGCTTTATCAATGAGCACAGAACTTGACGCTCCTCTCCTTTCTTCATCAACGTGTCCAGAAATTCAGACACCACTGCAAAATGTCATCACTGCTCAACTCAAAGGCAAGAGGCATTTAATGCAAAGATGTTTGCCTACATTCTCCATATCTTCGGTTTGCAATTCCATCTTGAACATGGTTCATATTTCCCCCTACTACAATGTGGACAGGCCACTCATAGAAGTCTCCACTGTCGACCAGGTTAGCAACATCCTTTCCAAGTCCCATTCCTTTTATGTTCAGAGACATTTTCCTCACCAGTCCAGCTTTTGCAAAAACAGGACAAAAATAGTGATACTTTGTGTATAGGATTGCTTCGCCCTCTATTTGCCAAAACTAACAGGAAATTTTGCAGAGTCTTGAAAGCAGGACAAAGACACCTTGATCCAAGTCATGGTTGTGAAGCTAGAGTCGGGTTTCCACTCCTTTCTGCCAAGTGTAGCCCTTTCTAACTCATTGCTTCCTCTCCCAGAGCTCAGAAACTGCCTCACGTAGGCCCAGTACCTCAAGAATTCTGTGGATCCACTGCACGGCCTCCCTGGAACCTCTGCTCCATTTAACCTGCTTGTGAGTTGCATGTGAGATACGCTGGACAAAGCCTTGCAAGAATGGTCCGCCATTTCGGCTTTTCTAAAGCAGCCGAAGAGGGAGTGGATATTCAAGCCTCTGAAGTTGCCAACAGGCTAGATCCAGTCCTCTGATTGTAAGCCACTTCCACCATCCACACCATCCAGGGCAAATGCTCCACCATCCAACCAAGGCCAGCAAAACAGACACAACAGTAGATCCAAACACTGGAGTTCAGAAGACAGAGGGCATCCTCAAGCACTGTCCACTCTGCATCCAGAAAAGTGTTTAACAGAGAATAGCCGTAAATAATCATTGCATTAATTAGTTGTTGGATTTGCTGATAACGATGTATCAAAGCAAGTTGAAAGAGGAACTAGAAGTATAACAGCAATGGATGTAGGTTATGTGAGGATAAGAATCTAAGAGTGGCCTCCTAGACAACTTCTAAAACATAGGCTACTCCAGTAAAGAACAACACTCTGCACTAAGGCACTGAGAAGCAACAGTTGTTTAAACATTAAAGCAGTATGGACATACAAACCTGAGCAGGCAATAATGTACCTTATTCTGAGGAAATAGGCCAGTGGACTACTTTCTGCCTGTGATAGTCGGTGGAAAAATTGGAACTTGGGGATGGGCCATGAAGGTGTTGTTGGCTTTTACATACTTAAGTTGACTATTGTATAGCCATGGTGCAAATCGACAATGACACGCAACATTACTTGGAAAACAACGTTTCTTACGGATATTACATGATTACAACCATTAGCAAATCCCAATCCAAAGCCTTTTTCACAGACAAATATTGATGAATGAGCAAGGCAGTCAAGTGTGTATATTCATCCTCATTAGCTGTGTGCACGAAAAGCTGGAACCTGGTGGTAGTAGGTGGGAATACAACATTCAGAGGTTAAAAAAGGACACTCTACCCTAATAAATGGCTGGCATTGGGTAATCTTCTCTCTTTAAAATAGACTTACACCCCATAATATTAGATTTGGTCTCCCCATGTATAATTAACAAAAGTTAAGGTCTCTTCTCATATCCATAAATATAGTTTTTCTTGAAAACTGCAAAGCAGCGGAAGTTAGGCGAAGGATGGGATGGAAAAATGGATTAGTATGGACATGTGGAATAATGAACAGCAGCATTGCTATGGTGCAGATTTCCCATGGTTTTAGAACACTTTCAAGAAAAGTGTCACCTAGACATTTAAAAAGACAGACACTAAATACAGCACACAATCAAGAGCTTGCGCTAGGCGGTTTCCTTTTAATACAGGTAGCCTTTAATCACCTTCCAATGCTGCGGGATGAAACACGAGTTGTTGTGAAATAAAAAATGACCCCGACAATGAGTCAAGTATGAACAGGTTAATTCTTCTTAAATTAAGCTGCCAAGCAATCTCTCCTCCTATCCTCTAAAAAAACATATTGTGACAAATTAACCAATGGGTAGCCTTGGCTTCAATGTTATGTGGATTGTAACTCTGCAGTCCTCTAAATTCACCCAGCTTGAACCCTAATTGTGTAGTAATCACAAATGCTACTGGCGAGCATTGGGCAGTTCTCCCCCTCCGGCATTTGCAGTGAGTGAATGCAGAATCTTGAACTGACACTGGTGAACAAGCCTGTTCTTGGGTTTGTCAGTTTTGTAAAGGTTTGTGGTGTAAGTCATCATTGGATTATAGTCAAGTATGGACACCAAGTGTCCAGTACAAGGCTTTGATTGAGGTTTGATAAAGGCCTACATTCTGTATGCCAGGGAACAAATACCCATAGCTCTACTATCGAGGTTGGTGCCTTAACGGTGCCCTCATATTCACCAGACCAACCATAAAGTTGCCAAAGTTCTACTTTTGTTAAGAGCAAGCTCAGTTCCTATATTGGGGAAGTGACTGTCAGCCTGATTAGCGGTACAAGAAAATGGAGACAGTGGAAGTCACAGAGAATGACAACGATAAATACATAGAAGGCAATGAATGCTGTAAGTCGGCTACAACAAGACACCTATAGACGCTTCTCCTCTATTCAGAAGTAGAAGGCAGAGACTTAGCTAGGTCTCAAAGTCTGGCATCTGATTTCCAATCAGTGCGCAAGCGCCCATAAACAACATTGCTCTTTAATTGCATTATAAAAGATAACAAACAAGTCTTCAAGTAATCATAACCAAAAAATAATATTTCAATCTTCTAAGCACTTTTATCACTCCTTCCTCTCTCTCTCTCTTACCATAGGCAGATCTTTTAGGATTTGAATGCCATCTCCAGGACCCATGTGTGCTATGTGATTAAAGTTGGTGGGATTGGAAATTAATTTATTCCTCATTTCTGGATCTCGAAGCATTTCCCTATAAGAAAAAATACCCTATTGAGTCATTCTTCCTTAAGGAAGTTGTACTTACATCAAATTCAATTCATTGTTAAAGTGCCAATTCTGTTGTATAATTAGATTTTACTGCACTTTTGTGAGCTGTATTTTAAATCACATTTGACATTTACATTGACCTCAAAAACAGAAGAACTTATCCTAATAACTACTTTTAGGTTTAAGATTCAATGAGATCAAAAAGTTCTACAACTTAAACATCTTTGTAAACGTAATATTAGTGTACTGAATTCTATCTGCAGCCCATGCCACCATCAGATTATTTCTTACACTATGCCCCCATGAATAAAAATAAAGATGCACCCATGTGATGTAAGATTGAAAACATCCCAAAGAGGTATAGGCATAAAACATGGCTTTGATGTCCAGGTGTGGTTGCCAAGGTGGGATGGCCAGTTTGTGTATGACGTAAGTATGGCAACCGATGGAATAGTATGAAGTTGTGTAATTAAAGGTTTTGTGGAATATGTGTTTAAATGGCTTTCTCTCATAGGGGAAGGACCTGTAGTACTGGAAGTTGAGGCAAGACATTTCAGAGTAGATTCAGCTGAGCTTCCGGGGTTCATCTGCCTCACCCATATATTTCTCAATGCTAAAACAAACACAGCGAAAGCTAAGGTTCTGTACGCTGTTTACCAAAGAGGTCTGGGGAGTGATAACAAGTGCTTTCCCAGAACAACCTTACAAATGGTTAAATGGGCCTTACACTGGATCCATTGTGACCCCAGGTCCAAGGGAGGTCAAGACTCGTGCTGTCAGAAACCTTAGGGAAACCTTGGAGCAGCGTTCTGGGCTACCTGCAGTTTGAAGTTACTTTTTGTTCTGTTAAACTCTACCTTGAGTACATGGGAGCAATGCTGTAAAACATTATCACTGGGACCCATTCTCATGGGGGACACGCTGGTTAAGTGACCAAAAGGTTGTGTGTTTTTGATAATTGTGTTTATTTTAGTGGAGAAGTTAGCCTGCCTAGCTACATTACCAAGAGCTGTAGGTCCCTAGTCTGAGCACAATACCCCATACATGGCCTATTAAGTGATGTTTACAGACAAGCCACCTTTTTATATTACTCACATCTCTCCAAACCTATGACCCTTTCCCTCCTTATACTATTTACCTATCTATAATTCTTCATATATCAAAACATGTGAACACTGTCAGAAAATTAACACTGGAAAATTATTATGGAAACAAACACCGTGGAAGCAAAGGTATAAAATGAAAACAAAACTTTAGCAATCAATTTCAAATAGGATGCAGCATTTTTGGGGCACTTTGCTTAATACACAACAGCTAGTTCCTGTCACTCCTCAGGAGTGCATTCATAGGGAGAAAATCTTTAAATCACAAGGAAACAAAAATGGTTATACTGCCAAAGGGAGTTAGAAGTGCTTCAGGGCAATCTAAAAGAAGCTCATAGACTGGGGTCTCCTGTACGGAAAGTTCTCACATATGTGGGTTGCAGTTTTGACAAGCAACAAGCTGTGTCTGTGGATAAAAAGCGGTGAAGAAGTTTCTCTGGAAATCAATAAATGAAAGTGCTGGAGACGTGGGGAGAGGGAGGAGAGGAACGCTGCTGCTGTGAGAAGGACAGGGACAGCAAATGAAACTAAGAAAAAACACAAGAGAAAGGGAACAGTGAGAGAGGGGTACAGGAGAAGGGGCTTCCCACCAATTTAGGGGCAAATAAATAGAAATAAGAATGCACAAAGCTTAAAATTAGAAGTTTTACAAACAAAAAAACACCTATTATGTGGTAGATTTCTATAACTGCAATGCAATTTCCACAATATTTCTTACCACAATATAAACTCATTCGCCATCGCCATGTGGCATGTTACATATGGTAGCCTTCCCAAGCCTGTTTAGTCCACCTTCAGACCTCACCCTTCCGTCATTTACTATTCAACACTACTCAGTTTTCAACCCCAAGATGAGCTCAAGGCTCTTTAGCACACTTATAAATTTATAACTAACAGTATTCAAAGTGTTTTTCAAACCTCTAACCAATATCTAAAATTCTGCTACCTTCAACTATTTACTGGATTAAAAAGTTTTTAAAAATTAGATTTCAGGAGCATTACTTTCCCTTTGGAAATCATGGTAGTTTCCCCTCTTCTTTCAACAAGTTCCAGACTAACTGGCCCAGAATCCTACTTCGCCTGTATTTGTGGTGTATCTTTATTCCTCCATCCTCTTGAACTCAGGGCCGTAGCTTGGTCACTAAGATTGGTGGGGTGCGGGCTTCAAATTTCCCAGCAATCACTTTTGGATATTTTGCTAACCTACATTATAGGCAAGCAGGGCACATATGAGAGGCTTTAGGGGCAGTGGAAAGGGAGAAGAATACGGATTGTGGAGGTACTGAGAGAAAATACGATATTTGAAAAAAGAAATTGAATACTTTCAAAATAGAGACAGAAAGTGAGTGTGTATGCGTTTTGTCTGTGTGTGTATGGAAAAATGCCTTGGGAAATTCGACAGACACCTTAACAGACCCGACTTTTGAACAGAAAATGCTTTTATTGGGGGGGGCAACACCCCAAACCTATGCCCTGGCTTAAACCTATCCTGTCTAGAGAGCGGCTGAACTTGGCTAGAACAACCGATACCCCTTCATGTTTCTTTAATGTCCTGAGACATGCTATTCAACCCTGGTGCCCTATTCACATCAGGTCTTGGAGAACCCTGTAAAGTACTTTCTGATGTAAATGTCTGATGTAGATTATAACGAAACAACCTATCCCTGCTTTATTTTGTGAATACTAGACAAAACATTAGGCTAGGGATTTACCTTTTTGTTTATTTGAAAGAGTTGCCAATGTTTTCGCCTCTGATTTTGCTTTCCTGACTACTTTTTCCAAATGCATCAAGTTTCCCAAATATTACATCTCTCTTGACAAATGAAGAGATGCTAGAGGCTATGTTTTTTAAATGCCTTTTTTTCACTGGGATAGGAAGCAGCCTTACTCTTCAAAGACTGAAGAGTGTATTGTTTTACAGGATTCAGAAGAATGAAGCCCAACCTGTGTGTGAAGGATGAATGGTGGGAGGGAATGATGTCATGGAAGAATGAATGCATCCTGATACATGGCAAGAAAAACAGTTCCTGGGCACCAGCCAGTGTGAGTCCCGGAGAATCCGTTTCCTTCCTTGCCACTGCAAGCGACTACCAGAGTTCATGACAAGGGGTATGGTATGCATGCAGCTATGGTGGCAAGGTGGGACTCTTTGCTCTGCAGATCACACATCCCTCTCACCCCCGAATGGAAAGCAATTATCTTAAATGTATCTTGTGACCCACTTTAGGGCCAACTGGGAAAAGTCATACCCTCTCATTTGTCCTTTTTTCCCCACTCTTTGTTTAGGACCCCAGCTGGAATTATGTTACTCGGTTAGAGAAAAAGAAAGCCAATGATTGACATCTTGCATAGGTGAGGCCCACTAAAGACCATGTCAACAAGTGCAAGGAACTTGATTAAATGCCATTACTATTAAGAAGTGAGAAAAGATGTCAGGAACATTACAGAAGTCTCCATGGCCATTAATGCAACATTTAGATATAGCAAACATCTGTCACTAGGACAGTTCTAGGCAGCTTCTAGTACAAGGACTTCTCAGAGGGTACCCGGATTTTGGTGAGAACTGGTGCCTTTAATTAAATGGTGGATTATTCATCGGTGTTAGTTCCCTTTATAAAGGACTGTTTTATGACTGAAGTGATTTACTGCTTAATACAACAGGAGATTAAGAGAGTTGTCCCCGCCATAGGCTGGAAGGTTGAAGAAAACAGTAATGTAATAAGATATAATTTCTGGTAGAACTGGAAAAAGCATCTGCTCCTAACTTGACATGCTAGAAAGTGCACCCAAAAAAGGCAATGTTGGGGTGGTAAGTGTGGGGGTGAATGGTTTAACTTACAACATTGTGAGAAAACAATGTATTTCACAGAAATACGCACCTCCTCTGCTGTAATCTCTCCTCCTCAGGCACCCTAAACGAGTAGCGTCGCTTATTGTTTATATTTCTAACCATTTGCTTCCGGCTATTGTCTGAGGTTTCAGGAACAACCAGCTCATCACCCTCTGAAAAAGTTTTTAAAAGGTGTATTTATTTTTTAAGGTAGTGAGAAATTAATTAGCAGTTACAGTTGTCAATCAAGTACATATATACAATTTTTGAAGCTAAGTCATTTTCAATAATGCTGTTTTCACTGGGGTAGAAACCATTAATTACCAGATAAAGTCACACCATTTAGCTGGATAACATGCACATGTAGTAGATTTTCTACTGTCTTTAGGAATTTGTATACAATCTCCTAGTAGTGGCAAACACCCAAATTCTAAGGCCTCAGGTGCCAGTTTCCAAGTGTGAGCAACTATTATCCACATCTGGTATTTGGTGGCAGAGCAGCCCAGGCCTAACTGACTGACTGTGTCTAGTATGGACAATCGTGAAAAGTGAATCCCATTGTTTTTGCAAGTAATACATGGTTGTTATATTGTCTATCTGCATCAGGACCACTTTGATACAGAGCATCATTTAAATAACTCAAAGAGCTAGCCGTACTGCTTTGAGCTTTAGCACACTGATGTGGAGGGGATGTTTGTGCCATCACCAGTGACCCAGAATGGCAAGGTTGCCCATGTGAGATACCAAAAGCATGAGTGACACGTCTCTGTTGATAGTCACTGCAGCTTAAATCAAGAATGATCTGCCCAGGTGTTCTTGTTCTGCCATAGTACTTTGTGCTGAACAATCGGCTCCACCAAAACTAGATACTCCCATCACCAGACACTTGTGACCAGTCTATGAAAAGACATTTCTTTAGAGAAGGCATGTTGAACCTTGCAGTCAGCACTAGTGTAATACATGATGCAATAAATTCCAGCAGATTCATTATCATTCTCACTGTCAGATGATGTGACGTGTGCTAAAGGTAGAAGCAGCCTCTGAAAAGCCATCACTCTCTTGATGATTAGGTTAAGTCTTCCCTTTGGCGGCTCTTAGCTTTAGTCCCAGAAACATTCTGTTCGTAGTTGATGTGCAAGATTTTTTCATGTTGACTGAGAAGTCAAACCTGAAGAACTGTTGATGAGCGTTTGGTCAATGGAGGTGTGAAAGTACATATCCTTGAGTCGGTCACCATACAATCTTTTTCATAACAACATTACGTTGTGCAGAATTACCATTCTGAAATTGTTGGAAGAGATGTAGCCACTGAGCACTCCCAGATCCAAATCAGTTTGGTTTTGTTCCTTTTGGGGATGATAAAGTATAGACAGTACAGTCCTTGTCTCTGGGGGTTTGCTGGCACTAGGAGTGAATGTATCTCTTCCATTAACAGTTCGTGGTGACCCTTGTTAACTTTGTGAGAACAGGATGGGTGATTTAGAGGGGTGGTGTTAAATGTTAACAGTTAGCTGTAGATGATGGTCAATAATACCCATCAATCTGAGGTTCTGGCCTCCCGATGGAGAAGGTATAGCCGCAGCCTTCCCCCAACAGGTGGTGAAAGTTCGGGGGCCAATGAGAGGAAGGCCATTAGTTGTTGATAGAGGTGACTCTACCTTGTGGGTCTCTAGCCTTGGAGCAGCCATTGTGACAAAAAGGCCATTTGGAATACAGTCCTGCTTGACTGGTTGCGGACATTCTTGAAAGCACTGATGTTGCTGAAATGGTGGCGTTGGAGCATAGGCCAGGCCTTTGATATTGGAGATGTCTGTGCCCTGTTGATTCTTGTCTTTGTTGAGGATGAAGAACACCTATAACTTTAACTGTGTTTATGTCCTTCTTTCTTTCCTCTAACACCTTATCAAACTGGGAATCCGAAAGGGTGTTGCCCATCAAAAGATCACCCTAGAAGGAGCTGTCAGCCTACAAATTCCAGGGAATGGAGACTTTTTTACAAATGAAATGGGTTCATCATTGAATGTTACAAAGGGCGAGAAATGAAATCAGTTTTAATTTCATAGTGTAAAAGTTTCTGTTGATTAGAACTGTTTCACCTCTTGACTCCCAAACCACAATATCAAGTTGTTTACCAGCAAGATACTGCCACAATTTCCCCCACATCGCAAGAGCCCGGATAAGTCATTTCATGCCAAAATACTCTCTCTCTCAGCATGTGGATTTGCTTGACACACTGACAAGCCAGGAACAATATGATATGCGTCTTCAACAGCTAAACATCTCTGAAAAGAGTTAGTTATTTGCTGACAAACCACTTGTAAATGATGGGATTTAAAATTATGACATTCATCGATTTGTATGAAATGATTCAAGAAAAGAGTCATTGCCTCACCTACATGGATGAACACCGAAAATAATATCAGGATGTGACACCACCCACCAAAATACATATGTTGTCTCCTTACATACCTGCCATTTTATTTTTGAAATATATTAATCTGACTGTCTCCAATCCTAGGAGGTTTAATGATCCATCAACATTTAATGGCCGTACCTGCATAAGCAAACAAAAGAAAATCACAAAATGTAAAAAACTATTTTAAAAAGCAATGAGCGAATGCACTAATTATCAACAGTTCCTCGTGGCTTCTTCCCTAAATTGTGTTTCCCAAACACACAAATTCTAGTAACAAATTCCCAAAACATCTTTACGTTTGTTGCAGTAAATCTAGAGTTGCACTATCTTCATTGTAACAAAAGCAAGTTACCTTCTTTAGGGGAACCGTCTGAATCCATTCCATGGAGTTTACATCAAAGACATCAACTGCATTTTCACTGTACACAGAGAGGTATGGTGCATTGTAACCTGGAGTAGGGCGAGAACATGCACAAACACAAAAACATTTAAGGATCTGAACTGTGAATCTCAAACACCCTTTTGACATTCTATGATGCCTGCCCACTATCTGAATGTACTGTTAATAATGAGAATTTACTCTGACACTTGTAGGCATGTCCTGCAATCAAGGCAACTACTTAGGTGTGCTTTGTTTGAAAAGGATGAAATGATCAGACAGCCCTGCTATGCTACTGTGCAAAAGTAAGCCTTGCATTAACCATCAATGATCAAATGAGATCATTATTTCCAGATCTGCAGAATATGTAAAGATTGAAAATAAATATTAAAATTGAATATAAAAATTCAGTATATAATGTAAACCTATACCTTGTATGATTATCAGATAAGACCGAGGGTCTGGTATTAACCATTAATTCAGGGCTAGCTTGCTCAAGGATAAGGCTTGGAAATAGAGACACCAATTACATTCGACCAAAGCTATCACATTCTCAATAATTGAAACTTGGACCCAAATATGCGCGCTATTAGCCTGCTATTGCACTAACGAAGAAACAATATTAGCGTGGGCACTAGAGGGAAGCATCTGAACAGGCAATGTATTAATTTCTTGAATTATACACTTATCAAGCTGCATTACATTCTACACTGTAATTTTCCTATTTCATATTATTTTAAGCATTGTTATCCAAAATACTGCATTATTTTAGTATTGACATGCAATATACATCTGATGATTTCTGCTCTCTTGTTTTGGATTATGAATTCAATCTACATTTGGTTATTTGTATGGAATGAATGCTATTCCTGCAGTGGGTCTCTGCTAGTACAGCATTGTTTACTGTGACTAGGATTTGCAAATATACATTTAAAACTAATCTACATTATTATTATGTATAATTAAGTCTAGTGCAGGCTGAATTTGAGTTTGGCTGAGGCTGAAAACATACCTACAACACTGGTGCTATACATTCTGATTAAAAAGCTTTTTGAATTATTGGGCATGTTATGTCCTGAAAGATTTTCCTCCATTAAAATCACCATTTGGAAAATGACATTCCTGGATAGAGGAGAGGTAGGAATGTGCCCTCGAAGTCTGGAGTACAGGCAGTTTGGCAAGGAATAGGATGATAGGTTGTCTGTTCACAAGAGTATGCAACATGACAGTCCAGTGAAGGCAACTTTTGGGACCGTGGGAGGTGATGTGCTCTATTAAATGGAAAAACATGTCTGATTTTCTCTATCTCTCATTAGACCTAGACAAGGAGCACATACAATAACTCACCGCTACAAGAAAGCTCAAGAACTTGCCCAAGTTCACAAAACCTTTCCAAGTGTATGCAGAACAAATCGTTTTGATGACTAAGAATTTGAAAATGAAAGACTTAAAACAACTCAACATTTACTGAAGGATTTGGAATTTCTTGATCAAACATTAGATCCAGTAATACAATTAGGAGCACATCATTTTTCCAGTCATGTGAGTGTCTATGAAAGTCCCACAATTTGCATTGTTCAAGTTTGTTTTCATATTCAGCCAGCATTTCATTTGATTGACCTATTGTTTCCTTCAATTGGTTTCTTTTGATCTGTCATTTGTTTTCGTCTTTGGTTCTGATAATCTCAAGATCAATTACTTGCCTCTTTTTGGTCAGTTCTCAATGAGTTAGCATACTCAAATCCAGTGAACATTTATTCAAAACCATGGACCATTCCATGGACCATTCACGGGAAATCTGATCTGCTTCCAGCAAGGGTATTTTAAGGTTTTTTTAAATAAGTATGTATCCTTTTACTATGTTATATTACATGCAAAAGCATGTCGTTTCTGTGGAACCCAATTTGTGAGTGCATAATATAACAAATGAACTGTGTTCTACATTAGCGTTTTCTTTATAGGACACATTTTGTATTGACTTAAAAGTTAGAACTCTTACTGGTAAAATCAAAAATATACCATTTACTACCCAACACAGATGCCACCTTTCCTCATTACCAGGAGACGTTCTCCTTAAATAACAACACGAAGACCATTTAAAGATGGAATCATATTAGTTCAGTTGTTTTCTTAATAATATTGGTCTTAAATGGACATTCTTAGATTACTCTTCACTAAAATCAGTGGCATTACTCGGCAATTCTATATGTTATGCATGTTAAGATGACCCATTTATTTTCATAATGTTTGACTGTGCCATTTGTGCCACAGGTTGTATTTATCCAATTTTATTCAGTGGTAAGAGGGTCCATGAGCATGGCTCTGGCTTAAAAAATAAACGGGTAAATAATTGGGAATATTAAAAAATTGTTTTGAATCATTTTGTTTATAACTTGAGATGTATCGTGAGGTCTCAGCATGAAATGTTAAGTCTGAGTTTTCAGGCTGCTTAGTAAGCACATCAACCTTCACAGGCTGGTAGACCAGTAACTGTGTTATCAAAAGCACAATATATACCTGAGACACACATTTTCTTCATAAAAGTAGACACAAGTATACAAAAGCTATATTTAATCTCCCTGCAGATGTTCAACATTTTCCGGTGATTTGTGTAATTTTGTTTTAAAGAAAATTGTACTTACATTTAATTACGATAATACTGGTGGATACACAATCTTCCCACAGATTGCTCTCATTCAGAATATCCTTACAGACTGGTCCTTAAAATGTTTACCCTAGCAATGGCTTTCCAGTGCCACCATGTGGCAAGGGCAACTCAGCCCACTGGACATTGAAACATCGGAGTATATTAGATGCCAACTGGTGCCAGTTCCTGTAATTTCTTTCTGCATCCAAGTGAGGCGTGTGGAGAGTGTGAGAACGCAACAACATTATCAACAATTACAGCACATAACTTATTTGCATACCATGGTATCTTATTATTCACAGTACCAGCTCTCTGGGAAGGAGGGAGAATGGTGAGGAATCTGTGGGAAGATTCTTCATTCACCAGAATCACTGCTACTAAAGTTTTCACCTTTTCTTCTGATAGCTAAACCTTCCAGGTTTCTCACCCTGACACTGAGTGCCAAGGCTTTAGCTCCCTGGGGGGTTGGACTGAACAGTGTCAGTTTACCAAGCAAGTCATGCAACACACCCTTGGCAAAATACTTGTAGCTGAGCCAAAGAATGGAGGGATGCTCATGTGGCCACCCTACGACTGTAAACCCCTGATCTGCATGGAGCAACTTGAGTTGCAGGACATCATAAAGGAGGGATTTCTAATTACCCAGGTCTTCCAAATCACACAACTGAAAAAATGTGTTCAAGTGAAGAGAATGCAGCAATGACCTCATTGGAATGGCCTTGAAGGCCATCTGGAGGATCTTTTTTGGTTGAGGAGTGGCCTACCTTTACACAGGTTATGACCCAATGAAACAAGGTGCATTTGATCACCATGTTTCCCTCTGGCTTCTGCAAAGTCCACAGAAAGCTGACCATCAACTCTGTCCTGACAAGTATGACTGATGTAATAAGGCAAAGCACATCTAGGATATAGCTTATATAGCCACTCCTTCCCTTTGGCACAATGAGAAGGAGAAAAGAAAGAAGGATGGGTAACAGACTGGCCTTTGGGAAAGACAGACAACACCTACAGTAGAAAGACTGGGCAAGAATAAAGGACCAACTTACTTAGTAGAAAACCATGAAAGATGGACGGACAGAGTGGGCCTGAACTTCTCCAGACTCACGGACTAAAGGTACTGCCACCAATAAAAGAGTTTTTAGAGTGAGAAGTCGAACTGGACAACTTAGAGTTGGCTTGAATGGTGATGCAAGATTCAAATCTCACTGACAAATAATGAACAGCGGAGAACAAAACAAGTAAAGTAAACCTTTTAGAAAATGCACCACTAGTGGAGATCTAAACAGGGATGGATTGTCAGGAAAACAACTAAAACAGGATATGGCAGCCAAATAGCCCTTACCTGCTGCTTGCTACTAGCATGTAGCCTCATAGCTGTAGCTAAGGACTATGTGGATGCTTTGCATAGAGGACAACATGAACAGCAGGTAACAGAAAGGCAGGATTTACGCCACTAATCAAACTTGTTTCCACAACCTGAATAGATGAATTTCGCACAAAAATTTCCAGACTGCCAAGATGATGTCGGCAATCTCACTAGAAAAAAAGGACTTTTAGCAGGCACCATTTAATGCCTAGAGTTTTGGTGGTGGAATTTTCATACTACAGTTGTGAATGTGAAAAGTTTCCTCTGAAGGAGGACTAAATGGATAATGATTGTCCCTTGCTGGTTAAGTGTCCACACCACTCACAATTTTTAAGTTCAGATACAAGCCAGCATCAGAGGTTTGATAGAGAAGGAGGTCATCAATCTCCCTATCTCCATCTTCTGTGCAGTCATAATCTTTATCAGGAATAGTGATGGCATGGAAGTTGCAGCTTAAAAACTCTTCCACTCGGGTCAGCTCTGAAGGAGGCTCCAACCAATTGGGAAACAGCATTTTAGGAGGCTTTAGCTTCTTAGATGCAGGGCAAGAGACTGGGGAGGCAAGGGATCAGGAGGCACCTGGGTCAGAGCTGCCAGAGTCGCCAAAGCCAAATAATCGTTCTCATCCTTGGGGGTCAGCACAGAGGGTACCGGAGCCATCCTGAGCAAGTCCATTGCCACCAGGCAAGGTTTCGACCTGTTCAGGTTCAGCTGATGGAGCCAGGAACTCCAGTCTCATCTTCTTTAACATCAGAATATTTTCTGAAGAGAAAGAAGGATCCAGCGTCGGGCAGCGGCATTGTGATTCCAAAGGGTCCCATGAGCAGGACTGTCTCCTCGATGAAGAAAGGGACTTTTCTTCATCATTCTCTGTCAAGGAATTTACCTGAACGTAAGGGGTATCAGCTTGGGTTTATGCCTGCAGCATTGGCCAAAGTAGCTTTGCATTCTGGTTAACATGGTGTCAATTAGATAGAACTCCTAGCCTGCAGCATCGTGTTCTGAGCATAAACATCACATGCAAATGTCATGTGGGTCTGGCAAGGAGATCTTCTAGCAGCATCTGCAAGAGGATTTAAACTATGAGTATTTTGTCTAAGGAATTTCATTGGCAATACTCAGAAAGAGCTGTGAGCCACAGTGAATGTGACTTGGAAAAACAGGAAATGACACCAAAGTGTCAGATGGTGCCTGATATACTCCGATGTCACCTAGTCTTGAGGAGGAATTGCAGCTGAAGCTACATGAGCCGTCTCACGGCACTGAAGAGCCATGGTTAGGAGAAACAATTTCCAGACCAGTCTTACACTTAGAAGGACATTCGTAAGGTGAGGAATCTGCCAGAAGGTGCACCCATCAGAAGATTGCTTATCTCAGGCTCAATTTCAAAACACAGAGAAAGCATGTAAAACCATCAGATAACAGGGAGGAATGCTGGGGCCAAAGGAGGCAAAAGTGCAGGGGCTGATACTATCCTAGGCTAGCAACGCTGTAAACTAAGGTACTTGTCAATTCTGATTGCAGCTCATCTGAGTTGCAGGATGGGCTAAGTAGGGAGCATCTGCATAGCAAGTCTCTGCTTGGTAAACCGTGAAGCCCAAACAGAGCTATCGCCCACGAGACTGTTATTTCCTTATCAGTGAATACAGCAACTATGAAAGCATTATTAGAAGCAGAAACATGAAAAGCGGGACTCTGAGGGTGTGAGTATGCAACTTTCATGAAACCTGGACACAGAAAGAGTGCAGAGAGATGCATGTGAGGGTGATATGTGTTAGAGAGACGTAGAACTTCAAATAAAGCCATGCATATTCCACTTTGCATGTTTAAAAACATTTAGAAATGCTGACAATAAATGGAGTGACAACTGATCAATGTACTTGTTTCATTCATTTAAGCACTGGCCTAAGAACATTTCTGTGGGTGTTCACCAATTCTGCAACACTTTTGGACTGTTATTACTCTACTTTTGGGCAATGTTCGAGAAAGACTGCCTGCTTATACACTGGCATTGATACTATTTACGATATTCAGTCTTTCATTTATCTTGCAAGTTGAGCCTGATGCCATTCCCAGAAAGATGAGAACAAACAGCCGGAATGAGTGAGACTGAAAAATTCTCTAGCAATGTGTTTTAAACTAGTGCTTAATTTGAGCCGGTAGTTGCCTGGTGAGGGGCACCGGTACTTATTTTTTGCGACCGCATCAGACACTTGCAGAGGGAAAAACACAGAAAACGAAAAGGCGACTGAAATTAAATACAGAAAATCCATCACCAAACGAGAAAACTGACATCTGTAAGAGTGAGATACAGGTAAAGGAGTGCCTGGAGATGATTTAAAGAGGCCTGCTTTGGATTCAGGACTGCACACCCTTGCTATTCGCACTCTGACATTGTACAGCACCAGCTGCGGGTGTCTGAGCAGCACTTTAGGCACCAGCACTTATTATTTTGCAAACAAGGCACCTGCACCACCTGCACTAATTGCACCACTGAATAATATTGGTAACAAGAGCTACTGGGTGGCAACTGTAACTGAAAGAGTTTCAGAAAAAGTTGATGGTTTGAAATCAGACTTTAGCTTTGACTAGGAGCCGTACAAGACAGCCAGTCTGCTGGCAAAGTGAGGTTTTTTGATACAGGCACATCTGATAGAGTGCCTTATAAATGAAAAGCATGCAATACAGCACAGCTAAACAGTCTTCATGACAGACCACCGTGTCACTGTCAAAACAAAAGGTCAAATCTACATCTCTGTAGCAGGAATATTTACTCATTGGAAGTCAAATAAATTAAAAATTTCTTACTAAGGAAAAAAATACATCTTTTTACTCGGATTGTTACTATCACTGTCCCCAAGTTTACAGAAACTTTCCAAAAGTGGGAAAACAGAGCAAATACTTTTGATGACTCTGATATTAAAATGAAACACAAAGTATTTGAGAAAGGTTTTCTGTGATAGGAGTATCTGCTCTTAAATAAAGTCCAACAAAATCAATCTGTCTAACTAGAAAAAATATAACTTTTTTCCTGAGGTAACTACTAACATTTCCTCAAATTCAGAATAACTCTCCAAAAGCATGCGGGTACAGCAAACCTGTTTGATGACTTTGAAATTTAAAATAAAAAACATAAAACATTTGATAATCTTTTGATGATGTGCCTTCAAAGTAAACCCGATGGAACACAGCAGAGTTAACACAGCCTGCATGACAGACCACTTTATCATGGCTAATGTACAATCCAGTGCTTCTTAGTTCAGAGACTATCTAGAAGAGGCAGTAATCCAGCAAGACTCTGGTACGTGCTCCCTTGGCACCGACACCAATGCTTATTAGTTCTACTTAGTCTTTTGTGTCACCTATTTTTGTTCTACTAACTGGAGAGCGGGCCATGTTGCATCAGATAACTGTTACAATCTCAAAATCCTTAAAGGGACTTTGCAAACATGACCATCACTTAGCTTAACCATTAGAGTATCTGTGACTTTGCAGACTTTTTGCCACCATCAGCACCTTTCTTAAAGAGCCCTTTGTACATCGCAGACCTGCCTAATCAATTTTTTCAACTACTGCTTATAAAAAGCGATGCCCAACCATATTTGGTTTAGTTCAGCTGGTGGAGTAGAACATCTTCATGTAGTACTCACTTTGGTTATCTTTTCAGGATAGGACTTAAAAAATTCTATGTAAAACGAAGGGCTTGATTTAGATCTTGGCGACGGGGAACACTGCAGATATCCAGTTTGCCATAATACAATCCTGTTATATCCTATGGAGATCGTAGTACGGCGGAAGGGATATTCGTCATGTTTGTGACGGAATATTCCATCCTCTGAGATTTAAATGAAGCCCTAAGTCATTGAATTGTTTGGTATGAGCACAGCTATGCTTATTATAGATGGTCATTCTGAATGCTAGGTTTAGTCAGTTGAATGAGTATGAAGTTATTTTTTATCTTTTCCCTTTAAGCAGTGTGATTGACAGGCCTTTCCAGTTTGAGAGGTGTAATGGGAAGGGAGATGGCTTTTTAATGTTAAAGGATATTGGTAGTAGGATGTATGTGTGCAGTCTGGCGCATGTGATTGCCACATGATTTAATTAAGATTCAAGGGAAGAACTTTACAAGAACTTTCTGCCAACTGGGGATGTGGCAATTGGACAATCATCAATTTTGCTTAGTCCACAATCAATTAACCTCAGGTTTAATGCTTGCCACTCATACGATTCTGGCTTTGCACGCTGCAGGGGAGTGGTTAGACCAGTTTGTTAATATTGTACTTTACTGACATACATCCTCCTCGGGTGCGTTTCACGTTTGCACCCTGATTTCTTGGCTTCAGGTGCTTCCATTGGGGGAAGCGCACAACATAAATTATTCCATTAATCCAAAACCGAATGTCTTTGTCATGGCACCATATTTGATAATTATAACCTTCACATACTCCATTTGATAACAACTACTTAACTGTTGCTAAAATTCTGGGCTGATGACAAAGACAATACATAATTTAGAGCCAAGCCAGGTTTCACTCTTTTAAACACATATTTCCACTACAAAGACTTAGGGCCATATGCACGAACACTTTTTCCCATAGACACAGAATGGGTAAAAACCTTTGCTACATCTGGCCCTAAATTTGCTATAGTTCACGTCAGTACTCCTGGCTCAGTCATCTAAGTTGTGTTTCCTATTGAAGATAACTCTATAAGCATTTTTCGAGAAAACGTACAATGACCCTGTTAAAGGTCCAATGCCCCCGGAAGATTATTACCATCAGCAATATCTCAACATAAACCAATCAGTGCTGCAACGCTGTCAAGCTGCCCTTTGTTGCCAGCTAATGTGTGCCTACAATGGGCTAATTCATACCCTATTGGCTGCATTGCAAAATCTGCAACCTAAACAGTGATGCTATGAAGTGATGAAATGTTAAAAAGCCAAATACTAAACGTATTACTAAGGTATATGCAAGGCTTTGAGGTCAAGAATTTTTTTATAGGAAAAGGGTCATTTTTTCTAAAAGATGCCCAACTCATCGAGAAGCAAGATAAATTTTAGGGTATAGGTCAAAATAAAGTGTACTCACGTTCCCATATTGCACAGAAGGAACACAACACACAAAAGAAAAACTTACCACTCGGCCTGTAAATTTCATTTAAAACAAGCACTGGGAAAGCAAACAGGTTTGGCTTTAGCAAGCCAGGAATGGATTATTTATTTTTGGAAAATAAATGCAATAGCCATTTAAAATATATACTGTTGGGTGGGAATCAAAATGCTAAAGGCATTTGAACAGACCAATGGATGAAAGTGGCTCAGAGAAAAACCTAAGGTTTATTTATGTTAGTATTTTACTTTTTTTTTTTTTTTAGAACACATGAAGTTGGCTAGACAACTAAAGTTGTCTTTAAGCGAGACATAAAAGGGCGCACTATAGCAGAAATGCGTACACACGTGGAGTGCAGACACTTACAGCAAGAAGATGGAGTTGCTGGCCACATCAGTTCTTGTTGCCTTGACCTCCTCCCCTGGCAGTCAATGTAAACCCCAACGCTGCTAAAACACAGCAGATATTCTTTGTTTGATATTTCGACCGCGCAGATAGCGTCCGTTGGCTGTTGTGTTATAAAGGACAACGTGTGGTCATCTGGGTGCAGTAAGCTGTAGGGGTTCCCTTCTGCTTGCAAGGGATACTTTATGAACCCCGACTGGTAACCCACACAGAGCCGCTCGCTGAAAATGGCCATCCACTGGACATTCCCCGGGACTTGGATCTCCTTGATCTTTTTGTGCCGCGTCTTGCTCTGGTTAAGTTCATAACAGAGGACCTGTCTTTTCATGGCCACGCACAGGCAAGTCTGGGCTCCATGGCGCACCTGACCTGACACAATTGCCTGGCAGCCCTTGGTTTCGGCCAACTTGAAAAATTCAGTCTCTCTGCCGTCCAGTGCCACCATGGGGAAAAGTCGTACATGGCGATTCCGCCCGGATATCACTGCGATCAGCTGCTCTTGTGGTATGAGCTCCACCTGATGAACTTTCTTGTTGTCACCAACACGGATAATCTCTGTAAAAATTCAACAATACAAATTAAAATTGCTTACTGATAAACGACAAAATATCACTTAGAAGACCACAACATAGTTTCAGTAAACTAAAAACAACAACTAAAGAAACAATCATAAAAGCTCAGAGACACTTACTTTTTAGGAATGGAATTATCATTAAAAGGCACACTTTCTGCAAAAAAACACTGTTCTCAGCACCAAAAAAAATGAAAATGATCTTCACATTTGGCCTTGAAAAGTTAGTTTTCACATGAGAAATAAATTGTGAAGGAATTTGGGGCTGGGAGTGCAGCTCAGTGAAGAAATATCCCAGAGCATTAGGTGACTGCAACAAGGAAGGTGAGGACTAGAGCTCCTAGACCTTCTAAAAGCTACAAGTACACCGGACGTAGCCCTCTACTCTTCTAGGACACGTGATAACCAGAGCCTGAGGTTTCCTTGGCAATAAGAAGTCAATGTTAAGGGCTGTGAGAAACATCAGCCACGAAAAGACATTACAAATGTACTATCTACAAATCCCACCGTGGAATAAAACTCAATACAAATGGCTCTTATAGAAGTAAGAGTGAGCGGAGTGTGAAAATACCAAAGTTGACTTAAGGATTTAACACTACGAAAGAATGCTCCAGAAATCAGTGCACTATAGAACTCATCAACATATTAAGAAGGTTTGAGAAGACTGATGATTAATCTACATGGACCAGACATGGCTGGAAAATGCAAAAAGTAAAGTCCGAGCCAGACAGCTGTTCAGAGGTGCTGACGATGCAACAATCAATGTTTCACTAAAGACTGAATACTTTGTAGAGGAAGCAACAGTGTGGATTTCCCTGGATTGGTCACATCACTCAGTGATGGATGAAACCACAGCGGAAGCCATTTCAGGGAAAACGGTATTTACATTGTGCTTACATCCCTTATTTGAATGGGAGGAGTAAAAATACACAATGAGAGGACTGAGAGGTGGGGAAGAACACTTACAGCTTGAGTCTGAAGTAAGGTTGTTGTGGTGGTATGACTGACAGCCCAGAGGTGTATTTTCTGAACTTTGGATGCTTGACAGAGCACCTTATAGTAAACAGCACAAGGATGGTCATTTTCTGACTAAATATACTTCCTCTACTACTGAAGTGTGTTATTTAGCAATGTCTTCAAGCTCAAACACATGAAGGAATGGCATCATATTTAATTTAGATATTTTGGTGTGCAAAGTTCTGCGGCCTCACATTAGAGAGACTTACAGTTGTATGTAACTGTTTCTGCTCACCTAATTCGTAAATAAACAGTGCTCAGGGATGTGCATCTTGACCCATTTAGTGCAGGCTTTCACACCCTATTTACAAAACCGTGACAGGAGTTGCACATCTTTCCCTTCTGGGCAGGATCCGCGAAGTGTATACCCCAGATGTTCAGCAGCCCCTCTAGCAGTTGTGCTTCTATCTTCCTTCTGGACAGATTCCACACAGTATATACTATGGTAGGTCGGCGATGCCTCCATGGGTTGTGTCCGGTGCTTAATTTGAGCCGGTGGTTTCCAGTGCTAGGCACTGGCACTTTATTGTCAACGCCGGCTCTTCTGACAGCCTGCCACATGGTGGCGCCGTTTGTCTATTTTTATGAGGAGCACACCAACAGTTGTTTAAAAATTAAATATACATTAACATCACTAATACCCGTCACCCAAAGCTGTAATAATAGCTTGGGCAGCATATATTAGTCATTTTAATGCATATTTAACGTCTGAATTGTCACACTTGTGTGAGTGTGATAGTTAGGTATGATGGTACTGTCACTGGCAGCGCTAATGGGGGCAATGGTGCAGTGGCCTCCTGACAGGGGACCTGGCACTTAAAAAAATGTTTTAATTAAGTTCTGGTTTTGCCTGTATCCCTGCAGGGCAGACCCCACACAGTACACACCCCAATTCTTTAACAGAGCCACGAGGGGTTGGATCTATGTTGCTTCAAGGGGTACTCCATGTAACATACTCCCTGGGGGGCTCCACCTATCTACATGATGGTCACTCTGTGATGCTTCAACCTTCAAGATGCTGCCCATCCTAAGATGTGGTGTGCGTGGCTTTGTCTATTCCTAAACTCATCATAGCTTTCTGCAACATTGTTCGCTGCCCCATGTTAGAAGCGTGTGTTTGAACATCACCCAACATCCCCCGGAAGGGCCAAACTATAACCAGCACTCTCCCATTGTTGCACCTGGAAAGGGTGTGATAAACACAATGCAAATCAGAGAGGTTTGTAGTCATGTGAGGGGTATAAAACACTATATCCAGGCTACAATGCAATACAGTCCAAATACGAGTTTATTAACCACACATAATGGTTCAGCTCAGCAATAATTTGAATAGGAGCACTGACAGACACAAATTCCTTTAATAATACTTTGCGTTATTGCACAAGACCTCATGCTTGAGGCAGGGTATCTTGGAAACTTCAATTTCTTACCATCTTTGGTGACATGTACAACAAACAACCCTTCTTCGTTGCCCAGTGCTACCCGTTCGTGATCTAAGACGAAAACAGAAAATATTGATTAGTAATCACTTTCTTTAAAAAAAATAAAAAAAATCTTCTGCAAGTAATACATTTCATGTCTCAATGATTAGAGAGGAGGCAGTACATTAATTTATTATATGAGGTTGGAAAAGTAGACTTTCATTGCCCCACTAGACTCACGGGCCTCAGAACAGGGGATTTGTCTTAGTTACTGTGTTAGTCATCATGAGGGACTTACCCCGGAACTTGGTCACAAAATAATAATAAACAAGCGTTCTGTTTGTGGGGCACTGGAAGTTAGAGCAAAATAGTAGCTTGATCACGTCAGGAGCAGCGGACGGGAACTAATTAAGTTGAAATCAATTAGTGCTTGATCCCTGCTCCACACTGAGGAATGGAAATTATGTCAGACATGCCTTGACGAATTACAAGGCTGTAAAGAAGAGTGCCATGTAAACCAACAAATGGTGAGAAACAGGCGGGCTCCGAGCCCTTTACTGCACACAACAATGTCTTACGTGCGAGACCCACGTGCAAGCGCAGGCTCGAGCCTAAAAAGGGTTTAACTTCTTCAGTAGGAGACGAGGGAGCAGAGGGCCATAATGTTTGAAAAATGTGATTTAAAGAACTCTAAAACTATAGGCTCAAATTATATAGATTCCCTCCATCTTTTTGATGTGTGGTAGAAAATCTGAGCGACGGAAGCCTCAGCAAGGAGAGATGCTCAAATTCCTGGCAACTCACAATAATCATAACAAATGACTGCTGAGCCCAAGTGTTGCACCACTTATTGCATTGAGGCCTGAGCTTCTGTCTGATAGGAGATGAAGATTCACAAAGCGGAGCTGTGCTGCCCTCGCAGTCTTTATTCCTCAGTAGTTCGTCGGCTTCCAACATTCAGAAGGAGAGGCTTGTTACCTATAGAGTGCTTTAAAGCCTTGGGTTCAAGGGCACTGCGATCTATCCTGCCCAAGGATTGCCCGATGACCTATTCCAGCCTGAAGCCTCTACTCTAAACATGACATTATCTAGGAGGATTTGCCTCTGAGGCCTCTTACTTGCACTTGGTCGTTGTACCGCCTCAGTGAGCCTCGCGCACTTCTCTTTCATCCGGAAGCGTCCACCTCTGCACGGGCGTGGGTGACACGGAGATCCATCTCAGGATGCGGGCAGGGAGAAGACTGTGGATCCGCAACTAAATTAGGAGGGCTGCCATTGGATGAGCAGCCACACTGGATTTTGATAGGACTATGGTGACCACAGATGGTCGTAGCCAAGACCTACTGGGCCCATTTTCAAGCCGCAGGAAATAGGATTCGGCCCCGAATTTGTATTAGAGCTTTAGTTTGAAGTTGGACCCTGTCTTAATACCAGCCTCTCAAATTGCAGCCGTTCCATTGCCACGTTTTTTATCTGCTCGAGCTGCTGGGGAAGATCTCTTTTTTGGGTGTTATGGTCCTAGCTGGATTTCCTGACCCTAGCATTTGCTAAACTGTCCAAAGTGCGGCTGCTCAGGCTATGATGACTGCGATTTTAAAATCGACTTGCGACTGCTCTGCTGGGACCCGCCTACATCTGCTGCCTATATCTTGTCCGACACTTTTCCGAACGTTTTGGATTGTTTACGGACACAGTGCTGTTTACGGTTCAGCCCCAAACTTTCACTCCTTTGCTTGCCTTCTCCATTTCTCTTGAGAAACCGTCGATCAAGTGGCTTGTAGGTTTAAATCTCCCAGAACACTACTTTAGGCCCTATTATTTTGGATCCAAAGGTGGGGACCGTGGCCTGCACACTACTCATAGACTATCTGATCTCTGTTTACTTACTGCAGCTTTTAAGCAAAAAAATGCCTACCAGCCACGCGTGCCCCTTTCTCTGCAAATCTCGATTACTAGACTCATGTAACTGCCGGGAAAGGCCACTACAAATGAGGAGGTCACGGCTTGATAGCCTTTTGGGGAAAGTGTGGCTGGGAAACAAATACACTATATGATCCTTACATATTTATACGATTATTGCAATAAATTAATCTATGAAAATCATTGACTGCTTTACTACTGCGCTTATCATTAGGAACGGCTGCACACTGCCGTGTTATTTTTCACTGTTCCTCTTGCCCTCTCTTTCGAAGGCAAAGTGGAAACTGATGCATTTTCAAGCTTCAACACAGTTCCTTCGTTTGCTTGGTACGTAGGGCATCGTCAATCTTTAATGTAAAACCATTTTTGTCCACAGGGTGGCAGCAAAGTGATAAAATCGTTTCATGCTTAGTGAGAATAGTGGAAAACTGTCTCCGCGTTTTAAGCGTCTGTTCGAAATTATACAAGAGAAAGACGAGGGCATCTAAAAAGGAAAACAATATGTTTCCCAATGTTGTCACTCATCTCATAAATAAAGAATGAAACCGAGAGCACGGTCCATTTAGTATCCGACACACAGAAACATGAGCCAGCAGCAGTTTTGGAACAGTTCATGCTAGTTTGGGACAGAAGACATGAGAGCGGGGAAGAATAAAGTGTATGTAGAACCTAGGGCGCTGAGATCATAGACGGGGATACACCTAGAAAGGTATCCAAGTCTCGCCCATAGCAGAAGTCTCAGCGTTCATCACTTGTACAAAGAAATGATGCACTAGCGCTCGGAGCCCTCAGCCCCACCCGTGCACACGGCTGAATATCCCAAACCCGGCTGCCCCCGGTTACTCCGCGCTCTCACTGGACTCGGAGTCTGAAAACCCCGGTTCACGCGAGTAGCTAATGACTGCATTATACGCCTCCCCAGAAGTGCTCACTGAAAGTTGTGACACTGCCTTAAGACGAAAACAGCTGCTAACTGCCCGCCCATCAGTTATGGTAGTGAGCAGGTGTGGGCCTAGTGAGAGGAAAAATGCAGTCAAAGGAGGTCTCTTGGGGACTACGACCCGACCTTCCCAACCAACACCGACGCCGCGCACCAAGTGCTTCACTCCAGTGCTTTAAATGGGCCGGTACTCTCCGGTACGGAGTACCGGCACTTTTTTTATTTTGAGAGGGAAGTACCGGCACTTCTCAAGAAAAACCTAACACTTTTAATTGGACAGTACAGGCACTTCTCAAGAAAAACGTAACGCCTTTAATTGGAGAGTACTTGCACTTCTTCGAAATAAGCCTCTTGCACTTCTATTTTTCCATTTCAAGCACTGCCAGTCCGCTCCACACTTTTAGTGAACTTAGAAAGTAGGCAAACAACAGGAATCAATGCCTGCAATGAGTGCAAGGTCAAGAAACAGGACAGGTCTGTAAAGAGATTCCATCGCCTCTGCACTCGTGTAAGAATAATTCACATGACGTCCTACTGTGCTTATGCCAGGCCTCCTAGTGTTCTTTTAATTTAAATGAATTAAAGAAAATACGAAAAGAAATATTTACAATGCACTCCATGAAATATCCCTGTTGCCATCCGTTTAAAGGGCTGACAGGCCTTCCAACCCGATGTTGATGCACTTTCCGAAATGTACACCTGTGCAGTAAGATGGTCTATGGTATGTGCATCCAGAAAGGAGTGCCTTTTACAATTCACGCGCGGAGGTGTTATACCAAAGTTTAACCCATCTCTAAAAATGTGATGACTGTTTTTATTAGAAGACCAGGTCATGGTTAACGTGGCACTGGACGTCAGAAGTCTATGGAGAATACACGTGCACAGAGACCTGGATGGTAGTTTTTATTGGTAAAGTGATGAATAGATTCATGTGTATGTCAAGCAATGCAACATGACTAAACAATAACTCTGGGAGATCAAAGTGATCTATTTATCGTTCGCGGCAGGCACAGACTTGCCTGAAATTAAAGAAAAATTGTTTTGCACATTTGTGCAGCCCAGTGGCGGCTGGGGTGGTTTCAAAGTGGTGGGACTGAAGTTTGGGGATACGTTTTACTAAGCTAATGAAGTGACGGACTTGACGGACCAAAGGGGTGTTTACAGGGGGCTCTCCCCCAAGAAACTGTTTATAAAAAGAGTGGCAAATGGCCTAATTTAAAGCGCATTTTAATAAACAATTTTGTGGAAAGCAAGGTTTATAAACAAATTCTGATCGTGTAGGTTCGTAATATTTAAAGAAAAAGGACTGCACCGTATCCTAATGCATTAATTATGTTCAACAGTTCCTGCCTCAGCATGTTTACCTGGGGGAGTGTAGGCTGTTGGGGGTGTTTATAACTTTATAACAGGGCAGTAGTGGGGACTTTTGAGTTGAGCACTTATCAGCGGGTCATAAAAGTGTTCTCACCGCAGGCATATTGTGTTATGCGTATTTGTGGTGTGCACCATCACCCAGGAGGGTGTCCTGTTGCTGAAGCAGAAGCAGTCTGTGCCAAGCAGAGGACCGCCCTGATTGAAGAGCCATATCTTCAATTTGCTGCCTTGATGTGTAGGGGCAGGATGTTCCAGGTTTTAGGATCGAGGTGGGAGAAGGCGCAATGCTGTGTTCTGGTTGTGCCTGTGCAGGGATGTGTGTGAGTCTCAGTCCGGCTGAGCAGAGGTGTCTGGTAAGTTGGTGCAAGGTGATGCAGTTGTTCAGGTATGTGGGATCGATGTTGTGTAAGGCTTTCAATTCTCGGCCTCTGCAAAGCACCTTGAAAATGGTTAACATGTGCCAGTTATGGTAAAACACATTAAGTATGTCAGGCAGCTGTCAAAATATGTAAAGAAAGAAAGGAAAATAAAATGCAGTGCTCACAGGTGGGCGTAGTGGGTGTGTTGTCTGCACAGGTGAGATTAAGAAGGGAAGATGAACGAAGTATGCACAAAAAGGAGAGAGTGGAACTGGTGCTGAAGAGGAAAACAAGTACGCGAGAGATTGCAGATACAAGCTTCCAGAAAGATGTGGGGAGAAAATTGGTGCACATTTCCAACAGATAAACACTACAAAGGAAAGTGGTGTGAAGGAGAGAATGGGCGTGATTAAGGCACTCTGATGGCCATTACCACCTACACAGACATTGGTAATATGTAAATCGTCGCTTTGTTCCTCTTAGAGAACCCCCACTTTTCGTCCCACTTAAAGCACTGTGCATACCAATTGCCTTTTTTATCCTCCCCATCAGAGCCGTTTTAATTTTCACTTGCTTGTTACTTAACATTAACTGAGTCAACAAGAGATTATGATGGTCATTTTTTTCTTTTCATAATTAAGGCACCAAGAAGCCACAATGTGCTGCATGTGTGCTGCATGCCAAGCTGTATCAATCTAATAAAACATTTTTTTTATTATTGACACCAAGATGAGTTTATAATAATTGTATCCATCTTCATAAAGATCATTCAAGTCAGAGAGAGAAGACAAACTTTTCTTTGAAACATATAAGAGAAACAGAGCTACCAGACGATTAGCTCCACTTCTCCTGCGCAGCTCCTGTTTATGAACCAGAGACAGGGCCTTTCATTGCCAGTGAATACCTCTGGGACACTGGCAGAGCCCCTCTCCCACCCAGGAACAGAGTCCTTCTGGGTCCAGTGTGTGCTCCAGACCTCTCGCAGTCTGTGAAACGGAAATCCCTCAAGGCATCCAATGGATGCTGAAGATGCCGCTGGACGTCCCTTGGCATTACAAACATGTACACTTTCAAAGTGGGTGCATCTAAAGGCCTTCTTCCCCGGGGCTCTCACGCTGCTTCGTGTGCTGCTGCTCGTGTGTGGTGCACACTATGGAGGCTACCCGCAACTCTGTGTGAAATTCACACTGCTTATTTGTGTCCTCAAATTAAAATTGAGCAACATTTGTCACTATGTGTCACTATCTTTAATGTGTGGAGAAAGGAGGAGATGTTATTTTGAAGGGACTTTCTCTGCCAGTCTCCAGCTTGTGGGCGAGATGGAGGTGAATGATGAACAAAATATACTGATTAAGCACAATAAAGATGAAAGGAGAGTGAGATCACACTCGAAATGTGTACCAAAACAGAAGGAACAGCACATATAATACAAATAGAAGGGAAAGACTGGGTAAAGTATGGACAGAATGAGGGAGTCTTGCACGCTCAAAACACACCCAGAAGCACGGACAGGCACAGACAAACATTCCTGCACACACACGCACAGATATGAGCAAACACAAGTATGCTTACACACACACAAACATACAGGGAGTGCAGAATTATTAGGCAAGTTGTATTTTTGAGGATTAATTTTATTATTGAACAACAACCATGTTCTCAATGAACCCAAAAAACTCATTAATATCAAAGCTGAATATTTTTGGAAGTAGTTTTTAGTTTGTTTTTAGTTTTAGCTATGTTAGGGGGATATCTGTGTGTGCAGGTGACTATTACTGTGCATAATTATTAGGCAACTTAACAAAAAAAAATATATACCCATTTCAATTATTTATTATTACCAGTGAAACCAATATAACATCTCAACATTCACAAATATACATTTCTGACATTCAAAAACAAAACAAAAACAAATCAGTGACCAATATAGCCACCTTTCTTTGCAAGGACACTCAAAAGCCTGCCATCCATGGATTCTGTCAGTGTTTTGATCTGTTCACCATCAACATTGCGTGCAGCAGCAACCACAGCCTCCCAGACACTGTTCAGAGAGGTGTACTGTTTTCCCTCCTTGTAAATCTCACATTTGATGATGGACCACAGGTTCTCAATGGGGTTCAGATCAGGTGAACAAGGAGGCCATGTCATTAGATTTCCTTCTTTTATACCTTTTCTTGCCAGCCACGCTGTGGAGTACTTGGACGCGTGTGATGGAGCATTGTCCTGCATGAAAATCATGTTTTTCTTGAAGGATGCAGACTTCTTCCTGTACCACTGCTTGAAGAAGGTGTCTTCCAGGAACTGGCAGTAGGACTGGGAGTTGAGCTTGACTCCATCCTCAACCCGAAAAGGCCCCACAAGCTCATCTTTGATGATACCAGCCCAAACCAGTACTCCACCTCCACCTTGCTGGCGTCTGAGTCGGACTGGAGCTCTCTGCCCTTTACCAATCCAGCCACGGGCCCATCCATCTGGCCATCAAGACTCACTCTCATTTCATCAGTCCATAAAACCTTAGAAAAATCAGTCTTGAGATATTTCTTGGCCCAGTCTTGACGTTTCAGCTTGTGTGTCTTGTTCAGTGGTGGTCGTCTTTCAGCCTTTCTTACCTTGGCCATGTCTCTGAGTATTGCACACCTTGTGCTTTTGGGCACTTCAGTGATGTTGCAGCTCTGAAATATGGCCAAACTGGTGGCAAGTGGCATCGTGGCAGCTGCACGCTTGACTTTTCTCAGTTCATGGGCAGTTATTTTGCGCCTTGGTTTTTCCACACGCTTCTTGCGACCCTGTTGACTATTTTGAATGAAACGCTTGATTGTTCGATGATCACGCTTCAGAAGCTTTGCAATTTTAAGAGTGCTGCATCCCTCTGCAAGATATCTCACTATTTTGGACTTTTCTGAGCCTGTCAAGTCCTTCTTTTGACCCATTTTGCCAAAGGAAAGGAAGTTGCCTAATAATTATGCACACCTGATATAGGGTGTTGATGTCATTAGACCACACCCCTTCTCATTACAGAGATGCACATCACCTAATATGCTTAATTGGTAGTAGGCTTTCGAGCCTATACAGCTTGGAGTAAGACAACATGCATAAAGAGGATGATGTGGTCAAAATACTCATTTGCCTAATAATTCTGCACTCCCTGTAAACGCACAAGTACGGACCAGTGCACAAACATACGCATGCCTGTGTATACAGACACAAACACACACAAGCAGCTAAGCACACGCATGCCTCGGACTGGCCTATCGGCAATCAGGCAGTGTCTAGCAAAGGGAAGCCAGGGCAGCTCCAATAACAGGAAGGCATTGCTTCCATAATTGGTTGGTTACACCATTACTTTGCATAAGACTTTAAGCAGACTGCAGGGAAGTAAAGGTCCCACAGCCACAGTGTGTTTGTGCAATAAAAAATGCACACTATTAACAAGTACCTGTTCTCAACGAAAGCTGCAAGTATTTGAGGCAGACTGAATACAGGAAGTAATGGAGGGCACTGGGAGCGCGACTTGTATTTGATGGGTTGGGGGGACGAAGCACAGGCAGTCGGCCTCTGCAGGACCAGTTCTCCAATATCTTGGTCATGTTTTCTCTGCTTATCCCACCATCCGAGAGAAGGGAAAGGGAAAGCAGATGCTGGTTTAAATAGGCTCACAGTACATGCACAGCGAAGCATGCCAGGGTGTCTGCTTACTACATGTGTCCTAACCTCAGAGTCATGAGAGCTGATGATACCTGGTCACATGCTTACTGGCACGCCCTAAAAAGTGAACCTTGCTCTGCGTCATCTAGAGGGGGTGTAAGGAGTCCTCGAACAATGGCAGGCCAGGGCTGAATAAAGGTAAGCCCACGGCTTAGCCAACAAAGTTTTGATTGAAGGCACATGCGCAGTGCGCATGTGGCAGTGGAAAATTGCCTGGCTGCCTGACGCTCACTAAAGCGATGGTAAGAAAGTGACAGCCCGTAAGGGTTGACTCATTTTCTTATTACTATCATAATATTATAATAGTGTTCAGAGAATTGGTATGTTTATGATGCAAGAAATAGGGGGGGATGCAGCCCCAAAGCCCTAAGTAAGCAACCGCACTTGGTGTAGCCAATGGTTAAATCACTTCTTTCTAATGGTGTAGGAACATGCGTCATACCTCTCGATGCAAAATAACACAATTTGCTGTAGACCTATTGCACGTACTGAAGGGTGAACTAATGGTGTCGGCTTGTGTGCCCACCTCAAGCAGGGGCATAGCTTGGGAAGTAAGATTGGGGGGGTCGAGTTCCAGATTTTCCAACAGGTATGCTGGTTAAACTACATGATATCAGAAGCAGGGCATGAGGTGGGTTTGGTGAGCAGTGGAAAGACGGAGGAGTTCGGATTGTTAGAGATACTTAAAACTCAACAATTTTGTTAAATAAACCATTTTTAAGATCTTTAAAACAGAGACAGGAGTGTATGTGCATTTTTGTCTGTGTGTATGTAAAAATCTCAAGTGAAATCCGACAAACGCCTCACAATACCCACATTAAAGCACCTGTACACAAATATTTACTAGAGAATACATTTATTTATACACCCCCCGAAGCAACGCCCCTGACTTTGAGGTTATGTAGCACTATCCACTTAACGAGAGAGGGGACAACGGTCCCCTCATCAATGAGGGATCTGCCTCCTACACTCACTGCGCTCAAAAGTACAAATCACCCACGCTCAAAAATACAAAGTTGACTGCCAGTCACTCTGACCAATCGTTTTTGATCACCTGAACTTCCCTCATTTATTAGAACCATTCAGGGGTGCCAGTTTGTCTGTCTGTCTTTCTTTCTCTCTCTCTCGCTCTAATCCACGAGCGCTCACAAACATTCTCCCAGGGGTCAAAAAGTTTGTGCAGTGTGACTGAGGACCGCATTGGCGCCAGCCAGTCTGGTGGTTGAGGGTTGGCGGGGGCACGACTGGTGACAAAGTAAGTGTAGGGGAAATGAAGCATATACATCAAGTAGCTGAATTGCACAATTTAAAAATAGAAAACCTGGGATTAATCCCAACTTCCCCAAGTAACCAAATTGTTTGATCCTAGGCAATTGTTTTATTTCACTTTGCCTCCTTTTTTCATTATCACATATAGGAGGATAATGAAATATAATGAGGACCTTGAAATACGTGACTTCAGGATTTGCACTATACAAAACCTTTTCCTGTGTTTGATTTAATAAACTATAATGTTGTTCATGTATAAAAGCAACCCAGGTCACCCAGAGTGCAGATAACAACTGACCTGCCTCTCAGTTTACTATTGGCACTGTTCTCTAGGTGGGGAGGGGGTGAATGTTTCTAAACTCATGTTTGAAAACTATCACTATCAAAATTCCCAATGCACTGATATAATGCGATGTACTAGGGTAAAAACGGTTCTGCATGCTAAACAAAAATACTTTTCGAAATTTGTAGACAATCATATTCTTACACTTTTGCTGCAAGATCCCTTTAAAAATGAAAGTGTTCCTAAGTTAAGCAGTGCAGGACACCCAGACTACTTCCTTCCTTTAACTTCAATTACCCTTTAAATCAATGCTTGCCTTTTTTGCTTAACATCTCCTTGATGTTAGTGCTGAGTCGAGTCAACAGTAGCCCAGTGTTGCTATTGAGGAGGGAGCCACATGTGAAGGTCAGGAGGGCCACATGCGGCCCCCAGACCGTACTGAGTATAACTGCTCCAATCCATGCTCAACCTCATCTCAACTGAAGATGACGTCATACTACTAGCTGACCTTTACACGTTTGTTATCAGCATCTGTTTACTACACATCTGCCAGTGGCACAGCACCGCCGTGCTGTGGACTGGTTGGAATGGAACTTTCCACAAGTTTACCTTCCCTTGCCCCGCAGAATCTGATGCACCTTATGACAAACTGTTTGGAGTACTGTGCTCTGTTCCACCCCTGTAACTGTGCTGTGTCCCTTGTGTGATGTGATGGCCAAGACTCTTGTTTAATTTCCAAGGCCCCTTGGAGGTTACATCACATGCGGGGGGGGAGGGGGAGGGAGGGGGACGTCAGTCACTGTGGCTGTGGAGCCTGTCCCACGTCTCTCAGCAGTCAGCTGCCTGTGCCATGGGTGTCATAGCTAGTCAGTGTGTGGTGCTGCTGGCAATCACTTGTGGTGGGTGTGCGTGCAAAGTCGGGTCTAATGTGTTTTGCCTAGTTTGTAAAGTGGATGCCCCTAAAATAGTTAGGTCATGTGTGAGCAACTTGACAGTCTACTCTAACCAATACAGACAATCCACATAGACCCCCTGCAACAAGCAAATGATTCTCAAATGCTGTGCACAGAACCCACCATCTTACTAGCAATGACCCTGAACAATACAAAACCGAACCTCGGGCCCCAAACACAACGGTCTTTACTAGTCCATTATCTTTGGTAATACCAAGCCAAACCCCTGCCCACTGTACACCGAGCTGTGTCTATAAAGTGCTTAAAAAGATCTGTGTCATTTGAAAAAAACAGATAATTTTTCTCAGTGCATAGTCTCTTTTTTAATGCCCCAAGCAGCCCTATGGGCTAGTCACCCTGCTATAAAACGTGTAAGGCTTTGGTACGTCATTCATAATCGCCAAAGTGGCAAACAATAAAAACATTTGCAGTCTCATTAACCGCTACTTTTAGCCTTCACCATGACTGGCGAATTATATGTAGACGAAGATGTCATGTTGGTGATATTTTATTCGAGGCCAGGGTGTCGGTCATAGGTCCTTGAAGATCGATCCCATGCCGGGCTGAGATCCATTTAGAATAATTGAAGGTAAATGTATATTTTATGTGGGTGTCTTAGAAGCCTAGGCCACTAACTGTGGTGACATCAGTCCTAGCCTGCCCATCAGTGGCTCTATGGTTCTCTTACCTAGGATGGTAGCAGACTGCGTAGTTTTGATGAGCGGCAAGGTACTGTCATACGCCTCCTTGGGAATGTACACCGATCGGTCCTTCAGTTTGTTCTTCTTCAGGATCCGGTGCAGTTCGTTCAGCACGCCCACCCACTTGCTCTTCTCACTCTCGCTGTCCGCCAGGATCAGGATGGAGCACTTGTTACTGCACGCCGAGAGCTGCGAAGCGGTGACCTGTGGTGCAAGAGAAAAGCCACATTCACACTTACACAAGCATGTATGTCTGTTCTGGAAATGGAGAAGCCCTATCGAGCAATCCATCTCCTGCTAACTCGGATCTACCAGGTCTCTTTCTTCGTAGCCAAAGGAACAAAGTTGTAAACACAAAAATAAGCAAAGAAATATAACACTGCACTTTGTATTCCCCAATTCAATCAATCTTCACGAATTGTCTCGAAGAAAAAGTAATACTTAAAACTGGGACAGGTGGTTTGATCTTTCAATAAAAATTAAAAAAAAAAAATCCTAGATCTGGTAGTGAAGGAGGTGGTGGGTCAAATATCACAGAGATGGGAATGGGGAACAGGGTTAGCCACAGCTGGTCAACTTTGACAGTGGTGAGGTGTTATATCAGCCTCATTCTGGATTGAAGACGGAGCAAAAACACAGAAGCACATGGTCAGTATTGCAGCATAATTCTCAAGCTGGCCAAAAATCCAAAGGTGCTGAAAGAGCAGTAATGAAAATGTCACTTACCCAGTGTACATCTGTTCGTGGCATCAGTCGCAGTAGATTCGCATGTTCTGCAATAGCTCGCCATCTGGTGTTGGGCCGGAGTGTTACAAGTTGTTTTTCTTCGAAGAAGTCTTTCGAGTCACGGGACCGAGTGACTCCTCCTTTTGTCTCCATTGCGCATGGGCGTCGACTCCATCTTCGATTGTTTTTCCCCGCAGAGGGTGAGGTAGGAGTTGAATTGTAGTAATAGTGCCCATGCAATGGAGTGACTAAGTATGCACCTATTTAAGGTTGAGATGACACATATATAAATAATTGAAGGTAACTTCCAAACTGCTACAGGCTCCCGGGGAGGCGGGTGGGCACATGCGAATCTACTGCGACTGATGCCACGAACAGATGTACACTGGGTAAGTGACATTTTCAGTTCGATGGCATCTGTCGCTGTAGATACGCATGTTCTGCATAGACTAGTAAGCAGTTATTTCCCCAAAAGCGGTGGATCAGCCTGTAGGAGTGGAAGTAGTCTGAAATAATGTTCTTAATACAGCTTGACCTACTGTGGCTTGTTGTGCGGATAACACGTCTACACAGTAGTGCTTGGTGAATGTGTGAGGCGTAGACCATGTGGCTGCCTTACATATTTCTTGCATTGGGATGTTTCCTAGAAAGGCCATGGTAGCACCTTTCTTTCTGGTTGAGTGTGCCCTTGGTGTAATGGGCAGCTGTCGTTTAGCTTTAAGGTAGCAGATTTGGATGCATTTAACTATCCATCTGGCTATACCTTGTTTTGAAATTGGGTTTCCTGCATGAGGTTTTTGAAATGCAATAAAGAGTTGTTTAGTCTTTCTGATGTTTTTTGTTCTGTCAATGTAATACATCAATGCTCTTTTGACATCTAATGTATGTAGTGCCCTTTCAGCTACGGTATCTGGCTGTGGAAAGAACACTGGAAGTTCCACTGTTTGATTTAGATGGAACGGTGAAATAACCTTTGGCAAAAATTTAGGATTGGTCCTTAGGACGACTTTATTTTTGTGTAGTTGTATAAAAGGTTCCTGTATTGTAAACGCCTGAATCTCGCTTACTCTTCTTAGGGAAGTAATGGCGATGAGAAATGCCACCTTCCAGGTTAGAAACTGTATGTCGCAGGAGTGCATGGGTTCAAAAGGTGGACCCATAAGTCTAGTTAGGACAACATTTAGGTTCCATGAAGGAACAGGTAGTGTTCTTGGTGGTATAATTCTCCTAAGGCCCTCCATGAATGCTTTAATGACTGGTATCTTATATAGGGAAGTTGAATAGGTAGTCTGCAGGTATGCAGATATTGCTGCAAGGTGTATTTTAATGGAAGAGAAAGCTAGGTTAGATTTTTGTAAGTGAAGCAAGTAACCCACTACATGTTCTGGAGTTGTGTGTAATGGTTGTATTTGATTAATATGGCAGTAGCAAACAAACCTCTTCCATTTACTTGCATAACAGTGCCTGGTGGATGGCCTTCTGGCTTGTTTTATGACTTCCATACATTCTTGGGTAAGTTGTAAGTGCCCGAATTCTAGGATTTCAGGAGCCAGATTGCTAGATTCAGCGATGCTGGATCTGGGTGTCTGATCTTTTGGTTGTGCTGTGTCAACAGATCTGGCCTGTTGGGCAATTTGATGCAGGGTACCACTGATAGGTCTAGCAGCGTTGTGTACAAGGGTTGCCTTGCCCAAGTTGGTGCTATCAATATGAGTTTGAGTTTGCTTTGACTGAGTTTGTTTACCAGGTAAGGAAGGAGAGGGAGAGGAGGAAAAGCGTAAGCAAATATCCCTGACCAGTTCATCCATAGGGCATTGCCTTGGGATTGTTTGTGTGGGTATCTGGATGCGAAGTTTTGGCATTTTGCGTTCTCCCTTGTCGCAAACAAGTCTATCTGAGGTGTTCCCCAGAGTTTGAAATAAGTGTTCAGAATTTGGGGGTGAATTTCCCATTCGTGGACTTGTTGATGATCTCGAGAGAGATTGTCTGCGACTTGATTTTGGATCCCTGGTATAAACTGTGCTATTAGGCGAATTTGGTTGTGAATTGCCCAATGCCAAATTTTTTGTGCTAGCAGGCTTAACTGCGTGGAGTGCGTCCCCCCCTGCTTGTTTAGATAATACATTGTTGTCATGTTGTCTGTTTTGACGAGAATGTATTTGTGAACTATTATTGGTTGGAAGGCTTTTAGTGCTTGAAAAACTGCTAGAAGTTCTAGGTGATTGATATGCAGTTTTGTTTGATGTACGTTCCATTGTCCTTGTATGCTGTGTTGATCGAGGTGTGCTCCCCACCCTGTCATGGAAGCATCTGTTGTTATTACGTATTGTGGCACTGGGTCTTGGAAAGGCCGCCCCTTGTTTAAATTTATGTTGTTCCACCACAGAAGCGAGAGGTAAGTTTGGCGGTCTATTAACACCAGATCTAGAAGGTGACCCTGTGCTTGAGACCACTGTGATGCTAGGCATTGTTGTAAGGGCCTCATGTGCAGTCTTGCGTTTGGGACAATGGCTATGCATGAAGACATCATGCCTAGGAGTTGTAATACCATATTTGCCTGTATCTTTTGTGTTGGATACATGCGTTGTATGATGGTGTTGAAATTTAGAATTCTTTGTGGACTTGGAGTGGCTACTCCCTTTGATGTGTCTATTATGGCTCCTAGGTATTGTTGTACCTTGCGCGGCAGAATGTTGGATTTTGTAAAGTTGACGGTGAACCCGAGTTTGAAGAGGGTTTGTATGATCTGATTTGTGTGATTTGAGCACTGTATGAACGAATGGGCCTTGATTAGCCAGTCGTCCAAATATGGGAACACATGTATTTGCTGCCTTCTTATGTGTGCAGCGACTACCGCTAGACATTTGGTAAAGACTCTTGGTGCGGTTGTTAATCCGAAAGGCAGTACCTTGAATTGGTAATGTATTCCTTTGAATACAAACCTTAGGTATTTCCTGTGCGATGGGTGTATTGGTATATGGAAATAAGCATCCTTGAGGTCTAAAGTTGCCATGTAGTCGTGTAGTTTTAGCAATGGCAATACTTCTTGTAGTGTGACCATGTGGAAGTGGTCTGATTTGATGAAAGTGTTCACTACTCTGAGGTCTAGGATTGGTCTCAGTGTTTTGTCCTTCTTTGGTATCAGAAAGTACAGTGAGTAAACTCCTGTGTTTATTTGTGTGTTTGGCACTAATTCAATTGCATTCTTTTGCAATAGTGCCTGCACTTCTATCTCCAGGAGATTGGAATGGTGTGTTGTTAAATTTTGTGCTTTTGGTGGTATGTTTGGAGGGAATTGTAGAAATTCTATGCAATAACCATGTTGGATAATTGCTAGAACCCAAGTGTCTGTAGTGATTTTCTCCCATGCCTTGTAATAATGACCTATTCTTCCCCCCACTGGTGTTGTGTGGAGGGGGTGAGTGACATGTGAGTCACTGTTTAGTAGTAGGGGTTTTGGGGCTTTGAAATCTTCCTCTATTTCTAGGGAATTGCCCTCCTCTATATTGTCCCCGAAAACCTCCTCTATACTGTCCCTGGTAACTGGACGGTGTGGCTTGTGAGGTGCTGGCTTGTGTGCTTTGACCCCGAAACCCCCCTCGAAAGGGCGTTTTACGGAATGTGCTGTAATTCCCTCTGCTCTGCGGGGAGTAGAGTGCGCCCATGGCTTTGGCAGTGTCCGTATCTTTTTTGAGTTTCTTAATCGCTGTGTCCACTTCTGGACCGAACAGTTCTTTTTCATTAAAAGGCATATTGAGAACTGCTTGTTGAATCTCTGGTTTAAATCCAGACGTTCGGAGCCATGCATGCCTTCTGATAGTTACAGATGTATTAATTGTCCGTGCAGCTGTATCTGCAGCGTCCATGGAGGAGCGTATCTGGTTGTTGGAGATGGTCTGTCCCTCCTCAACCACTTGTTTTGCCCTATTTTGTAAGTCCTTGGGCAGATGTTCAATGAGATGTTGCATCTCGTCCCAGTGGGCTCTGTCATAGCGCGCAAGTAGTGCCTGGGAGTTCGCGATGCGCCACTGGTTTGCAGCTTGTGCTGCGACTCTTTTACCAGCTGCATCGAACTTGCGGCTTTCTTTATCTGGGGGTGGTGCATCTCCAGATGTGTGAGAGTTGGCCCTTTTCCTAGCTGCTCCTACAACGACAGAGTCTGGTGGCAGCTGTGTAGTGATGAAAACCGGGTCCGTAGGAGGCGGCTTATACTTTTTTTCCACCCTTGGTGTGATTGCCCTACTTTTGACCGGCTCCTTAAAGATGTCTTTTGCGTGCCGGAGCATACCAGGGAGCATAGGCAGGCTTTGGTATGAGCTGTGGGTGGAGGAGAGTGTGTTGAATAAGAAATCATCCTCGACCTGTTCTGAGTGGAGGCTTACGTGGTGAAATTGTGCTGCTCTAGCCACCACTTGAGAGTACGCGGTGCTGTCTTCTGGTGGAGATGGCTTTGTAGGGTATGCCTCCGGACTGTTATCTGACACTGGGGCGTCGTATAGGTCCCATGCGTCCTGATCTTGGTCACCCTGGCTCATGGTGGTGTGAGCTGGGGAGTGTGATGGAGTTTGTGCTGGTGAAACGTTAATCACGGGCGGAGGAGAGGGTGGTGGTGTAACTCTTTTCACCACTTTTGGTTGTGGTGTTTGTTCCGTCTGGAACTCCAACCTTCTCTTTCTCCTAATGGGGGGAAGGGTGCTTATTTTTCCTGTCCCCTGCTGAATGAAGATACGCTTTTGCGTATGGTCCACATCAGTTGCTTGTAGCTCTTCCTCAAACCTATGCTTCTGCATTTGGGAGGTTAGCGAGTGCTCTTCTGTATAAGAGCCTGAAGCTGGGTCGCTTGCAGTTTGTTTCAGCATCGAAACTTTGTCTGCGTGTTTTTTCGGCTCCGAGGTGACTTTTTTCCTTTTCGGGGCCGAAACCTCTCGGCGTCGATCTGTTTCGGTGCCGCTGTCTCGGCGTCGAGCCGTGTCCACACCGGCATCTCGGTGTCGAGGCTTGTCTCCAGCACTTTCTCGGTCCCGAGAAGGCTGCGTGCCGGTGTCTCGACCGGAGTCGGACGATCTCGGCACTGTTTGGGCCTTTTTCGGTGCCGACGGTCGGTCACCGAATTTATGGGTCGAGCCATGGCCTGGTGGCAGTGGCGTCCCCTGGGCCTTGTAAATGTTCCTCTGAGTGGATTTCGACGTCTTACTCACGGTTTGTGTATCGTCGAATCCTTCGGAGTCTGAGTCTTGGATCGAGAAGGTACCTTCCTCTTCCTGTTCCTCGAACTCCCGTTGGGCTGTCGGTGCGGACGCCATCTGAAGTCTTCTGGCTCGACGGTCTCGGAGTGTTTTTCGGGACCGGAACGCACGACAGGCCTCGCAGGTGTTTTCGCTGTGCTCAGGTGACAGGCACAGGTTGCAGACCAAGTGTTGGTCTGTGTAGGGGTATTTATTGTGGCATTTGGGGCAGAAACGGAACGGGGTCCGTTCCATCGGCGTTCTTCAGCACGCGGTCGGGCCGACCAGGCCCCGACGGAGGATCGAAAAACTACCCCGAAGGGCACCGGAGCTCTTCGATCTTCGATGCGGTGTGGAATCTAAGTACGCCGATCCCGAACGCAACAATACCGACGAAAATCTTCCGAAATTAGCTAATTTTCCGTTCCGAAACTCGGAGCGACAGGAACACGTCCGAACCCGATGGCGGAAAAAAAACAATCGAAGATGGAGTCGACGCCCATGCGCAATGGAGACAAAAGGAGGAGTCACTCGGTCCCGTGACTCGAAAGACTTCTTCGAAGAAAAACAACTTGTAACACTCCGGCCCAACACCAGATGGCGAGCTATTGCAGAACATGCGTATCTACAGCGACAGATGCCATTGAACTGACATTTTCCAATAAGAAAGCGCTGTGGCAAGCAACCCGTAACTTACTTTCAAGTGTTTGGACTCACCAAAGAACTCTCTGAAGTAATGATGGCAAAACAGTAGATGTTGCAGCATAATTTCCCTAGAAAGCATGTAACTAGCTATATGTGCACATGACAGTTAAGAAAAAGCTGCAATTTGACAATGGGAATCATTCTTCTATATACATAAAGCGTCTTTCTTCATGGCCCAAATGTCCCCTATGGGCTAACACCAGATTGGGAACGGACCTTGTCGGGGGCAGGTTATGACTGAAGTCAGTGCAAGTGTGTGTCTCTTCACAACTCCCAACACAAACGGTCCTTCAACTTGCACGAAGTACCTGAGCTGGCAGTGGTGACGATGCAAGGATGGTAAGCTCTGAAGTGTTCCTGTGTGACCCCTCACATATGCAGGGCCCACATCAGTAATATGCCTCAAACTACTGGACCCATGACCTCCTCTCACTCCCTGCCTTTGATACTCCGGCCCAAGAAACTCTGGCTTTTGGCTAAATAAAAGAAGGTCAACAAATTGTTTGATGGGACTGTCTCTCGAAAATAATGCACATACACATCTGACACCAACCAAAGGGGAGCCATGACTACCACTGCAGTAATCCCTTGTGCGCAGCACCTGCATGACTCTAACGCAGCGAGACGAACTGAGGCTGAGGGCTTCACTTGTGGAACCCTACAGACTGGGACCACCTTCATGTAGGCCACCTCAGGTTTAAATGGGGCTACACTCATAACGGGAGGCTGCACGAACATAGCGGCTAAACTACAGACTTACTCATTCCAAGCAATACGCTAGACTGGTTCTTTGCTACCGGTCGTGGAAACAACTGCTATTGTTCGGGCATTCAAACATTCCCATTCCAGCATCGAGAAGAAGCCGTACTGAAATGTTTATGTGCAGGTGTGGACCTAAAACAGACATCAACAATATCATGGTCCACAAGCTATCTAAAGAGTTTTCTAAGCCTTTTCTTTACTCTTAAAAACCAGCTGCCTTTTTATGGAGCACTGGATGGGCTCCATGTCAAGATGAGATTAGAAGGACACTTACAGTTTCCCCTGCATTCTTCTGCTGAGGGGATAACTCCTCTGTGATTGAAGAGTAGAGTTGGATACAGTAGGATTCTAGTAAGGACGCATATGAGAGAGAGTAAGGCAAACATTGTAAGTATTTGCATTGATCTTGCAGAGGATAAATTGTGAATGAATTACCTACCCTGCGTAAGAGAGGTATGGCACTGGGAGGGCTTCAGCCTGTGGGTTGTTCCCCTTCCAACACAGAGAGAAGAGTATAATGATAAAAAATCTGAAATGTAAAATCTGGAAAGGGTATCCAGCTGCAATAAATATGATCAGTCGGGAGGCTGAGAGGGAAGAGTATAAAAACCTGGTGTAACACAGGCAGAATGATATCATCTGCTGCAATGCTGAAGGGGTCTGCCAATGTGGGTAACCACTCAAACAAAGAGTGAACATGCCTCAAGCACAGCTCAAGAGAAGTCGATTAGAGGCATAATTTTAAAAAAGGTGTGGGTTCAGGAACATAAGAACGTCCAGTGGCATGCTGGTACCAGGCTCAAGTCATTGGTCGGACTGCAAATTGTGAGTACTGGTGCAAATCTACTCTAGAATCTCTCTGCGGACACACTGTTCACTTGAACAACTGGAAGTAAGCAGGGAGCAGAACATCTGGTGGGAAATTTCATTTGCTTGACCGTGCAGTAAGTTGATAACACTGCGTATTGCCCACTCCCGACACTATACTCCCACACCAGCAGCGTATGTCCGAAACTAAGTTCAACTATATATATGTTGGCCACCGTATCAATAGCTTGGCCAGCCTTCAAAGTGCCTAGAACTTCGCTGCTTCTCTCATCCTCGGTCATAGGCGCATGGACCACATCACCCATTCTTTGCAGCTGTTTCTTTGGCTCCCAGCTAGGGAGAAGACTGAGTTGAAACCCCTTTATTAGATACATGAGTCTCTTCAACGACGGGCCTATCCCTATCACACAAACCTGCCCGTGCCCTAGCAAGGAAGCAGGCCCTTACAGCTTGCATCACAAAACAGCTCTGTCATTCACCTGACAAAAAATAAACACCTTGATGGAAGAACATATCACGTTCAAGACTCTCCCCTCTGCAACTTACTTCCATAAGAGACAAATCCTTCATTTTCAGAAAAACACATTCAACTTATCTAGGGTAAGCTCTCCTTCTGATACCATGACTATTGACTCTTTTATTGATAGACTTGCTGCATAACTGATATCCTTTCATCCACATTTGCTCACCGCACTTGAAGCAACATTTTGGCTGCCCAAGCGCTATCCAGCCTCAATAAATAAATAGGTTAGGCGAGGCTAATAATTACTGTTTAAGAATCCTCAATCAATACTAAATTATTCGAATTACCTTTCACTGTTAACTGGACAAGTTGGATTTGACTTCTTCGTCATATCATCCAGAAGCATCAAATGAAGTGTATAACTCACACTGTTTGTAACCTCCTTCTGTAGGTTACTCCAATACACAAAGCTTTAGCATGCCAGGGGCTCGCTCAAGCATAACATATATTAAATTACGTGAAGTTTACTTACTCTAAAGATACAAGGAATGTCTTTTCGGTTTGCATGGATAACATCTGAAGCCAAGACAGAACTTACGGAAAACTCTTCATCCCTGACAATGAAAAATATTATGATGAGAAATGTTCTTGAAGAAGAGTGAGCACTGTGACATCAGCAACATGGATAGCACATATCTCTATGTCAGTAGAGATGCTCAGATCCTGAACCTCGAACAGAATCTTCTAACATTTATTTATTGTCCACATTTTGTAACACTATCGATAAAGCGAGTACACATGCACGTTATCCAACAGATGCAAACTGGATTGGGAGCACATTTTTATCACAAAAAAGTAAAATCGTGCTGGAACAGCTTTCCCTTCAACACCTTTGCCTAATTAAGAATAGGGTGCGACTTAAGTCTGAGAAATTTAAGAACAGTTCATGGCGCTATCAGCTGATGCAATGAGAGAGTCAACTCTGCACTGAGCCCTGGGATGAAGAAATAGTCAGAAATCTGTTTTGCTGGGGTTTGGCTACTTCTCAACAACACGAGAAGCCATGACAGTGCATGACTCTGGGTCATTGGAAAGATGTTGGCGGTGTCTCTACGCTAAGAGGGACCACAGCCTCAAAATACAAACTCTCTCCCTTCTTTTTGTGTCTTCTGTTCTCAGGCACAATGAGTACTTTATCTATTTCTCATCCCTTCTGAGTCCCTCAACCCACATGTGTTCCTTGTCGCCCACCTACAGAGATTCAATAGGGACAACTTCCTTCAAGTGTGAGGAAAAGGCAGGAGCTGCTCATTATGCCCTTCTGGAGAGGCAGGGAAAACCACGAGCTAGCTTGATGTCTACACGCCAAGCTTCAAAGTTAAAATGCAGTGTTAATGCAAGTTTGGAAGCCAACGTGGGAATTCTTATTTTCTGCACCTTTGGTCAGTCCCCTAAATGGACAGCAAATGTCCCTAGCAAAGGTGGTGGCCCTGGGCTCAGCGTTAAAGAACTGTCTTAATATGAGGTCACAAGGCAAGGCAAACCAACCTCTGATCTACCACATTTCTAAGTGGATGAGACATCCCCTGCTCCAACTGTATTAATGATATTATTTACGACATACGGGTTATGTGTATGGATATTTGATACACATGGTATTTAATGGTAGCAGCACCTCTAAGGGCCTGCCCTTATAAAACTGACGTTTCACCTTCCACTTTTTCATCCCCTTTCCCAACTAATCCCATCAAACAACCTAAAATCCTCACTTCAGAGCCCCAAAGCCCTAGCAAACTGTTGTCCAGAAATGTACACACTTGGTTCATAATATGGCCAAAGAGTGGAGGGACTTGCGATGCAGTCCGCTCTGCGGCAGCGGAACACTTACCTCATGTCAATCACCTGACTGACAACCACAGTGGGCTGCGACGCCTTCCCCTCCGCGATCTCATACAAAAAGAGCTTAAAATCACACACCACGGCCAGGGCTCTCTGCCACCCTTTCTTCACCCCAGTCGGCTTGGGCACCTGAAATACAACAATCCCCAGGTTGGATACAGATTAACTTTTATCTGAAGTAGGGATCAATAAACTGGTTAGAAAACACTCCACCCTCACTTCTGAAGTGGTGCTCCAGAAAAGGTCCTCAAATTAACAACCGCTCACTGGAAGTGATGGGATTCATAACTAAGGCCTGACCTATACCTATTTAATGCATTAAATCACTTATTGGTCTTAAACTGCATTAACGTCTGGTGCACTGAGATCACAATTGATTGGCCTGGCCTGCATGGAACAGAACGTTTACAAGGCTTTGCCGAAGGTGAGGATGCTATCAGTTCTGTGCAGGAGTTCGGGGTGGCACTGCCTGTGCCAAGGAAATATGTAAAAAAAAGAAATAGCCGGAAAGCAGGTTAGGAATACTTTTTTGGGAAGCCTGCTTTTCATGCGAAACTTGTTTGTACTGAGGGATTTGTTTGGCATCACATGGTTCAATAAAGAAGTATGTATTCAACAACAGGCTTCACTTCACAGTTCACACATTCCAGTGTCCACCACTGAGTGTGAGCGAAATCAAGCAGAAATATTCGCTTTCAAGAACTCCTTAGACTAGTACTCACAATCAAAACTCCAGAACCAAGAAACAGAGGGTGGCCAAATATTTTGGTTGCAAACCCTGGAGCGAACAAGCTCAGTCATCAAGGCCTTTAATTCTACATACTGACAAATAATTCAATTTAGCCGTAGCATATGTGCAGACAGATCACTTACAAGGAAAAGCCAACCAGAAAGGTACACCCGTAACAACTGTATCTGAAAACTTTGGTCAGATGTAAGATAAATGATGTCTATATTTACATTAGATGTTTTCAGCTCTGGGACTTACAAAAAATCTAAGTAGAACCTACCAGTATAAATGAAATAGTTTCATGCATGTTTCTTAGAACGGCTGTGACTAACATCCACGGAATGTATGTTCCAGTATTCTGACATTTATATCAAAGGCCACAATTCCGTGAAAATAGAAAACTGCATCACAGTCAAAAAATTATTTCTTTTGAAATCTGCAGGGCAAAAGCTATAATGATTAATGCACATAAATGCTGGAGTATTTGTAATTTGTATACGGAGTCAGTAGTGCTGGGCGCTACAGATGTACTAACCGTCTACTCCATGCACAAAATTATTGATTGAAAATGTATTTGGCCCAATGGCATGGTTCAAAGCAATTAGCGAAAAATAAATGTGTGCCAATAGGAGAACAGTGCTACTGCTAGAAAGCTTCCCACAGTCAGAATACTTACTCTCACATGGCCTTCGTACGCCGTTCCTATGCCCTTCTGCGGATCAATGCCAAGCGGGCCCTTGGTCTGCTCTGGAGGGATTGGGCACACAGCTGGTGCTTTGTCCGCACAGGTCACGTGACAGGAGAAGCCACACACTACCCAGAAGAGAAGGAAGAGCGTTCACACGTCAGACTTCATCTTACATGAACTCCTTACTGACATCACAAACACTGAGTACCACTAGAAAGCCACAGCTGAGCATACATCCCATAAGTACAGGACCATCTGTCACATTATGTGCATGCAATGTTCTTCTTCAACACTATCAGTATAGGGATCCCACAGGGGGCACCCAAAATACTTTCTTTTTCAGAGGGATCCGGAATT